>NC_030677.2:54035592-54390092 GCF_000004195.4 Xenopus tropicalis
AATAGAGGACAACCCTCCGCGTCTGACTGCTAGCAGCTTCTTATCAGCAATTTGATTAGTATAATCCTTGCCGTGAGGCCACGCCCATACCAGCCTTCCAATCCTCTCCGTTCCATTCCCTGCATGGGAGACCGGAACAGCTAGTATCCATGGGCGGGGCTTAGCTACGTCTCTTTGTGTTGTTTCCAAGCAACCAGTACAGCTTCCCTAGCTCTCTGCTATGTAAGGGCGACATTGCCTAAAGGAATAAAAATAAGGTAAGGGTGCTGAATAAATGTGGGGAAAGACAAGCATGGGCAAGTAGGGAGGGGAAGAGAGGGAAATGAAGGGTTGCTGGTAGCGGTGAGTATGGACTTCGGTAATTATTTGGGGGTAGTAAGTGAGAGCTGAGTATTATCTGTAGGGAATGAGGCTTTGCATTGATGAGGTAATTACTACTGTTTAATTCAGTGTTTTTTCACTGGCTATTCAGCTCCGTGACCCATTTAATTATCTAGTCATTTTAATGATTATGTTCGCAGGAAGAAAATCCACATAATTAAAAGGCATAAATGGGACCCAAACTGCATGGCAACCAATTTTAAAATCCCTGGCTAAGTTGGTCACACACCTTAGATTCGTAATGTACACATCCCTAAGGCACTAGAAGTCTGGGATCCCAGTTGTTTTGGATCACAACGCACGGCTTGGTTCTCCATATTAGTTGCCATTTATCCGTTTATATCTTTATCATTGGGGGTCCTTGTTCTATGGAGATCCTGTGGGGAATATGAAACCCCCCAGCATATACATCAGTGGCTTTAATGGAGACTTGGAACTTCAGCTTTAGGGGAATAACGCATCTCTTTAAATTGAGCACAAAGACTGACTTATTTGCCCATGTACTGGGCCCTCCTACGTGCCTAACTGACCAATATTTGGCCAAAAATCAGACAGGTTTAGAAATCCCCTTGGGAAGAGAAACGCATTAGCTCTTTGATACGGTCCCTATCCTCATGGCCTGCATCCCATCAATGCGATCTGATCATTTGGCAAGGTGGGGACATCAGGGACAAGATCAGCTGGAAGAGTAAGTGCTGGGGACTCTCCTACCAAGCATTCAGCAGAGAATGAAGGAATAGGGAGGTGTTGGAGATGATTTGGTTTGTTTTTTTTTTATTTTGCAAAACTGGATCTGAAAAGTATGTTCAAAACGGCACTAACTTTTTTTACACACGTTTAGCATGTATAATCACAAGCAAAGTAAAAAATTAAGGTATATGTCCCCTTTAAACTACATGTTTTAACATGTATAATCACAGGCTAAGTAAAAAATCAAGGAATATGTCCCCTTTAAACTGTAACTCTCATGATCTCTTGGGGCTGCTGATAGCTGTAGTGCAAAACGCCCATATGTATGTCATGTCTGGGGTTAGTGCATTAGTCTTAATTCATTTCTGCAGTGACATACCTCCCAACTGCCCTGCTTTATGTTGGAGAGATCTGATTTTTGTCACCCACAACATGGTTCTGGATTGCCCTATAATGTCCTGTTTTCTGTTAACCTGGTCAAAGTTTTGCAAGATGAGACTGTTAAGTCATTCCACCTGCATTATATTAAGCATTGGTGCCTGGAAACTGAGAGGATGGGGAGCACGGATTGGCTTGGGGAGCAAGGATTGGTTGGGTAGCACAGATGGAGCTGCAACCCTGGTAACTGGCCGCTGCCTGAGAAAAGGTTCTCACTGGCCGCTCCCTGCTGCCTAAGGAAAGATTCTTGCCTTGCCTCAGTGCCGATCGTGCCATGAGTAAAACTACAATAACCTGCATGCACTCTGCACAGGTGGCAGTGTAACGTTTGTCATCCTAGTGTGACACTAGAGAGTGGGCATCAGGCATGGGAAGTAATCATAGGCTTGAGAGGGCAAATAGAAGGCACATATACAGGTCCTTTTCAAAAAATTAGCATATTGTGATAAAGTTCATTATTTTCTGTAATGTACTGATAAACATTAGACTTTCATATATTTTAGATTCATTACACACAACTGAAGTAGTTCAAGCCTTTTCTTGTTTTAATATTGATGATTGTGGCATACAGCTCATGAAAACCCAAAATTCCTATCTCAAAAAATTAGCATATCATGAAAAGGTTCTCTAAACGAGCTATTAACCTAATCATCTGAATCAACAAATTAACTCTAAAAACCTGCAAAAGATTCCTGAGGCTTTTAAAAACTCCCAGCCTGGTTCATTACTCAAAACCGCAATCATGGGTAAGACTGCCGACCTGACTGCTGTCCAGAAGGCCATCATTGACACCCTCAAGCAAGAGGGTAAGACACAGAAAGAAATTTCTGAACAAATAGGCTGTTCCCAGAGTGCTGTATCAAGGCACCTCAGTGGGAAGTCTGTGGGAAGGAAAAAGTGTGGCAGAAAACGCTGCACAACGAGAAGAGGTGACTGGGCCCTGAGGAAGATTGTGGAGAAGGACCGATTCCTGACCTTGGGGGACCTGCGGAAGCAGTGGACTGAGTCTGGAGTAGAAACATCTAGAGCCACCGTGTACAGGCGTGTGCAGGAAATGGGCTACAGGTGCTGCATTCCCCAGGTCAAGCCACTTTTGAACCAGAAACAGCGGCAGAAGCGCCTGACCTGGGCTACAGAGAAGTAGCACTGGACTGTTGCTCAGTGGTCCAAAGTATTTCATTCAGAAATCAAGGTGCCAGAGTCTGGAGGAAGACTGGGGAGAGGGAAATGCCAAAATGCCTGAAGTCCAGTGTCAAGTACCCACAGTCAGTGATGGTCTGGGGTGCCATGTCAGCTGCTGGTGTTGGTCCACTGTGTTTTATCAAGGGCAGGGTCAATGCAGCTAGCTATCAGGAGATTTTGGAGCACTTCATGCTTCCATCTGCTGAAAAGCTTTATGGAGATGAAGATTTCATTTTTCAGCACGACCTGGCACCTGCTCACAGTGCCAAAACCACTGGTAAATGGTTTACTGACCATGGTATTACTGTGCTCAATTGGCCTGCCAACTCTCCTGACCTGAACCCCATAGAGAATCTGTGGGATATTGTGAAGAGAAAGTTGAGAGACACAAGACCCAACACTCTGGATGAGCTTAAGGCCGCTATTGAAGCATCCTGGGCCTCCATAACACCTGAGCAGTGCCACAGGCTGATTGCCTCCATGCCACGCCACATTGAAGCAGTCATTTCTGCAAAAGGATTCCCGACCAAGTATTGAGTGCATAACTGAACATAATTATTTGAAGGTTGACTTTTTTGTATTAAAAACACTTTTTTTTTATTGGGCGGATGAAATATGCTAATTTTTTTAGATAGGAATTTTGGGTTTTCATGAGCTGTATGCCACAATCATCAATATTAAAACAAGAAAAGGCTTGAACTACTTCAGTTGTGTGTAATGAATCTAAAATATATGAAAGTCTAATGTTTATCAGTACATTACAGAAAATAATGAACTTTATCACAATATGCTAATTTTTTGAAAAGGACCTGTATATATATATGTAGAGAAAGAGTACCCCATGTTTAGGAACTTGGTGCAAAAGAAAAAAAATGATTGAAAAGGTAGTTTTTCAAGAAACTTTTTTCTTTTGCACAAAGTAAGGGGGGGCTGGGAAAGAAATATAGACTGAGACCTCAGCGTGTTAGGGAAGACACAGAGGCCGAGGGTGTTTGGGAACTGGTTTGTGCGTGGAGTAAGGTGGTGGGAGAGATGTGAATTTGTTTCTGGGTGCCTTTATGAGCATATCTGAACTGAATCAGCCTGTGTGTGGTTCCTGCGTAAACTTAAGTATTGTATTTCAACATGCCTGCCGTAAATGTGTATGTATGCTTCTGCATTTGGCTATGCATTCATACAATGTTCTGGTGCATTATGCACCAAGTTAGCACTGCATTTATTTTATATGAATTAATCTGTGTGCTATTTTACTATGTAAAAATGCAGAATACTGCTTTAACTAGCCTCTCCAAACAAGGAAAGCACCCTCTGGTCAGTTCTGCTTCACAGCCTCATACTCTTCCCACACACTATATTAATTTCATGGTGAACTACCTCTTAAAGAAAAGCTGATCTCCAATTGAATCAAAATTATGTTATCTTAATCCCTGCCCTAATGAGATTTAAGTTTTTCTGTTATATATATTTGTATCATTTTAATAATTTGTAACCTTGATGTCACTATTTAACCACATCAGAAACAGGTATATTATAATAAATAGAGATTTTCCATTTTGCTTTTCTTGTTGCGTCCTCATTTTGTCATTTTTATGACCCCGAGGCTGTTGGTCCAGCAAGTTCACATGCTTGAGGGTCGTTCTATCACAAATTTCTTGATGCAGTGGGGACCTAGCCACAAGATCTTTGCCTTGGGCCTAATGTCTCTTACAGTGATCCTGGTCAGGACAACTTATATAGAACTTTATTATTATATATAGCACCAGTGCCTTCCACAGCATTTTTGCAGACTTTAATTTACCAGTATGTTGTACATAATTGGTTTTTGTTTCAGGCCACAGCGGGTTAGATGAAAGACAGCACAAAGAAGTGAAAGGAAAGAAACATCACCCAAAGGAAGTTTCTCTCGCTGTTTATGAAAACAATGGATGATGAGGATGAAGAATTTAGCACTACATTAGCATACACCAAAAGCCCTAAAACAGCAAAAAGGACTTCCTTCCAGGTATGTAAGAAAGAGCTTAAAGGAATAGGAACACCAAAAAACGAAAGTGCTTTAAAGTAATTAAAAAATAATGTACTGTTGCCCTGCTCTGGTAAAACAGGTATGTTTGCTACAGAAATGCTTCTATAGTTTATATAAATAAGCTGCTTTGTAGCCATTGGGGCAGCCATTCAAGCTAGAAAAAGGGATAAAAGGCACAGGTTACTTAGCAGATAACAGATAATCTGTAAAGAATACAATGGGGTATTTTCTGTTATCTGATTTGTGCCTGTGCCTTTTCTCCTTTAAATGGCTGCCCCCATGGCTACACAGCAGCTTACTTATATAAACTGTAGTAGAGGTTCTGTGGCAAACACACCAGTTGTACCAGTGCAGGGCAACAGTACATTATATTGTAATTACTTTTATACACTTTATTTTTTTGGTGTTACTGTTCCTTTAAGGGTGAAGACAAATGCAGCTACTTGCCACAGCTACTAAATGCCAGAAAATACTAAATGCCATTGACAATACTGAGAATTGGCAGACCGCTATCACCACGACCGGCGACGCCAACCCCCCCTCCCGTAGTCAAACTGTGTGGCCCACTACTGCTCCGTTTGTTAGACTCCCGCTGACTCATGTCTTTGCCAGTTCCCCCCGGTCTGCCCTCTGTCTCTGCGTTCTCCCTCTTAGCTCCCCCGTCCCGCTCCCCACTGTGTCCTCTCTCTTCACTGCCAGGGGTGAGGATGCAGTCGGGGGTTGGGTAAATTCCCCTTGGGGGGCCGGATCCAGCCCGCGGCCAGTAGTTTGAGGACCGCTGCTCCACATCATACTAGATGTTAATTTTAAGGTGAATAATCTCTGTAAGAAATATGGGTTTAGAGGAAGCACAGAACATTTACCACTGAATCTCCCCAGCTACAGATTTTAGTCACATTTTGACTGGTTCATTTGACAAAAAGGAGAATTCGGCTGGCAAAAAAACCCACTGGTATTGTTCTACAGGAAAACTATTTTTTCCCTCTTAATGAAAGCTATTATCTTGCAGGATGAATTAAAAAGAGCAATCAATGCACGTGTTTCAAGACAGCAAGCAATAGAAGATCATGAAAATTCTGAATACTCAGAGGAGTTTGACAGTGACGGTATGCACTGATTAATTACAGTTATTATGCGGCCTTGCTATCTCAAGCTGAAACCTTATTTACCGCCACCAAAGACAAATGTTTAACAGTAGAATGGGTGGATTATAAAATATTACTTAAACTGGGTGTTTATTAATCAGTTTGCACTAAAAGATAGTAATTCTGTAAAAGGTTTACTGAGAAATTCTATGACTATATAAAACAGTGTTGTCTTTGTAGTGGGGCAAATTAACTGATATAATACATTTTTGGGCCATTTATAAAAACAATTACGATGCCACTCACAGTAGCAAAAGATTTACATTAAGTCAGGGGTCTCAAACTCGCGGCCCGCGGGCCATTTGCGGCCCTCGGTACAATATTTTGTGGCCCGCACCAACGCCTTCTCAAAAGCAATGAATGGATCGCGATTTTTATTGCGATTCAAGGGATAATGCAAGGCACGGCGGGCGGGAGCTGCTGATTGCGGAAATTACGTTATGCCATCATAACAGTTATTATGGGAAGACGTTCTGTGTGCACAATTAGCTCCTTAGCAGCTAATTGTGCACACAGAACGTCTTCCCATAATAACTGTTATGATGGCATAACGTCATTTCCGCAATCAGCAGCTCCCGCCCGCCGTGCCTTGCATTATCCCTTGAAAGCCAATTTTTTGTGAAATCCCTTATGCGGCCCAGCCTCATCCTGACATTGCCTCCTGCGGCCCCCAGGTAAATTGAGTTTGAGCCCCCTGCATTAAGTACTCTGGTGCTCTCTTATAGTTAAATCCATAACTAATTCTGGTTTTAACTGGAAAACATTGGTGGGTACAATGGCCATTGACAAGACTGAGCTTACACAACCAAAGACATAAACAAACTCTCTTACACTCTTACAGCCCCACATACACTCACTTCTTTCTTTCATATACAGTTATTGGAATTGCTTATCTATAAACCTGTTTTCCAGAAAGCTCCAAATTACGGGAATACCATTTACCATAGAGTCCATTTAAGGCAAATTACAATTTTTCTATAAAAAAAAATACCTAATTGTATGTAAGCTACATGAATCCATATTGATGGCAAAACAATTCTATTGGGTTTATTTCATCTGTATTTTTTTTAGCAAACTGAAAGTTACCTTATTCCTAAAACTTCTACCTGTACTTGCAATCAGTCTTACTTAGGCATTTACACCATCCTTTCACGCTGATCTTCATTTACTAACTTTGATTATAGTATCACTGGCAAATACTGGCACAAAGTTTGCATCTGTATAAACACCATAAATAAAGCATTTGTGGCATGCCAAGTATGTTGTGCTGTATATTAGTGCAACTAAGCATGATCACTTATTAATTGTGACTGAGGTGCAAGGTGAAGTGTGCAATGCTTCCCAGTGCTTTATGCCTCCCTTTGATGCCCATATTAGGCCAGACACATTCTGTGTAGAGTTTACAACAGGGTGCAATATTTGCATCAGTTTGTAAATGAGGACTATTATGTTAGCACTTTATAAATACACCTTTCTCTGATTCCCATGCTTACATACAAATGCATTTTCACACTCTTCATCTTACAGCTGCACAAGTCTTACCCTTACATTATCTTACATTCACATCGGCCATTATACATTCCAATATATGCAAAGAAATGTGCTCACATATAAAGGGGCAGTATACTCTTTTGTTAAACATGAGTTTAATGAATAAAACATATTTTTTTACTCTATAGATGATAGCATAGATGATTCATTCAAAGAAGAAAATCCAACTGAATCCAAAATTCAGAAGGCACCTTATAATTTTGATTTCTCTGATGAAGAGGAAGATAAACCCCGGAAGATATCATTTCTAAAGAGTAAAACCCAGTTAGAGAAAGTTGAAAAAGAACTAGATAATAAAAGAATTTTAAAGAATAAGGACTCTGCAGATGGACTGCTAAAATCATTACTGTCAGAAGATGGACATAAAGACAAGGAAAGAACAGATGAAAAAGAAATAAAGCCAACTCCCAAGCCAAGGGAACCGAGGATAAAATCAAACATTTCACGTAAGAACATTTTTCATACATATCAATACAATTGTATATTTGTTGTTTTAGGGCTCATTTACTTATGCCATGGATGCAGGTACATCAGCACTAAGGGGTGCTAAATCGCTCATTTTAGTGCTAATTTACCAAGGGCTTGAGTCTGAGCTACTGATGTGTTCTGCACATAGCCCAAGCTGTCAGGCTGTAGGTTGCCTCAACCAGTGCACCCTAATTTGGCCCTTTTAAAAGTGCTCTCTAATTTGGCCCTTTTAAATGACTCCTATGTTATGGTGTAGGGGTTGGGATTGAATGATCACAATTTCTTTCTATTAATGGGGGAAGCACTAAGATCTGTTCCCAGAGTGCAAAGTACGGGCAGGGTACGAACAACTGGTTCCTCTTGTATGTACACAACAATCCGTTCAGTATAAGTGTGTTGGAAGATTAGGTGGGGGGGGGTGAAATTATATTGCCAAAAAAATGACTGTAGCTTAAAGTGATGAAAATTGCCCATGATAATGAAAGATCAGGAGAGTGCAATACAGGTATAGTTAAAACATTGATGAAAACCATTTGGTTTGACTTATTCTTTAAAGGCCAATGACACACAAGGAAATTAGTCGCCCCACGATTAATCTCCTTTAACAGTGGCGACAAATCTCCTTGAATGCTTTCCTACTGGTGAGAATGTAAATCGATTGTAGGAAAACCATGTGTCGCTTTAGCTTTCTGAAGTCACCTAAAGTTGCATCACTATTAGGCCAGCTATTTCTATATCTCTAAATATTTCTACTGAAAATAGTTTTATCACCTGAAGCTGAGCAAACATTAGATGAAGCATGTCACAAACAAATAGCATACCTACAATAACATAAAAGTAGAAGTAATATCATTTAAAAGGAAAGTAATTATGAAAAATGTTTGGTTTTTTTTGCTCACAGAATTATCTTTGCACACTACAATGTGTTGTATGCAATGGGCTCAACATCTGTATATGTAAATGTAGCTAACTTTAACTTCATGGATCTAGAGATGAAGATATTGCAGGGGTGCGCAAAAGGTAGACTGTAATCTTTCTGTAGAGTATGATAGTGTAAAACTGCTAAAGGTTGGGCACCTCTGAGATATTTACAGCTGGTTGTTGATGTTGTTAGAGATATTGCTCACTGAACTTAAATGTCTAGATGTTGCTAAAGAAGCAAAGTAGCTGATTAGTTAGAAAGATTTAGGTGAAAGACGAAACAAAGGTTATTACATTTGTCATACCGAGGGCTCAAAGCTTAAATGGAAAAAACACCTGCTGATACAGCTGACTGCTGTGCTAAATATCAATATCTGTTTTGAACAAGGTGCAAAGTACTGTTGAACAGAGATTTTCTACTGTTTGGATCCTAGTTCCCCTTTTGCAGTACAATGTGGATGTGGTTCCTCTTCTTTCCTAATTAAAGGGTTATCCCCTAAAATGTTGACTTTGATCAGAGGTCAGTCTGTGGCTTTTGCTGCTGAATAGTGATACCTAGCTGAGTGTCCAGGAAGCAGGCACACTGTTAAGTCATAGGGAAGAAATGGGGAAGAAAATAAGTCATAAAAAGCCTGTAACAGCATTTATATGACTTGGTGATAGCAGTATGTGATGTAAATTGCATTAGTAACTACTGTATATCTGTTCCTTTAATGCTGCTTTAGAGTTGTACACATAAAATGATTTATTCAGAAAATCCTGGTCACTCAGCCACTACTTATGTACCAGTCAGCAGCCTAAAGTTGAATACGTTCATGCCTTCCTAATTTTATTATTCAGTATCGTCACAAGATGGCAGCAATGGTCCACCCAAGTAATTTCCAGTTTTTTTCATGAGTTCTTTCTCTCATGAAGAATTCCTTATTAAATTCATCATAACAGTTTGAATACTTCAGAATAATATATAACTGTGTGTTATTTACATTTATACCAGGGATAGTCTGTCAGCGGGTGGATAAAGAAGAGAGCTATGGACCATAGACTAGTGACTATAATGAAATTGCTTTGCATAAACGTAGTAGGATTTGGTTCTAGTGTAATCTTCATCATTCATATAAATTGCCTGTTAGCATTATGAGAACAAGGCCAGTATTTCACTGCTACGGCAGAGAGAGGTATTTTCTTCCTAGTTACCCAACTACTTGAGCAATCCTTTCAGCAGATGAGCCTCATGTTAGGCACTTTTTGTAGGCAGCAAAGTGAGATTGCTAGTTTGACATAAGGCAGTATAGCGATGTGACCAAGCATATTATCACTCCTAGGCTTCCCACTATTTAAGTTGGAAGTTTGCTGAACATCAGCACCAAATCTACTCCTTCCCTGGGCATATTAAGACATTGACACAAGAGACTGCCTAGTCTCTAGTGGTTCATACAGAGATCCGTATGTACGCCACTCACTTGGCTGATAGGCTTAGTATAGTCATAGCATGACTGTGAATTAATGAAACTGGCATATGGTTTGTCAAAAGTAGGCAGTTATGTTAAAATTCTCTACATACTCTGTGCTTAATTTTGCTCAATATATATATAGTTGTTATGAACAGATGATTATGATTTTTTCCAGAAAATACTGAGATGACAGCAACAATTGAACCAAACAGACCAATACCACAGAAGCGAAACCTTCTAAGAAAAAGCAGCCACACAGATTTCAGACTTTCGGGTCAAGATGACGAAAAAGACAAAAAAAACGCCTCTTTTTCTGCTCCTTCTTCTTTTATAAGACTAAATGAAACACTTTCTGCTAAAGAATTACAAATGTTTTCTGAAGGGGATAATCCAGAGGTAATTCATAAGGGCAATATCTGTTCCTTACTGTACAGTTTTTTTAGGGCTGTCTCATTATAAGATTTCCATTGAGTTGGATGCCAGTAGCTACCCCTGGACAGCCTTTCCTCCCGCTCCATCCCAAACAGCACCAGTTTGCTCCAAAATACATCACCTTGCAGATTTTCTTAGCCATGAATACAGACAGGAAGCATGGGTAGTTGAAGCCAGGTCCAGGTTGGCTAGCTGATCATGCTGTTTTTGGGAGCAAACTGGTGTGGTTTGGAATGGGGAATTGAAGGGCTGTCCAGGGATTCTACATTTTATTTAAGCTTTTTTTTTCTTTAAACTTGTGCTACAACTACCCTAGTATACATAGGAATAGAAATTTCACTCAATCACTGTCCTGCCCTGGACAGCTTTTTTATTTTTTAAATTCAGACCATGACAGACAAGCTGACCTATAAGTTACTTGTAGGTTAATTTGCTTCTTCTGTAAGGAGATTGCATGATGTTTGTACGCTGCTCATGGATACACAGTAATACCAATGCAACGTACCATTTCTTGTGATAGAGTTGGTGACATATTGGGCCCCACATTCACATGAGGCCAGATACACTACAGATACACATTTTGATTGACAATTAAATCTCATAGACACAACCTGTATATGTACATGTGACGGTATTAGAAACATTAATCACCCTACAGGCCTTACACCTACTTTTACCACTCTAAAAATTCCCTTTATAGTGTAACCACTCTGATCCCCGTTCACTAACACCCATGGAATATAAACTCCTAGAGACCCAGGACACCAGATTTCTCACTCCCCAAAAAACAAAGGAGGTTTATCATCAAGAATATTACATAAGACCGTCTACAAATACTCCTTTGTATATCAAAAACCCCAAGTCCATAGGTGGTACAAAACCTGTGTTTACATTCAAAACCCTGTCCCCGCTCCTTGCTTCTGGATGTAACAAATCGGATCTATTAGTGGCTACTGTCCTCTCAAAGGCCAATTTAACCACTACTATATCATGTCCTATTGGCACTGGGGAGTACACCTCAGGGGAATTCCACCAGGAAAATAAATCGCACACAGGTTTGCAGAAACAAAGATTAAATTTATATAAAGATAAATGAAGCATGAACTGTATTTATTATAACCAGAAATCCTGCCCTAGGGAACCCGTGTGGTCTATTATCCTTCTGGAACAGTTTCTCAAGGTACCACAGTTCCAAACTCCACAAAGTAGATTTGCTCAGTTCAGTCCCTGGCAATAAGCTCTTTAGTACCCAAGGTAGTGCCACCTGCCTTAAAGTCCCTGTCCTTTGGATAAGGTAGTTGCTCCCATGTAGCAGGCACGCGATCAACACCTGTCCTCACACTGGGGGCCCCACACTAGAGCCTTCCGATACCTTCCCTCAGATGGAACACTCACTGGGGACTCACAGGCATCCAAAAGCAGAACTCTTTCTTTCAATGGCTGGCTCAGTGCTTCTACCATGCAGAGCACGTGGAGCCCTTTCACAAGTCAGACTACAAGGCAGCTCCTTTACTCTCCTTGCTGCCTCTCACTCTGCTCTCCAGATCTGACTCTGCTGGTTGCTGCAGCAGGGCTTATTTATAACCTCTGCTGGCCCACCCCGTGGTTTTGGTTCCAAACCCTATCTCTCTCTGGGTTCTCCTTGTTTCCCAGAGCTACACTGGGACTCCCAGCCAATCAGATTGCTATCCTGTTTGTAACTGGCCTGGATGATGTCACAGACAGAAAGAGGGAAAAGGACTCTCCGATCCCCAACACATATAAAAGAAAAAGAGAGAAACAAACGATTATTTTGTATTGGGGGCTTGTGGAAATCCATCGGTAGAGGAACACATCTGTGCCACAATTCGTTCCTTGCCCCACTAGATTTTAAAATCTGCCTAATGGATATCTGGACGATTTTTGCCAAATATCTGTTGGCAGTAACCATTCATGGACCAATAAGCTGATGTAAATATTTTGGCTAAATACCATTATTTTGGGATTAATAAACCACCATGTAAGGATATTTTGTGTCAACCTTTTCTTTCTTTTTGTTTGATTACTAAAGGTCCTGTGAGTGCTGGCTATTTCTGTATGTACCATTATTTGTTAAATAGATCGTGCTAGTATTTACAAGTGTTCAATTCAAATCATTTGTATATTTTACTACATGCTATAGTTTTTTATGTATTTATCATTATCCGATGAAACATTTTCATAGCATTTTCATGAAATTACATAACCCCAAAAAAGCAATGTTAATCTTTTTTTTCTATGAATTTTCATGAGCTATTGTACATAGAAAAACAAAATGATACAAGCAATGGTCTCTGCAGTTTGCTTTTTTGTCAGTGTGTTATTTTTTTCTATTGTATTTTCGCCTGAATATTTTCATGTTTTCACATAGTACAACCCTGTTTCCAAAAAACTTAGGATGCTGTGTAAATAATATTCTGTGATTAAAAACAGAAGGGGATGATTTGCAAATCATTTATATCCTATATTTAATTGCAATTAATACACAGACAAAATAGCAAATGTCGAAACATTATTCGTTTATTAAGTTATTGTTTTCTCATAAAAATGAATGCTCATTTTGATACCTGTAATCATCCCATTCTCATTATATTTTACAATGTGTCACAACTTTTTTTGGAAACCATGGAGTTGAGCTGTTTAAATTTGCCAGATTTTGTTATAAAATATGTGGCAAGTGTGTGGTTACTTTAGCTGCTGTTGTAACTCTTATGCAGCAGAGGACTAGACTAGACTGACTGAGGCAGCATCTGACATTGCTTTCGCTGTTCTGTGAATTTTCAGGAGTAGGCTGTCCCTGCTAGGCTCATTCTTTTATTTATTTTTTCCTCTGTATCTGTAGAAAAACTTTGTTTATGGCCCCCTGGACTTAGCCATTCTAAGTTTTCCACCTTTTTTCTGACAGGGATATAAGCTGTCAAAGTCACCCTCACCAGATTTACTATATAAATCCCTCCCAAGGTCTGATGGTGAAAGAAGTTTCTTCACAGAAGAATCCCAGATTGAGGTAAAAGGTATGTATCTTATAATGCTAACATAATAGGTTTTCTACTGTCTTGAAGTGATCACAAAATATATTTGGGGTTATGTAATAGTAAGTGCAGAGTTTGCTTCAGGATTATAGCAACCAATCAGCAGGAAGTATTTACTGAGCATCTATTTAAAAGGGAACATATTATTGATTTCTATAGATTAATGTACCTGTGCGAATTCAGTGCCTTTTATTACATATGTGAGGTTGTTTTCAGTTATTTCAGTAATATTCAGTTGTGGTGTGGCTGTTACTGAATTCTTAACTTTGAGTGTTAATGCCAGAAGAGAAGACAATACTTTGCACTGAGAGTATAACCCAGTTTTCAATGTACACAATACTTATAATAAAGTACAAAAAGCTTGTATCAAGCACAGATGTTGCTGATGTACATACAGAAAACAGTGTAGCTCTTGTTAAAGAGGTTGTTCACCTTCTAACCACTTTTTATAGTTCAGTTGGTTTCAGCTATTTTTTACCATTTTTATAATATTGGAGTTTTAAGTTTCATTTTCCACCTTCTCATGTTATTCTGGAGCAATGCTCTTCAACATGTAGTGGGATGAATATTTCTCATACATTGTGTTTCAGCACCAGAATTAACTAAATAATGATGTCTAAACTAAATAAAATAATGATGTCATGCAGTGAAGTCTATGGAGTTATTGAGCAGACCGGGGGCCATAAAAACCCTTTGAAGGGCCACACCTGGCCCATGGGCCTTCAGTTTGACAGTCCTGCCATAGAGCAGCTCTGGGAGGGGGTGTCACCAACTCTAATTTGCTACATTTCTTATCTTTAGCCCTGCTAAGCATAATCCCTGAGTTTATTAAAGGCAGCTGTTATAACTGATATTATAGTTGCTAACATCCCAAAAACATATAATTTTTTGTTTCCTGTCTTTGACAAATGAACATCTTGTGTAATGCCAGGAATGACATTTAACCAATTTTATTGAGCCATTGGCTTGTAATGAAATCGGCTAAATCCCTTCAATGAAAAGTATACCCCCTTCTTCACTGCAACACTGCATTGGTTAAATTAATGGGGCTTGTGCTGAATAGGAGATACATAGCCACTGTCAAAGGTTTTTGTTACTTCTTGCACTAAACAGGGCAAAAAATTAAACTCAACTTCCTGGTCCTACTAAGAAGTCAAGACAAGCTCTATTCCTTGAACAAATGTTGAAAAGCGTATATACTATTCCATCATATTCATGAGTGGCGCTCCTGTTGTTAAATTTTAATGCATAAGCAGATATCCATGGCGCAAGAGCACCACTTAATATTTGAATACATTTATTGCAGGTGATTTTCTACTATTATGTGGTTCCTCAAAAGAAAAGAGGGGTTATTTACAATGCAGCAGGCAGTGTGCAAAGTGCAAAAAAGTCCACAATCTGGCATTTTTTTCACTTTTCTCCCTATGAATTGTGCAAATAGCCACTCCAATAGGCTGCACTCCATTTCTGAATGCATAGACATGTGGATTGCTTCTTAAATCTAGCACCGTCTGCATTAATCCATGCTAGATTCAAAAGGGGTGGTCTAGAGAGGCATGTAGTCATGCACCCCTACCTTGCATGTCATTCTGAGTCACAAGGTAGGAGTGTCAGGATACACAGTCCACACTGGGGTCCTGTCCTTACTGTCTTCCCAAAAGCAGGTAGTAAGGACAGAGCTGAAGCTGCTCATCCTGACTTTGTTTTCATCCAGCAATCAGTGCAAAGCATAATGTCTAAGGCATACACTTGTGCCCCTTAGTGCTCTTGCAAGTGCACCCCAAAGGGTTTTAAATGACCTCCAGCATGTTTCACACAATTTACTAATCATTGTGCCATTTTTCTTTTGGTGTAAAAACACAAAAAAAATATATTCTGCCCTAAACATAAAAATGTAAAACCTGTAGGGAAATGAAAAAGTAGTAAATAGCAGAGCCAGACCAATATGGACACAAGAGTAGTGTCCATTTGGCAAACTGCTTGCAAAATGCAATGATGCTTCCCCCCCCCATAATCTTTTTTAGCATGCTAACACTTCCATTCCAGCAAGCTGTGTTAAAAAAGGCATTTGCCTCCAAATTATTTGGTACAAATCAGTATTTGCTATTGATGCAATCTGCTTGTGGAACTACTGTCACATGTAATTTAATTCCAAGGTTATCTAGTGTTAATGTGCATACGGCTGCCCTTTTCATTAAAGCAAGCTGGATAGGTGTTTGGTGCTCTCCGCTAATAATAAATGCTAGGAGCATGTAATAACGGCATTAGTGTATGCTCAATGCTGTATCCATTTTACTACTTGCATCTGTATGTATTTCACTTCTGTTAAAGGTACAGTGCATCTTAGATTTAATTTTTAGTATAAAGTATATATTCCTCTATGACTGTTTGTAATTCAGCTTATTCTACTTTTTTATTATTTGCCTACCTTTTCTGCCTATCTCGCCAGAATGATATAAGGAGTTGCTACAGTCAATGGGACCCTAACAGCCACACAATTTATATTGAAACTGGACAGATGTTGAACAAATGGTTTATTAATTGAAAACATACATTAAAAAAAAAAGTTCTCTTAACTGATGACATTTGTGCGAGCACCCCATTCATTTGGCAATTTTCTCATTTACCCGCATATTTGTAGCACAGGTTTTGTGGATAACAGTACTGTCTTTCCCTCCCTGCTACTCCTTTCTCTCTTTCTCAGTTATTAATAAAGGTATGGGACCCGTTATCCGGAAAGCTGTTATCCAGAAAGCTGCAAAATACGGGAAGGCCATCAACCGTAGACTCCATTATAAGCAAATCATTCTATTTTTTAAAAATGATTTCCTTTTTCTCTGTAATAATTAAACAGTCTCCTGTACTTGATCCCAACTAAGAAAAATGTAACACTTATTGAAGGCAAAACAATCCTATTGGGTTTATTTAATCTTTAAATTACTTTTTAGTAGATTTAAGCTATGGAGATCCAAATTACAGAAAGATCCCTTATCCGGAAAACCCCTGGATAACAGGTCACATACCTGTACTGTCTTTCCCTCCCTGCTACTCCTTTCCCTCTCTCTATGTACTTTTCTATTTGAACATACCAAAGTCTGTAACAGAGCAAGTGCATTTTTGATATTACGCAGAAGGTTCAGTGATTGGCAAGCATTGTAGTGCTGAACTTCCTTTGCCTGCTGTGTGTAATTTGCTTCTTAAAATTGTACCAGAAAATAGTGCCTTGAATGTATTCATTTTTCTGACTGAATAGCTTGACTGCTTTAGATGAAAGTCTGTTTTCCATCTTAAGGTCATTTTTAAAAAGACTGAATCTTTGATTTAAATTGCTCTGTTCATTTTCTAAGTCATCTAACCATCATCTATACAAGTTCTATTCTTCAAGCCAAATTCCAAAGCCATCCAACGCTCGGCATGTAAAATAGTTGTTTACCTGCTAAGGATAACAGGATGTATGAATTTCCGAACAAAATAAAAGTACATTTAATAAATACAGTTGGGGGTGGTCTCACCCTCAGTTAAAGGCCATACATACCAGGGGGCATCAGGACAGGACATGCTTTGAAAAGGTCACATTTGAACACCAAAATGTTTTTTTCTATATATGCATTTGTTTCCTTATTTACATAAGCCTTAGGCATTTCCTTTACTTCACTGATACATGGGGAATTTTTTTCCTCTTTGCTAAGATGAGTTTTAACCATGTTCTTGGTAATTTTGTTTTCAAAGTGTATTTTGAGTGCCAGTATCACTTTCTTTTTTATATATTTTAAGTGCCAGTATGACTCTGATATATCTCTTTGAACTTTATAAAACCTAAAAGTGAATAACTATACAGTATATTAATGATATTGTAATAACAGTACTGTATACTAATACTGTATAATAAATTTCTCTGTCATTACCAACATACACTATTAATTGAATTATTAATTATGTTGTGCATTTTTAGTAACATGCAGTCATAAAGACAAGGAATGCTTTAGTCACAACTGATTGCCAGTTGATAGATAGAGCTGCCCCAAGCATGTGCCTCTCTTTTTTTCCCTTCTCTTTTTTCAAACAGGTGTTCCTTGTGCAGGCTTGGGCTAGGTACAGGCACTGCATAGAAATGCCGGTAAGATTGGTGTATTGTGTATTGTTCAACCAGTACCTGAAATTTAAAAAAAAAAAAGTGGTGCACTTCCCAGCAACTATCGATTAATTTTACGCTATTACACACATATAGCAGTCACATGGTATTGGTGTTTGTAAATGTGTTCATTGCAAATTGGTGCGGTTCTATACATTCACTAATGAACATGTGGGTCTTTTCATGTCCCTTTATGCCTTGCCTCACCTCATGCAAGAAACAGCCAAAAGTTAAATCTAAAATAGGGTAACAGTAATTTACATTTCTTTAAAGGGTAACAGATTGTTCAAGCACTTTGCTCCATAATTGCTTCAATGAGGCTGAATAATAATAATAATAATATATCGAATAAATAGGCTACTATATCATCTGACTTTTTTGTGGTTTTTATTTTTGCTGTTTATCCTTTAGCTCTCCCAGTAGGAGGAAATGCTTCTTTGCACAACCACAACAGTGGAAGAAAATCTCCCTCAGTTCTGGATATGATGCTGGCTTCTGTAAATGAAAAGTCCCTACAAGAAGAGAACAACAATCATCTACAGTATACAAATGAAGTAGACTTAAAAAATGAGCCCATGTTACATTCAAAAGAAATCTTACCGGAACACAAACACCAACAAACCAAGGTAAAAGTCAACCTACTAGCATATTTTCAGCATAACATTTTTGCTCTCACATTATGATATTGTTTTTTTCTGAAATACATCATTATATAATCATCATTATATTAAATAGTCTTGTGCTTAAAGGAGAAGGAAAGTCAGTTTGGCATTTTCTGCCAATAGATTAGCCACATTAGTTCAAGCTAGAATGCTATATTTATTCTGCAGAAAGCTTTACCATACCTGAGTAAAGAGCCCTAGACGTTCCCTCCGTTTGTTTAAAATAGCAGCTACCATTTTAGCTTGGTCTCCATAGCTTCCCTGCTGCAGCTCTAGGGGCTGGTAACTCAGATCACACATTCTGATGGGAGGGGGAGTAAATTCTTATAAATTCTTATGGGAGGGGGGAGAAGGGAGAGAGGACAGACTTGGTCCCCAGGAAGAAAAGATTTTCTGAGAGAGGAAGTCTGATACCAAAGAACATGTTTACACAAAAGAAGACAAGAAATCCTGTGTTTCTTTTGATAGAGGACTCAGTGCAGCTTTTTGGTGAGTGCTGATGGTTGTATTTACATAGACCTTTCTGCCAAAGCTTACTTAGTTTTTACCTTTCCTTCTCCTTTAACCTAGAACCTGAGTAAGGCAAAACAGGGGAAAAAACTTCATGAATATATAACTGAATGTGACTTGTTGCAGGAGCATTATCATATGTGATAAATGTACGGAAAGTGCACTGCTGCAGTCCAGAACTGCTCAAGGACAAGGAAAATAGACCACTGAAGGATTGGGGCGCTTTTGGTGAAATCGGAGTTGTATTCAGAAATACCATACTGCAGCTTCATTTATTTATAGTTCACTATTCCTTTCTATATGAATTTTGCTAGCAGTTAAAATTCTTATTACAATGTTGGTCTGTAATACAAGGACAACAAAATCAATTTTCAGATAGATAAATCAGTGTTATTTTTACTGTCTGACACCGGATAAATTACTTTTAAGTTTAATGTTTTCTGTTTTAGCAGAGCAAAATTAATGAAAGCAAAAAGGAAGAACATTTAGAGAAAGTTAGATGCCCATCAAGCAGGTAATGGATACTCTCTAAACAAATTAACTTCGGCTCATTCATATAGCAATTTCTTTAGCAGTCTAATTTTAAGGGATGCTGTTAGGAATCCCTAATTTTTTTACAAATTAAAGCTTGATGACTAAGTTCAGTGCTTCTGATCTTGACTTACATGCTGATATCTGGGGCTTTGTGGAGCATGTTTAAACAACTGTTTCATTGTGAAAATGTCCCAAATAGTAAACCAAAGACATTTTTTATTGATTAATTTCATTTATACATTTCTCTATATTCTATATGTTTTTTTATATTCACACAAACCAAAGAGTTTTGCTTCTATATATTTGTCTTTGCACTGAATTCCTTATGGAGTTGTTCTTTTTTTATACAGTAAAATGTAACATTGGACTATTAGAAGCATTTTAAGATCTTTTCAATCTATATTATGACATTTACATTTGTCTTCTAATTTAGAACATGGAAATTAGGGGCCACCTATGCATTCTTACCATTTAGGTATCGGTTAATGAACTGCTCTTTGGAGCAGATCTCCTAAATTAAGTATATCTGAGTCAATCATCTCCCATCTGAGTTATCCCATCTGTCTCTTGACAGAGAAACTGTAATGCCCTAAAATCTTGCTGTGTTTATGAAATAAATTAGCAGGCAATGTAGCTTGCAGGCAGGTGGAAAAAAAACCACCATAAACTCATGGTGACCACACTAAATCTGCCAGTGCCATCTCAGGTCAAGCAGTTATCAAAAATGTCGATGCAAGAGGTTTTGATTGACAATTAATAACAGCATGATTATGATAGCCAATAGATGGGTATTTTCACTCCAATGAATGAATTATGCTCGGGTGCAGGCACATGTAGCCGATATCCACCGAAGATACGAAGTCTCGTGTTTTTTGGCGGATATTGGCTACATGTGCCTGCACCCGAGCGTATTTCATTTATTCGGGTGCAAGCACAAGGTAGGGGAAGCGTGTTCTCGGCAAGTGTTTTTCAGGCTTGCTAAGAATACGATTGTGTGGCATTAGCCTTATATTCTTTTATCTAATCAGACACCAATCATATTGCAGGTGTTTTACTTGTAGAAAGCATAGACTGTTACTTTAAGTGGAAGTTAATTAAAAAAATCATCAAAAGCAATGTGACCAAATTACATTTTAGAGTACATTTTATATTCAATTTTATAAAGATTTGTGTGTTTCTTAATGATTTGCCTTTTTATTCTGCCCCTTTTATTATAATTTTATACATGTTTCTGTTCAAACGCTCTCCCATTCTAAAGCCCATCAGTCATTTTAAACAATAAGGATCCAGTGGAATTTTATTTTCTAACTGCTGCCATGCACAGGATCTTATGTACTGGTCGACATTTTATTTTGCTTGAACCACTATGTTTTCTGAGCTTTAGAAGCTTATTCCAATAGTGAATAAAAACCAGCAGTTTAACTACTATATCTCAGTAGTCAGGGCTATAGCAAAACATCACTATAAACTCCTCGCTTGAGCACCCAGTTTGGAACTAAAAAAAAAAACTGGGCCAAGGCCACAAACAAAGAGGTGGGTGGGGGCAGAACTCATGCTGGGTTTCAGGGAAAAAGAACCTTGTTAGAGGCTTTCTCATGTATGAAAAAGGTTTGGCAGCTTTTAGTAAAATGGAGTTTATTATTTATTCAGAAATTTCTGCTGAAACATTGCATGACATATCATGACACGGATCCTGCTATGCCTCTCCAGCATCCATAACTGGTTTAACCCTATGAAAAATGTATTTTACTTACCCTAAGTAATAAGAAGGAACTAATAGAGCTTAATGTGCCACTGCCAGACTTCTATAAAAACCTGAGAGCTAGCTATTATGCCGGTATTTGCTGCTTGAATGCTTTAGTGACACTTTTTGCTTAAAATTATGTATCAAGTACAAAGCACAAATACTCTTGGCACTGTTTGTAATTTGTAGCAGCCTTTGTACAGTAATAAAAATCCAGCAGTTCTTGTCAATAAGTATCAATTACAACATATTGAATTCCTTAATGCTGAAGAGCTGAATAAGCTGAAAAGGTAGCTATTTAAATACCTATGACTATTTCAATAATTATAGAAACACTAGGCGGGCCATTTACTAACTGTCAGATTTTTTTTCTGATTTAGATTTTTAGCACTAAAAGTTGCAGAAAAATAAAGTTGCAACTTTTTCATGATTGAATATGCGTGCAAATAGCTAAAAATCCAAATCCGACAATTCAATAGTTAAAACTTGATGGGAAGTCAATGACAGATAGGGAAAGGACATCTGCCATTGACTTCTACATGGTCTCGGCAGGCTTTAGCTTGCAAATTTTCAGATTTGAATTTTATGTCCTTTTGACACATAGTAAATCTCAAAAAATTAGACTTTTTTTTTGCACAAAAAAATCTGAATCGAAAAAAAATCTGACAATTTGTAAATGCATTTTAGGATACCCTTTATTTTTTCTTCTGAATATTTCCAGCTTTCAAATAAGGGTCACTGACCCCATCTAATAAACAAATGCTCTGTAAGGCTACATATTTATTGTTACTGATACTTTTTATTACTAATCTTTCTGTTCAGGCCCATGCCTATTTGTATTCCAGTCTTTCATTATAATAAGTGCATGGTTGCTAGGGTAATTTGGGCCCTGGCAATCAGATTGCTGAAATTGCAAACTGGAAAGTAAATTGCAAACTGGAAAGAATTGTATCAAATAGTGAACTCTAGCTTTCACCCACGGATAATTACACTTCTAAAAATCTCATAGGAGTTTTAATGTGTTAATCCCAAATTTACTTCTATAATGTTAGTTGAGCAAAATAAACTTCAATAACACTGTATAAATCGTATAAATCTTTTTATATTTTTGAAATTGCTCAATCACAGCAAGCAGGCAGGTGCCATTTGGTGGACACTATTAGTAAGTCAAGCTTTGCATTATGCCAAAATCTTGTTTATTTGATATTTTTCAGTGGCGTAACCATTCTGCCCCAGGCCCCCCTGCAAAAAAATCTTCAGAGGGGCCTGGGACAGAGTAGCAAACTTACCCAGCCTCCCGCCCTGACACATCCTTCTGCTCTGACAAGTTCCTCTCCTCCCCCCGCTTACTCGCCTATGAAGCCTATAGATACCAGTATCTCTTTAAGTGAAAAAAATTCAAAAGACTCAAATGTAAAACTTTGGCATCTAAAAGCTTACACATTCACATGACAGTCAAAAGGAACTTAAAATTTTCTGGAGAGTTTGCAGACCCACTGAAAATGATAATTAGAATACTAATTTAGTACATTCAAGTTTTTTTCATGGTTTTGTTTGATCATGTATTTTAGATTCAAATTTTTAAATAAATAAGCAGACATTATAGTTTTAGTAAATCTGTTTCCATGGGGCAAATTGTGAAATTTGAGCTCGCCACAGTGTAATTCCTTTACTCTCTATTTATTTCTGTGGTCCCCACTTTGATAAATCTGCCCCTTAAATTTACAAAGAAGCCCCTGTATGCTAGAAAAAAAGTGTTTTCTTAGTGGATTCTTTTTTGGGTGAGTTTTATTGGGGGGTATGGAATCTATTCTCCAGAATCCAGAAGGATCCAAAAAAACAAGCCAGGCCGTGCCACATGATATGTTGTTGAAATAAACAGCTCTTTAATTTTTTGACCAATACCCTTTTGCTGTGCAATAATACGGAATTTAGTGATATATAAATCCTTTTAAATGGCAAAAAATAGATTTTTTAATGATCGATTACCATCAAGCCAGTTTTGACCAGAATGTTTATATTCTGTTTATATTTATTGTTCTGTCTGTCCTGCTTGTTACTGGTTGTCCTCTTCCTCTTTACTATCTTAGTAGTTAATAGATACCAATGAATTATTCAGCAACAGTTACATAATTTAAATGAATGACACAGTAGGGTGTTTTTTTCGTGACACGAGCTGTAACGATTTAAATAGAAGTATATATATAAGTATATATACTTTAAATAGAATTATATATACTTCTATATATATATATATATATATATATATATATATATACTGTGTACATGTATTTAAAGGCTTAGGCATGCACTCATCTAGGCTACAACCTGGGTGCAGTTCAGAATTGTAATACAAAATGCTGATGCACACCAGGAATTTTAACAACAAAATATACTTATTTATTAGATAAACATTTCTGTCCTTATATATATATATATATATATCAAACTCAACAGTAGAAAGCACTCACAGCTACAGCATCAATCAGGTCAGTGATTTATTTCAGCATACCATCTACGCGTTTCGATCACCACAGGATCGTCATCAGGATGATAGACAGGAAGTGAAGTGTCAGGTTAAAAACTCGGGTTTTTAACCTGACACTTCACTTCCTGTCTATCATCCTGATGACGATCCTGTGGTGATCGAAACGCGTAGATGGTATGCTGAAATAAATCACTGACCTGATTGATGCTGTAGCTGTGAGTGCTTTCTACTGTTGAGTTTGATGTATTATTTTTGTCAGCACCCAGCCTGTGCCCGATACTGGTGAGTGCCGATTCTTTGCAAGACTATATATATATATATATATATATATATATATATATATCTTGCACACAGTATGTCGATAGTTGTTAATTTGTTAAACATTAAGCCACTTTTCCTAAAGTGAATAACACTAGGGTTATAAAACAGACCAACTATTGGATGAGTTAAATGTAATCATATGCATTCCTAGTTCTCAGTGAATCTGAGCAGTGTTGATTTATTACCAACTATATATTATGTGGGGCATAATTCTGAACATTTATTTCCTTTTGTATTACTTAAAAATAGTCAGATGTTATCTTGATGAAAAATGACTTTAAGAATATTTTTCCCTATCTCTTTTTTTCTCTTATATTATTTACTATGTAATATAAAGTGTAGAAATAATTTACCTTCTACCATGCCATAGTCTATTATTATTAAAAGTGATTTTACATAAATATGTATGAAAGTAGTCACTTTTCTCTCATAACATTAAATATTAACATTTAATTGTGTTGCCTTGTATGTCTGAGGGTTGCTTCTAGAACTCTTCACTGGGTTATTTACAACAGATTGTGGATTAAAAGCATCATAAATATATTATTTTATAGCCCTTTTATAAATGCCATGATTTTTAATTTTTTTGTATAGCTAAAATCTTTTATTCCTGCTTTTCAGGAAGTAAATAGCTACAATATATGAATGTTAAAACTAATATAATAATTACATCCACCAAATGGTTAAAAACCTCCCTGCTGCTTAAAAACACGTAGGCAAAACCTGTCAGGTTATTGAAAAAAATGCTGTCTGATATACAGCACAATGTTAGTCAATGGAGAAATATAAATCAGTACACACTACTGCAGTCTTATTAGATTGACCAAATAAGCTTTGCTCCAGTACACTTATATAATCTTAATAAATCCAAGGATTATTATTCACTTTGATTGCTGAGGTGCATTTGAATACTCATAAAGGATTCAGGGACGATTATCAGTTCATGTGAGCATAATAACAAGTCGACATTCTATCAGTCAGGGCAAGTAGTGGTGCCCCCACATGTTTTGCCTGTCATTTGAATACCTCATTCTCCACTCAGTCTGCAAGTCACCCACTCCGCAGGCAATTTTGTCTCAGTACTTTATATTCACATCAACTAATTAATGAACTAAAGCATACTAAAGAACTAGGCTAGAAATGCTGCACATAATGTTTGGGCTTCTGTACCAGCCCAAAGCAACCCCAGCCCTTTAGCAGGGACCTGTGTCTCCAAAGATGCCCCACCTTCTTTTCTGCTGATTCACTGCACATGCTCTGTGCTGCTGTCACTTACTGAGCTTAGGGACCAACTTAAAATATACTGTGTATATGGAATATAAATGTCACAATATAATCCTGATTAGTAAATATAACTACAAATTATTAGTAAATGGCATCTCTAAAACCAGTGTAATTAGCAACAGAATTTAATAGCCCTGTACATCAGCTTCTTTGACAGACCAACTTAATTTTCTGCTTGATAATTTGTGAGGACCCCTAAGATTAGTTTCTCAACAGATGCCCAGAGCCCACTGAGCATGTGAGCGTCACTGACACTTCTAAAATAATCCAAGATTAGGGGTTCCTGTGATAAGTGTAAAGAGCTGGATCATTACTACTACTAACTGCTAGTGCAGTTAATTCAGTATTTCAAATATGGCATTTGGGATAAGTTTCCTTTAGGAGGTAGATTATTATACCAAACAAAGATACTTTTTCTTATTGCTTTTGTAAATTTGCAACAGGTCATTAAATTCTCTTCAAACTCTTATGAACTCTACAAAGTTTAATGCATCCAAGTCCCCAAAATCTGCTAACTCCCGCTACCTAGGAACCCTTACTGTGTTGGATAAGTCAGTTAAGGAAGGTGGAGGTGACATTGAAGCTGCAGATGCATTACGAGCTACTGTTTATCAGGTAAGCGCCATCAATGTCTTTTTATTTGTGTGTATTCCTGCATGAAAAATGGACGTTTTGTAAAGTATATTCCAGCATTGGATTAATTTTAATCTGGTGATTTATTTTGATTTCTTAGTTATTAAATCTTTGTTCATTATGTTTGTAGCAAAAAACCTAAAAATATATGTTTTTAAATAAATAGAAATGTTACTGGATTGATTTAGCAAGAAAATTCAGACAAAAACTTGATGACAGCTTACACACTAAAGATATGGGGGTATCATTCATATGTGAGAGGCATTGTGCATATTGCATAAAACATGCACAAGCCGAAATGTTTTTCACTTGTTGCACCCTGCCCTGAAGCTAGGACCAGACTCTGGTCTTTACACAGACCGTCCCTTATGATCACAGTACTTTTAAAAGAATGCTGGATACCCTGTACCAGAAGTGCTGGCAGGTGCTGGCTCTATGGCAGTTTTGCAAACAGTATTCATTAATAGTGTAAAATATTTTTAAAGAGATAGCATATTCTATGGTGTTGTTCAACAGAAGGGGTGCATACATTAAACATTCAAATACTGATCAATGCAGGAGTTACATATGGCCCTGTATAGAAAGAGTTGACTCTCAAAATATGCCATAATAAAATATAAAAACATTTGTTCAATAATATCTGTGTTTATTTCAGAATTGGCTACAAAAGAAAAAAACGTTTCTTCATGAGCTTCATAAAATGAAGAAGTCTGAAGTAGAAGTAGAAAGGGAAAAGCACCAAAAGGTAAGGTCATTGTATGTTGTTTCAGCTTTTTTTGCCAGTGGATTGCAGTGTAGCATATGCTGTCTTGTTACTGTACTACAGTCATTTAGTGAAACTACAATCCAAGTAAAAGTTGCAGAAAGTTACTGGAGTCTAGATTATGAATTTTTGTATCTCTGTCAGATTCTTTATTATTGTCAAATGTAAAATTATGACTACGTGTATTTATGAGACATTTTTCATTCTGTACTTAATAAAAGAGTTATGTAATTAAAGGCACTGTTGGATTGCACCTACAGGACACCTTGTGGGCCCTGCCAAACCAGGCCAGGAATGTAGGCCCTTCAACCTTGCTGACAAATTCAAAACTGGGGTGGGGACCCCCAAGGTGGCTGCCCCAGTGGGCCCCAGACACTCAAGTCTAACTAAGTTTGCCCAGGTGCAGTAACCCATAGCAACTAATTAGCAGGTAACATTTACTGGCCACTTGTTTCAAAGCAAAGTTCTTATTGGATGCTATGGGTATGCACCTATGCTATGCACCTGGGTAAATGCTTTTATTACATATGGGGTTAATCTATCTTCTATAACAACATTTTTTTCCCCTGTAAACTCTTCTAGCGCCTGACAGTTCCATATTTTACTGCCACTAACTAATTAGCAAGTCTGACAAGAACTTCTCAGTTATATCTTTTTTTTTAGGAGTTGTGTAGTTTTTTAATTTGGTTTTGTTTTTTTGTTTTTTTAAAATCTGCTATAAATGCAAAATATTTTTTTATATTTGAAAGAAGGTGTGTGAATAAGGAAAATTTTGCTGGGCATTTTGTTAGGTCTTCTTTCCAGCCTAACATGCTGTATAAACTTTTTTTGTGTCACAGCTTTGATTTTTTTTGTTAATCATTATAAATAACAAACAAATGATGATAATCCATTAGTTATTTACAGAAATTAAATTAGCTTTTGCATGTTAGACATCTTTGCATGTATTTTAAACTTTTTGGAATTTAAATGTAATCAGTATGTTAAAGATAAAGTAAAATTGATGCCACAATTTTTATATATTTTATTTTGTGGAAGTAGGTTCTATGAGCATGTTAGATATACCTGGCAGTCATTGCTGGTCCTCTGGTATATCTATTTATTCAGAAACTTTATGATCCTTCATTATGTTTTTTTAGTTTATTATGAAATAATGCCATCATATATACTTTGTATATAGTTGAATTTTGAAAAAATATTGTTTTTTGATAGAGATGAAACCAATTCAGGGCTACAACCCAGTGTGCAGCTGCTAAGAATTCATATGTATTATTTTTGACATAGGGTATCCCAGGTTACAGTATGAGCAAATCTGTCCCATTTCGCTTCGCTAATACATTAGCAAGTCTGCAAAAAATTTGTGAAATAGAAGACCTCTTCTCAGAAAACATTTACTATTGCACATTACCAGCAAAATTTACTTTGATCTTCTTTACTAGAACAACAAAATCATGTTGAAATTGATGATGGGATGATGGTTTTTTTTTTTGATGGAGTAATATACCAATGAAGTAGTAGTTTGACTCTTTTGGGGAAATTTTCTGTAGTGTGGTCTAATCTTAAGACCAAGAGGATGGTAAATGAGCAATGGGTCTTCAAGGGTTCCACCAGTAGTTGTGTGTATATGCTATTCTTTTGACATTTTATAGGCTCCCTGTAAAAATACTAAGGTTTACAGACCTTGAGGAGTTAAAAGGCCATAAATAGTGTTAAAGTTGTGGGAGATCCACCTTTGCATTTCAGGAGATTGGAGGCCTTCCTTTTAGAGTCTGGGTTTAAATATAGTTGTTTTGGTTTGGGTGTTTATGGGTGTTAGATTTTGTGGTTGACCATAGGTATAAATGTTATAATGGGATTTTTAATATTGTGTTTTAAAATATTGTTAGGTGAAGCACATTAAAGGGAGGACCCATCCAAGGAGTTCTGGGAGTAGTTAGTTGGGCAAGTCTTGCAGCCCAATAATAGTTAATTAAACCTACAATCCTATTTAAGTGGCCAAATGATAAAGAGTAGATTTATTTACCCTATGGTGTTTTTTTATTTCAAATGAGCTGTATAGTTTTTTCCTTCGTAAGAGAGTAATATCTTTGGTGTCAGTGCCTATGGGGTGGCCAATTACCAAACTAATACTTACTAAGTCATTATCCTGTATATGAGCACGTTTTCAGACATTTTTCAGTATATTGTTTCATTTACAGATATACATTGCCTGGTTTCCCTTTTTACATATAACCTAAATATAGAAATATGAAATATTGTTATAATTGTGATCTGATATTTTCCGATAGCAAAAAAGTCATCTCAAATTTTCATGCAATTGACCTTCGGGCTGGAGTTCCCTGAATATCTAGGACAGCAAATAAGTGGTCCTCTAAAATCTCACTCTAATTGGCTTTCAGACTGGGCTTTAAGAAACATCTAGAGCGGAAATTAAGCTCTTGTCCCAAGTCTTACCCTAACTGGTTGTATGTGTCCAAGACATTCTTTTAAAAACATGGAAATGCATGGAAAAAACTGTTTCCTTGGCTATGATTTTATTCCTGTATATGTTATCATGCAATATTATGTATAATATTAGCTATTCATAGTTTATACTTGATTGATAAACAGTACTTGAAGAGCTGCCTTACCTTAGCTGGTGAGAGTAAAATATGATCATTTAGTGATCACTCATAATGTGAGTAGTATATACTTGAAATTGATTATGGCCTTTTATGATACCACCAAGCAAATATCTCACATGCAGGAAATTGCCAAGAAGGAGGAAGCAAAAGCAGCATTTGAGGCATGGAAATCTGAGAAATCACAGGATATTCGAAAACATGTTATGAAACTAAAAGAGGAAGAGGAAAAGAAGTTGAAAGAAATTCAAGATATTGCACAAAAAAAACGCGAATCAAAACAGGTACATTTTGAAATGTGTGTGATGTGTTTAAATTTGGGCTTCCCTTTTTAACTTAGATGTTTATTTTCTACATGAAAAGAAGTTATTGTGACTGGTACAAACAAAAACAACATAGTTATGCAAATTTTAGTGCACACTTACTCTTATTTGCATTATTTAGTAGATAAAAAAAATAAAATATTGCATATGCCTTCCTTTGGCCACCCTTTCAGTTGACCTATTAGTTTTATTTTTTTGAAAGGTCTAATTCACTAATTAGGCCTTAAGTCTGCAATTAGTTCCAGAGATTAATGATTCTCTAAACCCTTGCAATCATGCAGTGTCATGCCTACAGTCAACAGTCACAGGCTGCTCTACTTAACTGAGAGAGAATCTAAGAATAAATGGGAAGACCGTAAAAAGACTTGTAAATCTCCGAAATGTAATTTAAAGGAAAACTATACCCCAAACAACATAGGCCTCTATAAAAATATGTAAAACCCTGCTTCATCTAAATGAATAATTTTCATAAAAATATCATTTTTAAGAAGTATGTGCTATTGGGTACTCCAAAATAGAAAATTGCCATTTTAGGAAGGGCCGCCTCCTGGGATCATAGGATTCACAGTGCACACAAACAAGCCAAGGCACACATACATGCAAGGCTACATCAACCAATTAATGGACAGAGTTCTTCCTTTTGTTTCCATACTACTTCCTGTTACAATTAGAGCTGCATTATTTCCTGTCAGGTGAGCACACAGCCCATCATTAAATGGTGGCAAAGGGAAATGATGTAAAATGGCAATATTTACTGATATATATTACAGTTTGGTAAGATTATTTAATAGGTCACTTAGCATAATATAAATTGTCTGTTGGTTAAAGGAGAAGGAAAGGTAAAAGCTAAGTAAGCTTTATCAGAAAGGTCTATGTAAATACAGCCATAAGCACTTACAGTAATGCTGCAGTCCTCTATCAGAAGAAACACAGGATTTCTTGTCTCCTTTTTTGTAAACATGTTCTTAGGGTATCTGACTTCCTTTCAGAAAAATCCTTCATTCCTGGGGCCAGAGTCTGCAGTTCTCTCCTCTCTTCCCTTTCCTGCTCCCCCCTCCCATAAGAATTCATAAAACTCACCGATTCATCAAAGTCATTTCACATGTGTTACTATTCATATCGCATGCGCAAAAATCCTGATTATTGCACAGCGTTATTTCCATCGCATTGAGGTAATTATCGAATAGAAATAATACTAACGCATAATTCACAGAAATATTTGAAGCGTAAAAGTAAGTAATTCTTTTGGTATTTGCTGATGAAGTGTAATGAATAAATGTTGATGAGACGTCATAAATTAATATTGTTAGTATGTAAGGTAACCTGTCCCTAAGTCAAAAGGACATTCAAGGCTGTTAATACAGAAACTGAAATTAGCTTTTTTGCTGTAGTTTTTTTTGTGTATTTTTTGAAAATCCATAAAACCAAGCTTCTTACAGTAGGTAATGATATATTTCAGTGTTATTGGTATCCTCTAATAGTAAAACTAGGGTGAAATTGGAGGCTAGTTGTTAATTGCTTACATGGTTGTAAAGATAAACAAATCTTCTCACATACATAACTATTCCTGGTTATAGGGATCGAAAATAATAGTTCAACTATAAATATTTATTCCAGAATTCTTTTTAGAGTTAATAGCCATAGAAAATAAGAAAAATATTTTAGGTCTTGTTCTTTAGCATTTCTGTTGCTTGCATCCCAATCTTGCTGCGGCTTCAGCTTCTTACCATATGGCATAACCTACATAAATATATGTATATATAAAGTCCTACAATAAGGAGCCCAATTAACTAACTATTGATTTTTTTTTAACTCGAATCGAATTTTTAGTAAAAAAAGTCAGAGAAGAAACGCTGCAACTTTTCCGAGATTTACTATGCGTTTAATTCGCATTAAACTTACCGAGTTCATGTTGAAGTCAATGGCAGAGGTCTCTTCCCTTTTCTTTTGTCTCGTAACTTTAGAGATTTCACTTTAGGGTATCTTTTTCAAATGGTCACAGTGACAATTTCTATGACGATAATTCCAAAAAGTCACGTTTTTTATGACTTTTCTTGCAGCGACCTTTCCTTTCGACTTTTTTTAGTAAATATTTGACATTCGGGAAAACGAGTTTAGTTGAATTTGAAAATAAAAAAAATTAGAAATTATGGGGTTTAGTAAATCTGCCCCTTAATACAAGCAGTTACCTAACATTATCATCAATGAGTTGCATTCCATTTAAAGCTTTGAAAATTAGTTTCGTAATACTTTATTGCAAAGGTTTCAGCCTATGACCTAATATCTATTTTTTTACCATTCAAGTTAAAAGATTGTCAGGACATGATTGCATTGATGGCATGTAAGTAGGGGGCAATCCAAAACTGATTAGCTAAAAAGCATCTGAAGCATAATGTTATTTGCTGTGATTGCTCTGTGTGTCATCTAATACACTGAACTGTCATATTGAGTCGCCTTGTTCTGCTTTCTGAACACATGATGGCTTTGAAAAACACATATTGTATTTCACACATTTAGGACTGATCCATGAGAAAGCTATTTACACAATAGGGGGAAGGTATCTACCATATCTTAACAGTAACAGAATCTAAAAGGGACTGCAAGAGAAAAACCACAATACAAAGATATAGTTCTAGTGAACTCTTATCAACCAACACCCTTGCCACACTACCAAGTTCATCTCTTAAAGTAAACTTACTAGATTGAAGTCATTTGCAGAATACTGAGTAATTCACATTAAGCAGGTTGTGGAACAATTGTAGTTAAAGGAACAGTAACTCCAAAACAGGAGTGTTTTAAAGTAATTAAAATATAATGTACTGTTGCCCTGCACTGGTACAGCTGGTCTGTTTTATTAACATTTATTATTAACATTTATTTATAAAGCGCCAACATATTCCGCAGCGCTGTACAATAAGTGAGTTTCATACATTGGACATACAGAGTAACATATAAAGCAATCAATAACCGATACAAGAGGTGAAGAGGGCCCTGCCCAAAAGAGCTTACAATCTACAAGGAGAAAGGGTTGAGACACAAGGTGTGGGAATGGGCATGACCAGAGTTGTGAGAGGTGTGGCACAGGGTGTTGCTAAACTAGATTAGGGTAAGCCTCTCTAAATAAATGTGTTTTTAGAGATCTCTTGAAGGCAGAGAGATTGGGAGAAAGTCTGATAGTTTGTGGGAGCGAATTCCAGAGAAGGGGGGCAGCCCTTGCAAAGTCTTGAATGCGAGCGTGTGAGGAGGGAATGAGAGAGGAGTTGAGGAGCAGGTCAGTAGAGGAGCATAACAAGCGGGTTGGATGGTACCTAGAGATAAGTTCAGAGATGTAGGGTGGGGCAGAGCTATGAACTGCTTTGAATGTAAGAGTCAGGAGTTTGAATTTTATCCTGGATGGTAGGGGAAGCCAGTGCAGGGATTGGCAGAGTGGCATGGCAGAGGAGGAGCGGTTGGAGAGGTGTATGTGCCTGGCAGCAGTATTCATTATGGACTGGAGAGGGGACAGTCTTTGGAGGGGAAGGCCAATTAATAGGGAGTTACAGTAGTCCGGGCGAGATATTATAAGAGAGTGAATAAGAATTTTGGCAGCATCATGGGTGATAAATGATCGTATTTTGGAGATATTTCTTAGGTGAAAGTGACATGATTTGATAAGTGATTGGATATGAGGAGTGAAGGACAGGGCAGAATCAAGGATAACCTATATACCTATAATTGTTAACCTATATAGATACCTCAGGAACAATGTGGGCTTTAGAAACACTACTATAGTTTATATAAAGACCCTGCTGTGTAGCCATGGGGGCAGCCATTCAAGCTGGAAAAAAGGAGAAAAAGTACAGGTAAGATAGCAGATAAAAGATAAGTCCTGTAGCATACAACAGTGTTTTATCTGTTATCTGCTATGTATCCTGTGCCTTTTCTCCTTTTTTCCAGGTTAAATGGCTGCCCCCATGGCCATACAGCAGGGTATTTATATACCCTGTAGTAGGGTTTGTGTAGCAAACACACAACTTTTACCAGTGCAGAGCAATAGTACATTATGAGGGAGATTAATCAAAGTCCAAATTTCGGATTTTTAAAAGTACGATTTGTATAAATTTGTACTCGTTGCGACAAATATGATTTTGTCGCACAAATTGTCGCAAAGTACAAAAAAAGTTGCGTAATTTAACAAAAATATTGTACAAAATTCGCAAAAGTTCTAAGCTTTAGAAAAAATACGATTTTTTTTGTAATCGGACCTGTTGTACTTAAATAAATGGGCCCCTATATGTTAATTACTGGTGTTACTCTTCCTTTAAGCTTCTCTTATAATGAGACACGTGGTTCTCAACAATAAAAATTAAGCAATAAGTTGTATAAGAATTATACCTACAAATGCAGGTGAAAGTACAGGCATATCCTCAGTAGAGCATACCTTCAGCTGATTGTGTCAACTATTTAGGCCTAACGATTTAATGCACCCCAAAAAACTGCATGCAGGGATCTAATTATGATGAGGTACAAGCATCATTGGTACCTTAATATTGTGTGGTGTCAGTACGCTCACCACATTCTGTATACCACCACTGACACTAGCCATATTCTCGCGTTAGAGATATATAAGCTTTGTTTCCGTAACAGTGTCCCAATAGTATTACTTTGATGTATGTTTAACTGTCAGCTGATTAGCCAGTCTCTGTTTATTTTGAAATAAGAAATATGACGGCAAAGTTGGCTTATGCTTTTCATCTTTTCTTTGAAAGTGTTTTTGAGTGGGAAATAATTTGTGTATTATTCATCTGAAAGACTGTAAGCATACTAGCCTTTTAAAGTTGTTTCTTAGATACAGTCATGTTTTATTTCTGTTCGAGACAGAATGATAGAAATCATCTTTCACCTCAAAAACAAAAAAAAAACAGCCTTTGTCTGTAAGCCTTGCCTCCAATTGTTTTTTGCCTCAGTAGTGTTGATGGTAATGAAAAGTTCTCAAAAGAATTAAAGTAAACACACTCAGTGCTCTTTACTTTTCTGCCGTTCTGTCAGCAGCTTCAGGTTTCAGCAAATAAGCAAGGGCTTCTCAATGAGGTACTGCTCTGCATATTCCTCAGTTCCCTTACTGATTTTACCACTGTGCTGAAAGCTAAGCTCAGCATATCAATGATGTGTATATATGTTTTTATTTATACACCTGTACTTGTATATATATAGTAATTGCACTCTAAAGTGCACTTTTCACACTGTACATGTGATTGCAAATGACCCCTTTGTGTTACCGATTCATGGTTCTGCATGCTGCACTGAAGTTCTCTGATGGAATTGGGTTAAACCAAAAAAGCTATCTGTTCTATAGGCGATTATAAGTCTAATTGGGTTGTGCAATAAAAAGCACTAACTCTTATTGGTTGCTATAGGTTATTGCTCCTGGGCAAACTTAGTGTCTTAGTGTGTATATATATTATCTGTTCTTTAGGACACTGTAATAAGTGTCAGAGAGAGATTTTTCAAAAGCCACAATACTCAACATAGCATCTATGTTTGATAGTATCACGATCAGTAATTTATGATATCCTGTTATATAAAAAAAATGCAAATAGCTCCCTTTGTGCATTATTGCAATTTCAGTTATCTTTATTCATTTAACATCCGTTTCTTTATGCTTTAGGCGTTTGAAAAATGGAAGGAACATAAGGATGTTCGGTTGAAAGAAAAATCACTGACGGAAAAGCAGACTGACAAAGAAAAGAAAAATAAAGAACAGAAAGAAATTTCGGAAAAGAAGAAAAATAATATAGCCGCCGTCAATTCATGGTATATCTGGTTTTGTCTTCTTATAAATGAATAACCTCAGCAATGCACCCCATTGTTCTATCTCTCCTGCTATCCTTCACAAATAGGTTAGGATATGGATCTATGGCTTGGTTTTAGAATGTGTCACCAGTCTTTCGGATGGGTTGTATATTATTTAGTTGACTATATTGTTTCCCAAATGATTTTTAAAGGGAAACACACTTTTATACAGACAGTCAGATATGGGATTCAATTTACATGCAGCTCCTGCTTCCTGGACTGTGTGGGACTAATGTAACTGTTTAAAAAAAGTCTGATTTAAATTGAATAAAACAAATGCACATAAACATGAAGTCTTATCAGTTTTATACTGCTGGAAAAGAGGAAAACATGCGCCCTAAAGAAAATCCATTTAGAAGTGATGCTTATCTTCCACAGTTGTATATAGTGCATAGCTTATCATGTGCAAAGATAAATTGTTCTGCATTAGCAAATGTAGCTATGTGCTGGCATAAAATAAACCAATGTTTTTGCAACCACAGTGGTCATTAAAAGATCACTGTCTTCTTTAGGTGTATATGGAGAATGTTGGGGGAATTTACAAAATTAGAATAAATTGAAATTGGAATTAGAATTAGACATGTAAAGTGTGTTTCACTGGGGGGAGGGGGTGAAATAGATTGTTACGGTTTTCCTTGGGCCAGTGCTCCAGGGCATTGTCTCCTTACCTCAGATATTTGTTCCTTTGGCGTTTGGCCCATGCACAGTAGAATAGATATTGCCGGGTTTATACTGGTGACGCCAGTAGGAAGGCAAGTAAAATGGGAGAGTAGCACAGACCGGTGCAGTTTTCTGCTAAGGGCTCTGGCACACGGGGAGATTTGTCGCCCGTGATTTTTTAAAGAACGATTTGGTGACAAGACGAACGACAAGATGCCAATGAACGACAAAACAGGAGCACCGGCCTGTGGGATATATTAGCACTGGGGGTGCCTAATATTTTGGCACCCACAGTGAAATAGATTTTACATGTTCTTTAAAAGAGTAACAGTATCATAAAAAAGAATTTCAGATTACTTTAAACTGCTATGCTAGGCACCACTTTTATTAGTATAAAAAAACATCTAGAATTACAAAAATCTTTTAGAAAAAAGATTTGAAGATTTTTAAGCAATTAATGCTGTTTTGCTTAAGTCAGATTGAGAAACGAGGAGTTAAATTGGTATAATTGTTTCACTTCAACATTTAGAATTAAGATGTTTGTGAATTTGTCATTGTATGATTTGTCGGTGTAGGCAAACTTACTCCAATTTAATGCCAGTTTTGTATTGGATCCAATTTTGTGGATTCCCAGCTATCTCTGTAAAGGCAACTTGTAAAATAGACTATGCCCTTGTGCCTTTGAGCTTATGTACAGCAACCTAAGGCTAAATAAACTGTACACTAATTTTTCCAATTAAACGTTGTAAACTTGTTATTGCCAGCTCGTAACGTAATGGCATTCCATGTGCCAAGGCTGATATGACTTTTGTGTAGAAACTTGTGTAGGACTTTTTTTTTTAAATAATTTCAAAGTAAAGCAATTAACAATGCAAAATCATAATTGCTCTTTATATTTACCAAGGAACGATCAAAAGATGCACGTATTGAAAGAAAAACGAAAAGAAAAAAAGTTTGAAAAACTAAAGGAGGAACAAAAACAATCTGAAAAACTGGAACAAGAAAAGAAAGCACTGGAAATGTATGAAGAATGGCTGGTAAGGACCTGCTTAAGAATAAGTTGTAATGTAGATCATTACATTCTTGTTTAACACCTTTTGTTTTAATATCTGAATTGAATTATAATTACAGACAACAGAGTTTGTAGAAGAACATCTTGAGTAGTGAGAAAAAACACATTAAGGTTGATAATTGAAACCTTGGATCTTTCAGTTAAAGTTCTTAAATAAGAGTAAATTGTACCAATCTGGAAGCATGAGAAACCTTTTGACAGTGTATGGCTTTGCCCCCAAAGCTGCTTCTCAGAGCTCCGTATACTCAAAAGCATGTGTGGTATATTCCAACTAACAAGAGGGCAACCAAAAAAGATATAAAACTTTGAAATAATTTCTGAGCTTATAAGTAAACCTTGTGTATAAGGTACACCATAAATGTTTTCTGGCATTTCTGATGGTGGGGGGACAAAATACCTATATATGTTAATATGTTAATTAAGAGCCACACTAAGGACACATTCTCTATGTTTTAATTAAATTTTTATTTAATTCAACTAATTAGTTTAGGTGTAGAGAGTAGTAGCATAGCAATGCGCCACTTTCTGTCTAGTCTTGGCAGGACAGTCCTGGGGATGCTATATGATAAAAAAAATATATTACCAAAACTAAAAAATCACTGTTAATGATCCCTGTGTCTTGGAGGCTCCCTATGTAGCATGGGTGCAGGAGGAAGGATGGAAGACAGCTAACAGTAGGAAGGTACCACTGTAGATGGATCCCTTACATTTCTGCACATGGGCCATCTGCTAACTATTTCTGTTTCCGAACCACATTAGTCTATGTAACGTTATATGTTATATTGATGATTTCATAGGAGAGAAAGGAAAGAAGAGAAAGGATTGAAAATAAACACAGACGGCTTCGGATTCTATTAGAAGAGGACCCCCCACCTCCTTGGAGTCCTCCCGGCAAAACCATTCCCTCAAGTAGATGATAAAAAATGTGAACTCTTTTATATCATATATTGTTAGATCAGCCTTTCCTAACATGAAATTATCATGCATGTTGTGCTTGTTCCTTTTGGAGTTACACGCAAGACTTTTATAAAATGTGATCTTAAATTAATTCAACATCATGTCACCCAAATTTTCTTTTAGGGTGCAATAACTCTATAGCATTTCTTGCAGAGATATCTCCTAAAAACTGTGCTTTTGCTACTGCTTGAATACTATTTTGTCTCTTTGAAATAGCTGAGTACTATTTAAAAACTGCATTTTATTTGTCCTCTTAGCCTAAACACCTGCATTTCTACAGAAAAAGGCATTGAAGCATATTTCTAAAGGTTTAACTGCACTTCAGCATACTGTGCAATTTATTTTCTTTATGCCTTTCTTTATGTGTACGTTTGCATCATAAATATTCAGCGGGTATTCCATAACTTCACAAGAGCAAACAGTTGGCCAACATGAAGTGCTTTCTGCAGGTTCTCATACACTATTAATTTGCCAGAATTGTGATAACTATTTCTAACGAAAGGCATATTTCATGGTTTCTGGTGTGACACTTATTTATAGAATTAACCACTAATTGTTTTATTGATTTTTTTTATATGAGCAAGTTTCTCTGACTTTAACATGAAAGTGAGCCACAAATTATTAAACATACTTTTGTAAATGTGGTGCTTATTTGTTTGGAACAGAGGGCATTGTTTTTCCAAGCACAGCTACAGTATCTGATATTCCTTACGTAGAGACCATGTTTGGTTTTAATAGGGATGCAACTTTAAGGGATGAGCAAGTTAAAGAGTAAACATGAAATGTGGGGATTTTATGGCCAAGGGTTTGTAAAAACCTTAATACTGGCATAAATATGTTTGAAATGAAGTTCTATAGGCTAAAATGGAATCCGCCCTTCAATAAACCCACAGGGCGCTCACAAGCCGATATCCACAAATAAACGCCATTCTTCTCTTTTTCTGGCCCTAAGTGCTGATATGCCACTAAAATTCTGTAGGCACAGAACAGAATATGATCCACAGCGTAGCAGATACACTTGGCTGAAATATTAAGGAAAAATACCCAACATGAATACATTGCGGCCAAACACAAGCAGTGTATTATTCATCAGGGCAGGACTCCATTTTGGAGCACAGAGACCTTCGCTAATTTCAAACACACACTCACTGAATTCAGAAATTCAAATGAATCCACTATTGAAGTTAAAAGCAGTATCTAAACTCTTTTAGCTGTGTCTTTAAAAGCATCTTTAAGGCACTTATATTGTGGTTTTCCAAGATATATTAAGGTAATCAAATCATTTTAAAAATCAGCGACAAAATTAAATGCAGGTTGCAAAGTTGCACTGATTGTAAAGTAATGTAATGCAGTCATTTTAGCCCTTCTAGCTGGATTTTCTAGAAGTCTCCCTGGGATTTCATAAGATCTAGGGAATTCTGTTTGCAGTACTGCAGACTCCAATTAAGGGAGTTTATTTCATTACCAATTTAAATTTTTGATTAAAAATGTAAAGTCTCTGGATAAAAGACAGTATTAAAGTGTATATCTTCAAAGGCCATACACTCTATATATTTATTACAAAGGCATAGACTGTGCATATTAACATGTTTTATTACCCACAAGTAACCTTGACATGGTTTTGTGGCTACTGGTATTATCTGACAAAACTCTTTGGACCACCACTATGTGCATACCCCTCATGAATGATGAGCAAGTGGAAGTGCCTACAGCGGCAAGGTGCATGTACCTGTGCCTTGTGGCCTATTAAGGTAGGCAGAGGCTTCATTGCCTCCTTAGTGTTGGGCTGTGCACCGGATGCTGGATTTGCAGCAATGGCCTGTGTACCAGAAGTTGTGTCTTTACAAAAGAGTAGAGTCATGCACAGTGAGTCCACAACTGCAGTATTTATTCAGTGCAACTCAGTAAAGCAGTCAGAGAGGCCTTTATAGCTATTGAGAGATTTATTCAAACCCACCTTGCTATATTAATGTTTGATTGTAAGGGTCAACTTGGAGGTCCCTGCCCTGTAGACAATCTAGATGCAATAAGGGATCATATTTACAGTATTTTTAATACAATTCCTGTGCACTGTGTTTACTTGAAAGGCCAACAAAACCATTAACACCTTCAAAGAAATAGAGATAGTGTGCACATTGTCTGCAGGGAGTCTTTACAGCTGCATAGAGGGATAACCATGCTGCAGTAAGGTATTTTCCCTTTGGCTGCTTCTTGCTCTGTTGTATGAAGGTAGCAAACAGTTTAGCTTTGTGCTCCTTTATCAGCAGCCCCATCAATGAGCAATCCTCTTAGATCATATTCTACAGGTCAGAAGACAATTTAATCAGACCAAAACTGCTATCATGGGAGGTTTAAAAATCTGATCCTGCAAGGCTCTAGCTTGCTTAGCACAATTGTACAGAGCTGCAAACTGCACCACTAGTCAGAATAAAAGCATGACACCAATAAAAGCTGCCGAGCGAAACGCACTTCTTTTTTTCATACAGTGATTCCTCATCTCCTCACTTTCTGCATAGTTTGGCTAAATTGCCTTGGTGTGTTTAGTGGAAGCAACACTTACCATATGATTAATATAGTGTAACACATAGGAGCAGATGTACTAAAACATTTCTCTCTCTTTTTTTTTTTTTATTTTAAAATTTGAATTAACTCTTTTCCATGAATGTCTTTGATTTATTTAAAGGACATGTAAACCCCACACACAAAAATGTAATCCGTGAACAGCCTCTTTGAAATCTTTCAATACCTGGCTCTCTGGTTGTCCAGAGGTTAATAGTAAGGCTGCAGCATCTCCTTAATCACTTAGATTTCCTTCTCCTCCTGTAACCCACTCCCCCCACCCTCGGGAATTTGCTTTGACTTCTGGCTTGTGAACATGCTGAGTTGTTCTAAGCTCAGATTACTAAACACGCCCCCCAGTCTAGCAGCCAATGAAGAGATGGCATTGCTGGTTTTTATAGAAACTCAGCTCTAGCTGTCTGCTTCAATTTTTTTCTCCTAACCTCCTCTCCTGAGCTTAGCTCAAACAAAGCAGAACTTTTATCAGAGACAGTTCTGCCTGTGTGAGGCCTGAATTCTTGGTCTAATGAATGCTGAATAAGGGTCTGTGTGCGCTGTTTGCAGATTTAAATGTAACTGAAAAATGTATCAGGAAAAATGGCCACCGGGTGAAAGCTGCTATTTGCTTTAGGAAAATGTGATGGTGATGGCAAAAGGAGGGGATATATGCAGTATATATGATGCCATTTGGGTGGGGGAGATGTGCCCAACTGATATACATTGTAGGCAAATGTAGGCTTTACATGTCCTTTAAAAGTCTGGGAACAGGGTTGGATGCATCCAGATCTCCATAATCCCTATCAAACTGATGTTAATATCATTCATGTTAAATTTCTGTTAGAATTTGTTGGGGTGATGTCTGTTATATGCCAAAGCTATAAATCTTCAGAGCCCAAACTGTACAATTCAGAAGCTTTTAAAATGATACATGGCAATTTTTTGTAAATATACAGTCCTGAAAATAACTACACAAAATTCCACTTTTTGTAACATGCAAAGGTTGGTCTGTTTCCCTTTGCCATTAAGACATGAAAACATGGCAAAGAGCCTCATTTACTAAAAGCAGTCAAAGTACATCTTATTGTAAATCTTTGTAGGCATCACACCAGTGTTCCCTTGTGCCTATCGTGTTGCAACTTGCACCTTGCTTCTTGCTCACTGCAAAGGTGGGCCAAGCGGCAGTGGGGGCAAGAGAGCCCATACTAGGGATAGGTAGAAGCTATTTGCCTAAGGGTGCATGCTTTTGTGCCACTAAGTGCACTAAGTCCAGGGTGTCAGTAAATGGCTACATAATTTGTAGTTACAAGTACAAATTACATTAATATGCATGTATTTACTATTGCATCAAACCAGTCCTGAACTGGACCAGTAAAGTTTCCCATAGAAGCCAATCAAGTCTGTGCTTTTATTTTCTACAGCTTATTACACACAGACCCGTTTTGTGCATTTGAAGCACATTTGAGACGCGGGTTTGAGTGCACCTAAACGCACCAGCTAACTGATTCCTTTATATTCTGTCTGGGTGTACTTATGAGTGTTCAGAGTTGCTCTTTTTTGCTTTATTCTATTCATTTTTTTTCTTGTTTTTTTAGACGCAACACTTTTGACGCGTTCAGGAGACAATAGAATAGAGGAGTTGCATTTGGAACTGACAGAAATGAACATATGTGCATTTAAAACAGGCAAATAAGCGCACTGTATGCATTTTTACACATTTAACATGCTTTTCTAAAAAAAAAAATTTTAAAATGCCCATGTAAGATCCCCAATACTCATGTCTAATTGCTGGTTGCTATTGGCAACAACTCTTGTGCAATTTAGCACCTATGTAGATAAATGAGCCCCACGATAGGTTGTAGGTTGGTCTCTTTTCCTTATTTATATACTGTAATTAACAGATTGAATTTTCTTTAAATTTCCTTTTCTATCTTTGTATGAAATAATTGTGGCCTTTGCTTTTACTCCCTTTCAAAGCAAGAAATGATGAATATAAGTAATGCGCCCTACTCATGATGCAATGTCAGAGGCCCATGCCTTAGAAATCCTAATTAATAGCATCATGATCATATTCTCATTAAAGTCCATTAGCGCATTCACATTTGTCATAATATCGCAATAAAATTGCCAGTCTAAACCTCAGATGATGACATTATTAGTGTATAAGGGAGCTAATTAACCATAGCTTATACATTATTCTGTATTATTATCATAACATATTTAGGATCTAATTACTATAACCCATATCTATCATTCCATACATTATTTATATGTTTACTGGCAATAAAGTAGCAAATAGCAATACAGCCTGAGGGGTACAGTGATAATGTGCTCTGTAAGTATAGCTCAATAGGTTTACTTGACATTTCCAGATTAAAGGGGAACTCTGGCTTCTGAACCAAAACTTGTTACAGTCATTTTTTTCAATTGATGAAACTACAAAGTTGATTGAAATTATGTTAACTTTTCAAAAATCTTAAGTTGTTTTTGGGTGGAGTGTCCCCATTTAAAATTAATTCAACTATTTCTGCCACGTCACATCCTAGTGAAATCTAGAGACCACCATAACTACTCAGCCCAAAAACACCCTTCTTTTAGGCTTATGCCACATGTGGCAGACACAGGACTGCAAATCTGCCACTACAATCGAATCAGTGCTCCGGAAATCAGTATTTCAGCGCAAATGCATAGTCAAAATGCTCCATATGCCTGCACCCAAGCCGACACTGTGGCCAGGGTAGAAGAGCTCTGATTCAAGCATAGGGGTGAATGTTCAACCTGTGAATTCTACATTTGATATAAACTTTACAGACTAATAAAGTCAGTTTTTGTTACTTTGCATTTATACTCGCAGATAGGTGCTAACAGCTGAACCCATCCTACATACTAGATAAGCGTATCACAAATAAATAAAAAGCTAAATTTCTAGCATAAAATTTAGATTATAATGCAAAAAGAGTTATGTTCAGTTTGGGAAACTGCCTGTTCACTGTGTTTGTCAGAATGTCCCTTATTCAGTATACAGTAATTCAGGAAAGATTTCAAAGCATATACAGTAAGAAGAGAAATTAAAAATTGTTATACGATTATGAGCCCCATTATCCTGAAACCCATTATCCAGAGGACTCTGAAATACGGAAAGGCCATCTTTCATAACCTCAAACAATTTCAAACAATTCTAATATTTTCAAATGATTTCCTTTTTATAATATATTTCCTTTTTTATAATAACACAGTAGCTTGCACTTAATTGTAACTAAGCTGCATGAATCCATATTGGAGGCATATTGGAGACCCCTTATCCGGAAAACCCCAAGTCCTGAGCATTTAGGTTAACAGGTCCCATACCTGTACGGGCATAGGACCAATACGTACGGCCTGTGGTTTTCTAGATAACGAGTCTATTTCTAACTTGGATCTTAAGTCTACTAAAAAAGATGTAAACAATAAAAGAGAAATAAACCCTAAAAATGAAAATGGATTTAAAAACTTTATATACAGAACTTAATGCACCAACCTAAAGATTCTCTTCTGCTAGCAGTTCTGTATATACAGTATATTGTGAGTGGGTCCCTAAGCTCAGTAAGTGACAGCAGCACAGAGCATGTGCAGGGAATCAGCAGAAAAGAAGATGGGGAGCTACTGGGGCATCTTTGGGGGCAGGATATCTACCCAAACTTGTTAATAGGATTGTTTTGCTATGGATTCATGCAGCTTAGTTTCCATCAAGGACAAGCTTTTAGGATACCAAGGTATCAGAAAAGAGATGCTATACCTCTACTCCTGTTTGAGAAGAAAATTAAATTGTAAATATTCATTTTCAACATAATTTTTAGAAAACATTGTAAATGTAGCTGCATATCTTTCAGCATATTATGATAAATTGACGAAAAGGTACGAACATTTTATCAATGTGATAGAAGAGATAGAAGGTTTTTGTTATGCAAAATATTAGGGCTCATTTATGTCTGCAGTCACAGTGAGTAAAGTGTAATTTCAAGCACACTCGCCATGTTTTTTTCCCACAATGCAGTGTTTTCCCTGAGTGCAAACATCATTGCATCTGCAAGCAGGAGTTGCGCTTGATGCAGTTGCACTGTGACTGGCACTATTGCATCCCATTCAGCAAAATTAGCACAATTTCTCACGCATTTTGTTTCAAATTGGACACAGTTGCGTGGAAGTCTGTCTCACATAATTTTCGGTGCTTGTGTGCCGAAAATTCTGTCTGACATCTTTGCCCAATTCTTTAGGCATAAGTGTGCTGCACCTATTGCACAAAGGGAACCCCCTGGTTAAGTTGGGGCTGTAGCTTTTAGGGTTCCCCTGCGTCAGTAGGTGCAGCAGCACCCCAGCTCTGAACAGAAGGCAGGAAGGACTGACCAGTGTCAAATACAACTATACAGAGGTGCAAGGAGTGCGCTTTGATGAAGATGAAGAATCTCTAATGAAAGTGGTGTTACGTGCAACTCATTGCAGGGAAAATCACAAGTTTCTCACATCACTGCATCTGCGGACGTACATGAGTCCCCATATTGTGGTCCAGGTTTTGTTATCGTACCTTTTTGCTGAGAATCTTTCCTGGCAGGTAAGTGATGAAGTCAGTCGGCCGGAGGGCTGGGTAAATACAGTATGCTTTTTAATGAATTGTTCTGTCAAGTTCACAAAGGCAAAACTGCTTTACACAGTTGATCGGGTTACCGTATTTGGAGCCGTTGGCAGTTTTTTTATAGCTCTGCAGATTGTGCATTTTTGGAAGATAAAGTAATAACATGCAAAGGCTCATTCTCAGTTTTTATACAGCATTATGCTGCACATTTTCAGCCATTAAATATAAAATGGAGAGTTGAGAACTGTAAATAGCATTACAAAATATATGTATTCCTAGCTATGCTGCAAACAAGCATTTTTTTAAGATTACACAGCAACAGAAGCCTTTTTTTAATCTAAAATGAATTCCAACATTCATAATATTTTATGACGTTCCCATTGGACCATACGATTTAGTTTGATTCAGTATTATTCACTGAAACTTTCTACTATGGTCATATTTATGGTCTGCCTAAAGGGGTAAGTGCTCTGCCCCTGCTTTGTTATCATGCCACTGCTGGAAAAGGCAATTAATCTACTGGTGCTCCTGTTTCTTGTGCTTTTAAATGCCTGTAAAGTGCTTTGAGCCATATAAGCCACAAGGACAGTGCAATCCATCTATCCTTTTCATGCTTTAACAGAAGGCTGTTAGCAAGAAAGTTTTAAAAAGAAATATGTATATATATCTATATAGAGATATATATGCACAGATATATAGGGTGTAATGTAACCCCTAGTTTCAAAATATAGGGATATTATATGGGGCTGAATTAGGGGCAGGCAGTAGAGACACCTGCCTAGGGCTCAACAATGGGGGGCGCTAGGTAGGTACCTCTTCTGCCTTCCCTTACTCTGCGGTCTCTTGTGGTCCATTGCCTCACCTTGCACGCCGCAACAATGTTATTGTGCATGCACGCAGACGCAAGCAGGGGGGTGGCAGCAGGAGGCCTGTTGGCTGATGGCTTGGCCTGCCCCTGATATTATAAGTCACCAAGGTGTTACAAGACCATACATAGACACAAGCCCGAAGGCTGAGTGCTGGTCATGGACTTCTTATATCCACATATAGTGGGTATAGTATTTATTATAATGCCTCTAAGAGTCATGTTATAGAAATTACATCACTAGGTACTGAGCACTGATTTTAACTGACAACATCAGAGCTGTCAACCCCCTGAATTTGGTGATTTGGTGGCTCCCCCCCCCCCCCCCCGTTCTCCCATCCCCCCTTCCCCCAGCAGCGTTCTCACCATTTTTCTGAAGTTTCACAAATTCTTGCAGTGAATTTTTTGGCGCCCATGGGTAGTAAGCACTTGTTGATGTCATTTGATTCATTTCCGCATTTGCAGGTACAATTTTTCAGCTTCAGACACGATTTTGACATCACTTCTGGAAGTGTGCATGATATGTGTGACATCACTTCCTTGGCATCCTTATAAATAGTGCCTAGTGATGTAATTTGTCATGTGACTTGCTCAGTCTCGTTTGCAGCAAGTTCAATGTATGTAAAACTCATCACACATTGAATGCATTCTGTGCCCAAATAACTAATATCCACATATACTGTAAGTTAAATGGGTACAGAATGCATTCAATGTGTGAAACTAAAAACTAAAAGATTTTTTTAGCCTTGTAACTAGTAAACCACAATATGAGCCAATGGCCATGTGCGTATAATAGGTTTGATGAGTTTACTTGAAAGTCACTAGAAATACAGTCACTCTGATGTAATGTGAATATGTTCAGTAATCTTGAAGAACACTAGGCCAAGCCAGATTTGTGTTTCATTATAAGTGAGAATAAAAGGGGGAATGTGTAAGCCAACACTAATAATGAGTTTGCTGGAATATGTACCACATGTACGTGTGTAATTAGGAAAACACACATATAGCAGTGCCTATAAAAAGGTCAGAAACATAGTAATATTTGCAGATTAAAGGGTTTCCTGCCACATCACATCACATCACATCAGCAAAGTGTGAGAATGTGCTCCATAGCAATGGAAATAAACTTTTATTTTAAGTCCAATGATTGCGGATCTCTATTCTTCTGTACCCTGACATTCTTATCTATCACATGCGAGCATCTGTGTGACTATACAGGTATACAGGTCCTTTTCAAAAAATTAGCATATTGTGATAAAGTTCATTATTTTCTGTAATGTACTGATAAACATTAGACTTTCATATATTTTAGATTTATTACACACAACTGAAGTAGTTCAAGCCTTTTCTTGTTTTAATATTGATGATTGTGGCATACAGCTCATGAAAACCCAAAATTCCTATCTCAAAAAATTAGCATATTTCATCCGCCCAATAAAAGAAAAGTGTTTTTAATACAAAAAAAGTCAACCTTCAAATAATTATGTTCAGTTATGCACTCAATACTTGGTCGGGAATCCTTTTGCAGAAATGACTGCTTCAATGTGGCGTGGCATGGAGGCAATCAGCCTGTGGCACTGCTCAGGTGTTATGGAGGCCCAGGATGCTTCAATAGCGGCCTTAAGCTCATCCAGAGTGTTGGGTCTTGTGTCTCTCAACTTTCTCTTCACAATATCCCACAGATTCTCTATGGGGTTCAGGTCAGGAGAGTTGGCAGGCCAATTGAGCACAGTAATACCATGGTCAGTAAACCATTTACCAGGGGTTTTGGCACTGTGAGCAGGTGCCAGGTCATGCTGAAAAATGAAATCTTCATCTCCATAAAGCTTTTCAGCAGATGATAGCTAGCTGCATTGACCCTGCCCTTGATAAAACACAGTGGACCAACACCAGCAGCTGACATGGCACCCCAGACCATCACTGACTGTGGGTACTTGACACTGGACTTCAGGCATTTTGGCATTTCCCTCTCCCCAGTCTTCCTCCAGACTCTGGCACCTTGATTTCCGAATGACATACTTTGGACCACTGAGCAACAGTCCAGTGCTGCTTCTCTGTAGCCCAGGTCAGGCGCTTCTGCCGCTGTTTCTGGTTCAAAAGTGGCTTGACCTGGGGAATGCAGCACCTGTAGCCCATTTCCTGCACGCGCCTGTACACGGTGGCTCTGGATGTTTCTACTCCAGACTCAGTCCACTGCTTCCGCAGGTCCCCCAAGGTCAGGAATCGGTCCTTCTCCACAATCTTCCTCAGGGCCCAGTCACCTCTTCTCGTTGTGCAGCGTTTTCTGCCACACTTTTTCCTTCCCACAGACTTCCCACTGAGGTGCCTTGATACAGCACTCTGGGAACAGCCTATTTGTTCAGAAATTTCTTTCTGTGTCTTACCCTCTTGCTTGAGGGTGTCAATGATGGCCTTCTGGGCAGCAGTCAGGTCGGCAGTCTTACCCATGATTGCGGTTTTGAGTAATGAACCAGGCTGGGAGTTTTTAAAAGCCTCAGGAATCTTTTGCAGGTTTTTAGAGTTAATTTGTTGATTCAGATGATTAGGTTAATAGCTCGTTTAGAGAACCTTTTCATGATATGCTAATTTTTTGAGATAGGAATTTTGGGTTTTCATGAGCTGTATGCCACAATCATCAATATTAAAACAAGAAAAGGCTTGAACTACTTCAGTTGTGTGTAATGAATCTAAAATATATGAAAGTCTAATGTTTATCAGTACATTACAGAAAATAATGAACTTTATCACAATATGCTAATTTTTTGAAAAGGACCTGTATATTTATGCACACATGTACATAGTGGATAAAATAACAAACACCTTACAACATAATAAGGATTAAGATACTTCTGGAAATGACTTTACTATTATTGGTAAAGACCTACAAATGATTACTTTACCTTTCTTTGTGGAACACATATATTAGTTACTCTGCAGCTCATTTATAAAGGTTTGCATGGCAGAGATTAGAACCTTTGCTCAAACTTGCACATTAGTAATTAGCCTATTATTCTATACAAGCTGTCAGAGCTGTGACAGACCTTCTCCTGTACAGATGTACATCTCCATAATTAGCCTTTTCTTATAGACTGCAAAGAAGTCATTAACACCTTTATCACCAGAAACCTGAAAATATATGATTCCCGCCTACCCAGCTAATTGACCCTTTTGATATGATAAAAAGACTGAATAGTGATTACACACATGGGGCATTTATCAGCATAATACATTTTCTGATAAGGTTCCCATATTTACAAACCAATGGCTTCTACATCTGTGCCTTCAAACATATCTAAAAGTGTGTGTTTACCTCACAACTCAATAAGCCTGCGACTTTTGGGATTTATGATTTGCTCAAGCTTTTCGGTAAAACCCCACCTGAGTTTAGGAACTTTTGGCTCAAGCAAGTATAAAGGAAACCGAGGGGAGTTAAGGAACTCATGTAGGGATTTGGGAAAAAACTTGTTAGTTGAGGTATTTTTCCCAGAGTGTGCTTTCTTAAATAAGAAAACGTTTACCACCTAGAAGCTGAAATGATCGAGCATAAATCTGCCCTTTAATCTCTTGGAGTGGGCTCTCCCTTACTGGAGGAAGGGTATCACAGAACTATAACCCTCAGGTTGATCAAATAAATTGGGTACCAGAGTTTCTTAAAATAACTGGTAAACTCTTTATAGAGTGTAGCACAACCTCCAGGAGGATAGAGTTGTACAGTACAAATATTTAGCAGTCGCACACATACACAGGACACAGCCAGTGCTTTATCCATCAGGGATCAATCATTGAACAGTGGATTTAGTCAACTCATAAGTGTCTGACCCCGAGTTTTTGGACCTTAAAGTGGAACCTAGGTGAGTTACAGTAGTCCCTAAGTCTGTATGCTTAAATTCCTACTCTATGGGTGGTTTATTCTATAAACTTTAATCCTTCTAATTCTAGGTGGTGGGGAGCTATAGGCTGCTCACTAGCTAACTTGATCCTATCTCTCACTTCTGGAGAGAAGAAATACCAAATTACCCACAAACTACCTTCACCTACTGAACCTATCTTTGCCAAGACCCTAACCTGCACCCACCAGTATGGTGTAACTCAAAAAAAGAGGCTTCCCCTTTTATAGAATAAAACACTGGCATCCCCTGGTCTTTTACTGAACTGCAAGGACAATTCTTTATTCCAGGACAGGGAAACAGCTTCCCCTCCTTAGGGCTTATTTAACTGGAAAAAAGCTTAGGGGACTGCCTAAATAAAGGGCACCTATCTTCAGACCTTTACACTGGCATTATGGCTACGTTGGGAAATAACATATTTAATTTAAAATTAAATTATGATCCAGTGTGCGGCAATATAATGACCTGGTGGAGCTTGCACCTTTTTACAGGTAAAATGCAAACAGCAGTGCATGAATGCTCATGGCATTTACTACCATTATTAGTATCAAGGTTTTGGTGCAGTACCAGGGTTTTTAATTTTAATATGTTTTAAAATGTTTATGGAGAGCTAAAGAGAGTGAGTGAGAGAGAGAGAGAGCTTAACATGTACATTACAGAACCCTAAGGGGCAGCAAAAAGCTGAATGTTCCATTATACTGTAACACTACATCAAATGCACATTAACAAATATTGTGACATTAACCCTGCATTCTTCATATTTTAATACCTAGCCTCATAAAGATTTAGACACTACGCTTAAAATGTTTATTAAATGGAGCATGTAATAATTAATAGCGCATTTCAAATGATTTGTCTGGAGATTTGTAACTACGAGCATTATTTAGTTTTATTTTTTAAAGTATTCAATTGTGGAAGTTTAATAGTGCAGTGGCCTGTATGAATCAATATGTGTTTAGGTTCATCATGAAAATTTCAATGTTTCTGCTTCCTATTGTGTACAGAACAAAAGGGTATAATATACAAAACTAAGTGGATTATTATAGTTATTAGTATTCCAGTCTAATTGTAGAAACTGTATAAAGAGAAGAGATTATTACCAAGAACACGTCCAGGAAAGGAAATCGTGTATTTCTGCCTTTTACTTCTTAGGTCAACTCAGTCATTCTCTAATTGGATTTTAAAGAACTGCATCTCCCATAGGACTATAATTATGCCTCACTAAAAAATGATACGAGATGTTTTGTGAATTTACATTAACAAGACTGAATACTGAAATTAAATATTATTTCAAGATTTTTTTTTCCCTTGATACTTAAAGGAGCAGTATATCCCCTTGTTCAACATGAGTTATACATGAGTTATTCACTATTAGAGTTATTAAAGTTATTAATGAATAGGGTTTGGGCTGAACATACCTTTTGCCAGTTGTTTTAATCATGAAAAATCTATGGTTTGTCATTTTTCTTTAGCTAAACATGGCAAACAGGAAAACTGAAGCTATTCCAGGTTTGTTCCTTGCAAGATTCCCAGTAGCTTAAGAAATACAAAAAATCATAGTTTTGTTCATATTTAAAATAACAGGTACAAAGTATGTTTAGCACAAGCCCTATTCATTGGACTCAAGTTGAACAATGGGGCGCACTGTCCCTTTAGGTGCCTGGGCTAGATCAATACAAATTAGATTTTTTGGTATACAATATTGACATGGAGTGTTTACTCTCACCAGGCTTATAATGGCATATCTTTTTCAGTATTCTTTTATTTTGCCTATGGGCAAAAAATTGTTTTACCTACCAGAGGTTCAAGCTAATAGAGATACTGGGACTTTTCCATTCTGGGACACACAAAAAAACGGCAAAAGAAAAAGTTGCCTCTAAAAAATGCCCATTGGCTTCAATCCATTACCCCTTTTTTTCCACTTTGCAAATATTTTCAGTGAGGCAAAAGGCTCATCACTACTTATCACTATTGCTCGAACCTTTCGGCTCCAGCACTCATAAAGAAAACTCCACATGAGTTAAGGAACTCACGTAGGATTTCAGGCAAAAATACCTTGTTAGTTAAGGTTTTTACCCCACATATATCCCCCACGTGTCCCAGATTACAGATTAGGCCCATTTGTGTGACATCAAACACCTGCACATAAAGAGAAGGTTTGGGGGCTGCCAATGGCCTCATATTATGAGTGGCACAGCCACATAGTATTGGTGTCTCTAACTAGAGTGCTTTAATGAGATTTAAAATAGTAGACACATGGGGGCACATTTACTAATCCACAAATGCGTCCGAATGCGTTTTTTTCGTAATGATCGGTATTTTTGCGACTTTTTCGTCGCTGTCACTTTTCGCCAACCTACCGAAATTTTCGCATTGAACGAAAGAACGTTAGTTGCACAACGAACGTTCTTTTGTGTGCAAGTGCACTGATCGAGCCCATGCAGACATGCACTGAAGGATCAAAGTCAGAAAGGTTTTCCCGGCGTTTACGATCGTTCAATACGAAAAATTTGCGACGAAAAGTCGTGAAAAATACGAAAAAGGTGCGACGGCAACTAAAGAGTTCAGAAATCTTCGTTTCCAATCCGAATTTTTGCCGTTCGGGATTCGAATTCGTGGATTAGTAAATGTGCCCCCTACAGTACTCATTTTACACATAATATATTTATTTATAGCCACTAATCAAACAAGCCTCCTGCCTATCTTCTTAAAGAACCTGTCACTTTCTGCGAAAAACGTGTCTCTTCTGCAACAAATAAAAGCCACGGATCAACAAACAGAAAGATTCATTCTATTGCCAGCTAGATATGAGCTTCTGTCTGGATCCTCATAGGCAGAACTCTACCACTTAATAAACCATGAGATTAAACAGCTGGGAGAGGGAATCAGGGATTATGCCAAGACTCACATGATAAATGATTTATCCATTACATCAGCATTGGATTTGGGACTAATAAAGGGCACCTGTCACCCTGAAATTGCAGTCTACAGTCTGCAAGTACTGCAGCCTCTAAATATAAAATATGGCAGTTCAATTTCTATAGCCTAAAAACTATTATACACATACTGAAAACTGAAAAATCAGCCAGCATATTAATAAATCCTATTTATTTGAGTTGAAAAAAAAGGCAAGAATCTCTGTGCAATAGTTTCCAAAACATATTATACTGTTTTGCAAAGATGGTGTAGATACTAGGGATATACCAAACCCACTTTTTTGGGTTCAGCCGAACCCCTGAACCCACCCTGACGGATTCTGCCGAATCCGGAACCGAATCTGAATTTCCCCCTACCATTTAACCCTTTCCAAATGCTAATTAGCATATGTTAATTTATGCTAATTAGGATTTAGATGCAGTTCACCCGCGACCGTGGATTCGGCCGAAACCGAATCCCGAACCAAATCCAGGATTCAGTGCATCCCTAGTAGATACTAAACCTGTTAAGAAACTAAACTAAAGGGCCTAATTGGGTTTGATTACATTTTGCATGAAAAAAAGAAGGGGCCTATTTTCTTCTAAAAGAACGTTTATATGAAATTTATTTGATTTAATGTGTCAGTGATTTGTCTGAAGCACCCATCACATGGCACTCCTTATTACTTCCTGTGAACAAAATACTAGTCGCCTATGTTTTGCAAGTAACTATTTGGACTTTTTTCTACTTGAATAACTTTTGAAAAAAGGCATTTTATTCTTTTGTATCTTGTTTTATATACAGTGGTTCTTGAAAGTGTATGAACCTTTTAAAATCGTCTGTATTTTTATATGAATGTGACCAAAAACATCACTTGATTTTCAAAGTCCAAAGTTGAAGTCTGAAAAATCGATGAAGAAAACCTAGTGAAACAAAAATTATTATATTTGGTTGTGTATTTATTGAAAAAATAATGATCCAATAACATATCTGCACATGCAAAAGCAAGTAAATCCTTAGGGAACCAATACCCCTAGAGAAGTCAGGGAGCAAGAATAGGAAATCTCCTGTTATAGCACATTTAGAAACATGAGACAGTCAGACTTATTTAGTAAGGGCAGTTTCTGGCTCCAACTAGGAGGTTACAGGATTAGGCTCCTCTACAGGATCTGCAGCCTTATTGTAGGGGCCACAGTTAAGCTACAGATGTCAGGCTTGTTTCTTTTCCCTGAACCACCGCTGGCAGATTGGGTTCCGGTCCAATAAGGTCATCCTAAGGATAAAAGACTACCTTGCCTAAATTTTCCACAGTGGTGCAGTACTGTTCTACTTTATCTTCTATTGAGACTGTCTTGCTTTAACACCTGTGCTGTGAGTATATCATCTGAACTCTGCACAATAACATCATCATTTGTCTGGGACAAGTAAACCGTCAGTACTTTTTTTGCAAGAGCTCCTGGCGTCCTCAATTTATTTTACACATTTACACTTGGCAGTGAGAGGTGTAGTTATACAACACCTTCCATTAAAAATACTTGCCACCTTGCAAAGGCCCATCCTGGGAAAGGGGAGTGCCATATACCCCATGCTCTAACCAAAATAGGGAGTCAAATAGGGAGTCCAAATAGGGAGTCCACCATCAGGAGAATCCTGAACAGAAATGATGTGTATGACAGGGTAACAAATGAAAGCCACTGTTCTCCCCCAAACATATCGCTGCCCATCTACAGTTTGCTGTTTGCATGTGGACAAACCAGAGAGATACTGGAAGAGTATTTTGTGGATGGATGAAGCCAAAATAGGACTTTTTGGCTTAAATAAGGAGCGTTATATTTAGAGAAAGAAAAGCAGACTAAGAACCTTATCCGATCTGTGAAACATGGCGGTGGCAGTGTTCTGGTTTGGACCTGTTTTACTGCATCCGGGCCTGGACTGCTTACCATCATCTATGGAATTCTATACTGGAGAATATATCAAGTTGTTCTACCAAAGAATGGTTAAAGAAGAATAACGTGAATGTTTTTGAATGGCAAAGTCCTGACCTTAATCTAATTGAAATGTTGTGAAAGACCTGAAAGTGAGCAGTTTATGTGAGGAAACCCACCAACATCCAAGAGCTGAAGTTGTTCTGTATGGAGGAATGGGCTAAATTTCCTACGAGATGTGTAGGCATTTACCGCAAATGTTTTGTTGCAGTTATTGCTGCACAAGGGGGTCACACTGTATACTGAAAGCATGATTCCTGGCTCACTGCCCCCAAAAACCAGATAGCATTTCTAGTTGCAGGCTAGAATATAGAAGAAAGAAGATAATGCAACAGCTAATAAATAAAAACACATATAAAGATGAAGAAAGTAAATTAAAAGGCAAAGACACAGGACCCCACTTTGAGTAAAGGAGCCATTGAGTTTTTATTACTCACTGGACCTTGTGTGCAAACTTCTTAACATTTTCTGCCAGACTGGCTTCAGGAATGTCTGTTTGCCCTTTCTGTTTACCCTGCCCATATATCATTTCAACATTTCAAAAAATATCTCCTACCAAACCTATTTATTTTAGAATCAATCAGGAAAATATTATAGTTCTCGAATGGTAATACATTGGGGATGTTAATAAGAAAGTATAGTACATAAAAGTTCCATTTCTATTTATATATTTCAAACTGTTTTGTTGATATATTGTGACAAGCAAATCCATACAATGAGATTTCTTTTTTTATGACATCCCTTTTGAATGTCAGTTAATAATAGTGATTTGGGTTTTTACTTATTTGTTTAATAAAATATGACATTTCAGGATTTTGTTTCTTTTTTTAGCTTAGGAACTGAAATTAAATCATATAGGGCAATGTTTATTATGTTTTATAGTAGCCCTTTGCTTCTGGTGCAGCCAGTATTGTTTCTTGACATCTATATTATTTCCGGGATTATTTGGTGAAATGCACAAATATGTTATATGTAGTTGACTACAAAAATTAAAGGGTAAGGAAAGGTAAAATGACCCTCCAGAATTGCCAAAGGGTCTGTCTGGAAGAAGCAAGGTAACGGCAGTACCAATGCGCAAGAATTACCCAGCGCTGGTGTGTTGTTTGAAAATGAGCAGCACGAATAATTTAGGGTACAAGGTATGAAACTAGAATCACTGAGCTTGCCTAACAACATGTTACTCCCAAAGATTTTAGCTTTTTACATTTGCTGTTAAGGGCAAACTTACAAGTGGGCCATAGCAACCAGTTGATGATATCCATTAGATACATTGATAACCCAGCTTGAAGGTCAGTTAAGGTCAGATTTGTGGGTTAATATTTAATTGCTGTCCTAGATAGTCTTGAAACTATGGCTCAAAGGCCGATACACAAATATTTGAGAAACACAGCATTTATTAGCAAAACTGGGTTTACTTGGAAAGGTTGAACTTGATGGACTTTCTGCAGGGACTATTGCACGGAGGGCTCCTTAAAAAAAACCTTCATTTAAATGGCCCCTAAAGGCCAGAAACAATTATCCCGAACAGATCACACACCCATATTTAAGTCCATGGGCTTTTATGTACTGTAGTTTTCTCCCACATAACTTTATTATCCCAATGCTTTCCTCTTCCTTCCTACCATGACACTGTTAGCATTAGTCAAAAGCTTCAGGAAATAATAAACAATATTATTGATTATTGACTTGCTTTCAACGTCTACCTGTATGTCAAGTCATGCCTTGGATGAATGAAAAGCTCCAAAGAGATATATGGTAAATATTATTCCTAAGATTAAGGTTTTTCATGAATGCAAAGAATATGGCTTGTGCTGAACATACTTTTTTCCTATTGTTTTAGTCACAATAAATCTATGTTTTTTGTTGTTTCTTGAGTTAAAGAGGGAAATTATCCGAAACCCATTATTCAGGAAGTTCTGAATATCAGAAAGGCCGTCTCCCATTTGAATGAAATAACTAAAGTTTTTTAATATTATTTCCGTTTTGTCTGAAATATTAATACTGTAACTTGTACTTGATCCCAACTAAGATATAATGAATCCTTATTGGAGCAAAAACAATCTCTTTGGGTTTATTTGATGTTTAAATGATTTTGTAGTAGATTTGAGGTATGGAGATCCAAATTACAGAAATACCTCAGGTCCTGAGCATTCTGGATAACAGGTCCCATGCCTGTACTCCCTGTTTGGTTCATACAAGTTAGATACTTTGAAAAGGGAACAAAAAGAAGAAGAGCAAGGCCTGGCATCTAGTTACATTAAGTATTTATGCTGTAGTGGATGCATACCTTCATGCCATAGCATAATAATGCTTTAGCTCCATAATAAATATGCCTGTTGTTGCCATGACATACTGATGGTATTTAAACAATAGGCACAAGGCCTATTGACTGCACTCATGTAATCTGCTGGCAAGCTACCACCTGAAGGCCTCCTACAAAGTTACCGTGAATATGTCCATCTATGCCCTACTAAAAGAAACATTCTGGGACTTCCTACTGACACATGTTTAGCTCTTGAGTTATCATACTCACAATTAGAATTGTGTTTTTCAAACCTTGTACATTAGATGCCCTAGAGAATACATTAAACAAAGGACTTTCAGAACTTTTATAGCCTAACAGGCAATGTTTAGCTGCTTGGCAGATTATTGATCTTTTTCCTAGAAATGCCTTCAAGCAGTTTTACACTGTAGCAAAGACAGCCACCAGCTCGCTGTTACAAAAGGTTTTTTTAAGAAACAATGTATGTACAAAAGTAGAAACACTCAGTTATCTGTGACTTTACATGAAGGACAATGTTAAAATGAAGAGTCAAATATATAGTACAACACTAAATGGATTTAGTGTAAAGAAGTTGCTTTATTAGATTCTATCTATCCGTAGTGACTTTAAAAAAAATAAAAAGTTTTTTTTTGCTTTTTTCTCTCCTGATTGTTCATAACTGAGCATTTTGCTAATAAAGTATGCAGTAGGCATAGAAGATTTAGGACCATGGTCCAATGCATGATATGCATAGTTTATGTTCCATTCCCAGATAGTCAGTCGCTGGTTCTAATTAAAATAAACTAAAATACACTACTAACTGATTGGCTGTTGGTGGCTCTGCCTACTTTTTCTGACCTTGAATCACAGTTACCTGGTGCCTAACCCTGCAAAGTTTGGGAATCCCGGTGTTATTACTGTGAGAAAGGCAGCAAGTTGAATTTCGACCAAGTCAATAGGTAAAATCTGATTAGCTGTTCACAGCTCCGCCCACTTTTGGGCATTCAACAATCATAATATTTTCATTCAGGCTGACCCCATGACTGTGTGATTCAAGTTTGGGGAGTGTAGCCTCAAAGCTGTAAGATTGGCAGCAGTTTCAATTTCCCCATAAAAGTCAATGGGTGAAATTTGATTGGCCCCAGTGTCATCCAGTGACTTGAATTTCCCCATTGAAAGTCAATAGGTAAAATCTGATTGGCCGTTGGTGGCTCCGCCTACTTTTTCTAACCTTGAATCACAGTTACCTGGTGGCTAACCCTGCAAAGTTTGGGGACCCTGGCGTTATTACTTTGAGAATGGCAGCAGGTTGAATTTCCCCATTGAAAGTCAATAGGTAAAATCTGATTGGCTGTTGGTGGCCCCTCCCACTTTGGGGTCATCCAACAAATGTCGCTGTTTCTTCGGAGTGACCCCATTATTATGTTACTCAAGTTTGGGGGTGTAGCTTCAAAGCTGTAAGTGTAGCAGCAGTTTTAAAATCTTCCCTTTCAAAGTAAATGGGAAAATTGGGGTGTTTGGAGCGGCGCCACAAAAGCACAAGCAACCTGCTCTACTATAGGGCGAAGAAGTGTGGGTGTTTTACCCCTAAAACTGTAGGAGGAGTAGCGTTTAGAAAATGGGGGGCGCTAAGAAGAAGAAGAAGAGGCGGAAGAATAAACCAAAGTTGAAGAACAGTCTGTTGGGGTTTTCAACCGAACACTATGATATATATATATATAACTTAATATATAATATAATATTAAAATATAAATGGAATGCAATTCCTGAAATTTGATTAAAAGAATGGATGTTACATTCTCCATTACTAAATAAGTATATTAATTGAAACAGAATCTGTCATTAATGAAAATATGCCATGGCCCACCATTATCACAAGATGCAGATAAGAATGTTAGAAGATAATTTATTTAAACTGAAAGCATGGAGACATATTAATGGAAAATCAGCTTGCTGTACAGTCATTTTATCATAGCTCATCAACATAACGCTGGGAACACTGTAAAACTGCAAAGGCGGAGACTGAACCCATAAAAGCACATCATTTATTGAAGTTTGACTTTATTTCAGGCAATAAATGCCTTCTATTTTGTGTTACAGGGTTAGAAGACTCATGAGTAGTCTGCACCAAGTAACTTCACTGATGCAATGGGGATGCAGGGATGGAAACATTTCCTTGCTTTAGGTGGCCATACATGGACAGATTTAGGCGATCAGAGCGATTCTGCAGCTTACCTGCTTGTGTATGGGGCCCTTTGACAGGCCTAGCTGACCAATATCTGAATAAAAATTGGGCAGATGTTCATCAGACAGCCTTGATTTTCTTGTCGGATGAAGGAACACTTTGGTTTATTGATGTGGTCATCACTCCGATAGATTGTATTCCCTTTGTTGTAATGCAATGTATTTCATCTATATTTCCAGCTCTTACCACTTAATCCCCATATGGTGGTCCTTACTATTTACCTCCATGTACCTGGAGGACCATATTTTTCATAGGCTGGCACCTCCCTGCATGATTGTTGGGATAAGTGTCTCCTGAGCTGGGCATTGGTCCCAGTTAGAATGACCCCAGACTGCCATCCAACATCTGCACTGCAAGTACTTTGGTTGTTTACTTAGATGTTATTCCTGAATGTGAATGTCATGTGTCAGGTTTTACTCCAGGTTATGGATGTAATCGGAATTATTTGAAGTCTTCTGTCATTGCAGTGACATCTATCAAACAACTCAAGTATAAATAAAAAATAAATAATAAAGAATATCTGTCACATCTCCTGGCATAAATATAGCAGCTCCTGCTAGGCTCCAATGCACAGCTCTGAAGATATCTGGTAATTACAAGTTTAACACATTGCACTACCCAAATACCTAAATAAATAACTGATCTGATTGTGCAAACAATGAGCCTGGGACTATATTACTGTATTCTTTATTGATGTATTTGATATTTTAAGAAATGTTCTGTAAACTGCTCAGTGAGTGCCATGTAAATGTTTTGCCCTTGATTTCAGTTACTGTATGTTGTAAGTACTATGCAGTGACAACAGTTACATAGTTATCAGGTATAGGACCTGATAACAGAAAATCCATTATTATCCAGACAGTTCCAAATTACAGGAAGGCCATCTTCCATAGACTCCCACTGACTCCAATTTAATTAAATAATTCAAATTTTAAAAAATGATTTCATTTTTCTTTGTAATAATAAAACAGTACTTTATACTTGATCATAAGATATAATAAACCCTTATTGGGAAAAAACAATCTATTTGGGTTTAAATTATTATGATTAAGGTATGGAGATCCAAATTAAAGAAAGATCCCTTACACAGAAAACACCAGGTCCTGAGCATTCTGGATAACAGGTAGTATATCTAGTAAACTCTGACTCCATAAATACACAAAACAGAATTAGTCACTAAGCATGTAACTAAGCATGTACATTGCACAATACTAGTCATTTTCTAAATATTTGAAAGACTCAAAATGATATTTGTACATAGTGAAACAACAGTGTATTGTAGTGTAGCACCTTGATCTATAACCCTGACACTATTCTCTAATGGCCTCATGGAGCAAGAGTATAAGGGTGTCAGCACCTCCGTGCTGCGGCGCGCCACACCGGGGCGCGTCTGTCACGGCGCAGGCCATGCGCCGGGTCAGATGCGCGACCGGAGGAGCGTCGCGCTCACGTCCGCAGAGGTGCGCGCATGGGCGCGCGACTATGCGTACGCCGCTTTCGTGCGCGTGCCGCGACCGACGCCGCGTGCGCGCCGCGGTCCTCGACGTGCGCGCGCCGCGACTGACGCGCGCATGCGCAAAGCTAATTTAAGGACGCTGAGGCCTGCAAACGGTGCGAAGTGATCTTTTTGCCTGCAATTTGTTCACCAAGCGTTCCTGTTTCTCTGATTGCTTTACTTGTTCCTGATTCGGCTTATCCCTGGTTTCTCTTTCGATTATCCCTTGGCTCGACGTTTCGGACTCTGATTTCTGGTTTTGACCTCGGCCCGGCTACGACTACTCTTCAGTTTAGTGCCTTATAGCAGTTTTTCTAGTGACTGAACTTGTGTACCCATTTGTACGGCACTACTGCTATTCTTCAGCTGGACCAGTTACTGTCCTCATATCCAGTGTTCGGGTCCAGTGGGAAGCGCAGGAGAGGCTAATATCGTCAGACTACCATGATACCTGATAGTATCACTTCGCCATGGAGCCTGATGATCCTACAGCCTCTTCTTCTCTTGATATGCTTTCCCAACAATTGACGGCGCTCACACAAGCAGTACAAGATTTGCAAGGAGGCTATCAGCAATTACGCGCTGAAATTCCGTCCCTGCGAGTCCTTCTCGTGCTTCTCCAGAGCCCGCACGCACCTATCCGTTGGTTTCAGAACCCAAGATGCCCCTGCCTGATCGATTTTCTGGGGATAGGAAGAAATTCCGTGCATTTCTAAATGACTGTCGTTTATTATTTCTCCTAAAACCTCAGATGTACGCCTCCGAGCAAACCAAAGTGGGAGTAGCGATCTCTCTGCTCTCTGGGGAGCCCAAGACTTGGGCACATCGGTTACTGGAGTCTCGCAGCCCGTTGCTGAACGACTCAAATGCTTTTTTTGGCACCATGGCACAGCTTTACGATGACCCTAAGAGGGCCGCAACCGCAGAAGCCATGATTAGTACCCTTCAGCAAGGCAAGCGTCCGGTTGAGGACTATGTTTCTGAGTTTCGCTCCTACGCCACCGACACTGAATGGAACGATAAGGCCCTCAAACATCAATTTCGTTTAGGTTTGAGTAATGCTTTAAAAGACGAGCTGGCCCGTGTGGGAGTTCCCGAAACTTTGGAAAGTCTTATTGACTTAGTTATTCAGATTGACCGACGGCTGAGGGAGAGGCGTGCTGAAAAGACTTTTTTTCCTTCACCCTCCTGGGTTCTGCCTAAAGCTACTTTTGTTCCACGGCCTGTCACACCTTCAACTCCTGCTGAGGCTCCTGAACCCATGCAAATCGGCCTAATAAGACCAGCCATTACACCTGAGGAAAGGTCTCGAAGGCGACAACATAATCTGTGCCTCTACTGTGGCCTCTCAGGACATTTTCTGAAAGATTGTCCTACCCGACCCACGGGTAAGCCACCTAAACAGCCTTCCCCCTTTTCCTCTTCTACCATGCATAAGGAAATCCCTCTGTTAATCACACCCATTTCCTTACAGTGGTCCCAAGGTGCCCTAAAGAATTGGGTCGTCATTGACTCTGGAGCTTGTAGCTGCTTCGTGGATGCGTCCTTTGTAAAGAAATATAATATCCCTACACGTCCGAAACTACAACCTCTTTTTGTGAGAACAGCTGATGGTTCGCAGATTTCGTCTGGGCCAGTGATGATTGAAACCGTCCCACTTTCTGTGACTTTAGACTCTAAGCATATAGAGACTTTATCTTTTGATGTGGTTGCCGCTCCTTTATTTCATTTGATCCTTGGTTTTCCCTGGTTAAAGTTACATAATCCCACAATAAACTGGGGCACTGGTGCTATGAACTTTTCCTCTGAACATTGCAGTACTCATTGTTCTTTCTTTCTCCCCAAGATTCTGCCCACAGCCTTTTGCTCCTTACAGGATTCCCAGCTAAGTTCCATTCCACATTATTTGCAAGACTTTATTGACGTTTTTGACGCCAAGGGGGCGGATATTCTTCCACCTCATCGGGTCTACGACTGCCCCATTGATCTTCTACCGGGAACACCTATTCCTTTCGGACGAATTTACCCGCTATCTGAGCCTGAACTTAAGGTTTTAAAGACCTATATCGATGAAAATCTAGAAAAAGGTTTTATTCGTCCCACTACATCACCCGCCGGAGCTGGCATCTTCTTTGTGGAGAAGAAGGACCATTCCCTACGACCCTGTATTGACTATAGACATCTTAACCAAATTACAGTTAAAAACCGCTATCCACTTCCTCTGGTTCCAGAATTATTCCAAAATCTTCGGGGAGCCCGTATTTTTTCCAAGTTGGATCTGCGTGGAGCTTATAACCTGGTCCGGATACGGAAGGGTGATGAATGGAAAACAGCTTTTCGTTCTCGCTACGGTCATTTCGAATATTTAGTGATGCCTTTCAGACTGTGCAACGCACCTGCAACTTTTCAACATTTCATTAACGATATCTTCAGAGATTATTTAGACTTATTTCTTATTGTTTATTTGGATGATATACTGATTTTCTCCACATCTGAAGCTGAACACCGAGTCCATATGCAAAAGGTCTTCGAACGTTTACGTCTCCATCGTTTATTTGCCAAATTAGAAAAATGTGAATTTCACAAATCTTCCATTGAATTTTTAGGGTTTGTAATTTCCACGGAGGGGGTTCGAATGGATCAGAAAAAGGTATCCGTAATTCTTGATTGGCCTGTCCCTTCTTCCCGAAAAGCAGTCCAAAGTTTCGTCGGATTCGCCAATTTCTACAGAAAGTTTATACAGAATTTCTCCAAGATCATTGCACCTATCACTGACTTGACTTGTACTTCCAGACCCTTCTCATGGACAACCCAGGCTCAATCAGCGTTTGATCATCTAAAGAAGTTGTTTATCTCGGCCCCCATTTTAAAACACTCAAATCCAACTTTGCCCTTCGTGCTTGAAGTGGACGTTTCTGAAACTGCTGTTGGGGCTATTCTTTCTCAAAGGAATGTTGACAATAATTTTCTCCATCCAGTTGCCTTCTTTTCTAAAAAACTTACTCCTTCTGAGCGTAATTATGATGTCTCCGATAGAGAATTATTAGCTATTAAAGCAGCTTTTGAAGAATGGCGTCATCTTCTTGAAGGAGCAGCCCACCCAATTATTATTTTTTCCGACCATAGAAATCTAGAATACATACGTACCGCCAAACGCCTTCGGCCTCATCAAGCTAGGTGGGCTTTGTTTTTCTCTCGTTTTAATTTTCATATTACTTACAGACCCGGATCCCAAAATAAGAAAGCTGACGCCTTGTCCCGTATGTTTTCTGAGGAGGAGAAGATTGAATCATCCGATACCATCTTACGTCCACAGAACTTTTTTTTATTACAGAGTGATCTCATTTCTAAGATCAAGAAGGCTTCCTCTACCACTGCACTCTCTGATAAATTACAAGCCCGTGACGGTTTTTTTTTTCTTGGATAACAAGATTTTTATACCTGAAACCCTTAGATTGGAGACTTTGCGAATGATCCACGATCATCCTTTGGCGGGACATATGGGGGTTTCTAAAACTTTGCACTTGGCTAAGAGATTTTTTTATTGGCCTCATATGGCTAAGGACTGTAAGACCTATGTTGCTTCTTGTGAAACCTGTGCCCGCTTCAAAGACTCCCATGCTAAGCCTTTGGGGTTGTTGCATCCCCTACCAATACCTACTAGACTTTGGGGATCCATTTCAGTCGACTTTATTGTCGATCTCCCATCCTCCCAAGGATTTAACACTATTTTTGTGGTAGTGGATCGTCTTTCCAAGATGGCTCATTTTATTCCACTATCTGGTATTCCTTCTGCTTCATCCACAGCTGAAGTATTCATCAAAGAAGTGGTTCGTCTTCACGGGGTTCCTGATGAGATCGTTTCTGATCGAGGGGTACAATTTACTTCTAAATTTTGGAGAGCCCTTTGTACTTCATTAAAGATTAAGTTGGCCTTCTCGGCTGCCTTTCATCCAGAATCAAATGGTCAAACAGAGAGAACCAATCAAACACTTGAACAATATCTTCGTTGTTTTTCCTCTTTCCTACAGGATAATTGGAGTAACTTATTACCCTTAGCTGAATTTTCCTACAACAACGCTTGTCATTCCTCTATCAAGCAGACTCCGTTTTTTGCCAATTACGGTTTCCACCCTCAAATTCTTCCTAACCTTCCAAAAGAGATTCAAGTGCCAGCCGTTATGGATCGTCTTGCATTCATCTCTGAGAATACTCTGGGTATTCAGCGAGCGATGACTCAAGCGCAAAACAATTTTAAGATATTTGCAGATCGTAAACGAAGAAAGGATCCAGAATTTTGTGTTGGAGATTTAGTTTGGCTTTCCACCCGTCACATCAAACTTCCCTGCCCCTCAAAGAAATTAGGGCAAAGGTTTTTGGGGCCATTCCCTGTGATTCAGCAAATAAACGACGTAGCCTTCAAACTCCAGCTACCGGCGTCCTACAAGATTCACCCTGTATTTCACTCTGCACTATTGAAACCTGTAACCAAAAATACTTTTCCAGGAAGAATTATTGATCCTCCTGCTCCAGTATCTGTTGAGGGAGTGGATGAATTTGAAGTCGAAAACATTTTGAACTCAAGACTCCACAGAGGTCAACTCCAATATTTAGTCCAATGGAAGGGATATCCACCTGAGGAAAACTCTTGGGAGCCGGTATCCAATATTCATGCACCTCAACTGACAAGGTTATTTCATTTTAACCATCCACACAAACCTGCATCTTCACTCATCCGGAGGCCGCATGTTGGGAGGGGGCAATGTCAGCACCTCCGTGCTGCGGCGCGCCACACCGGGGCGCGTCTGTCACGGCGCAGGTCATGCGCCGGGTCAGATGCGCGACCGGAGGAGCGTCGCGCTCACGTCGGCAGAGGCGCGCGCATGGGCGCGCGACTATGCGTACGCCGCTTTCGTGCGCGCGCCGCGACCGACATTGCGCACGCGCCGCGACCGACGCCGCGTGCGCGCCGCGGTCCTCGACGTGCGCGCGCCGCGACTGATGCTGCGCACATGCGCAAAGCAAATTTAAGGACGCTGAGGCCTGCAAACGGTGCGAAGTGATCTTTTTGCCTGCAATTTGTTCACCAAGCGTTCCTGTTTCTCTGATTGCTTTACTTGTTCCTGATTCGGCTTATCCCTGGTTTCTCTTTCGATTATCCCTTGGCTCGACGTTTCGGACTCTGATTTCTGGTTTTGACCTCGGCCCGGCTACGACTATTCTACAGTTTAGTGCCTTATAGCAGTTTTTCTAGTGACTGAACTTGTGTACCCATTTGTACGGCACTACTGCTATTCTTCAGCTGGACCAGTTACTGTCCTCATATCCAGTGTTCGGGTCCAGTGGGAAGCGCAGAAGAGGCTAATATCGTCAGACTACCGTGATACCTGATAAAGGGGGTCTTGGAAAGATAATAAGGACATGTTTTACTTGCCAAGCAGATCCTTTAGCTATATCTGTAGAGATGTATTTAAACATATTCCCATCTGCACTTGTAGTTTACTACAGCAACAGTGCTAGTGCTAGGGCACTCTCAGAGGCCATCCTTTTTGCTCCACACTGGTGGTTCTCTCAGCAGCAGCACTGTTTCACTCCTGGGCATCTTACAACCTAGCTGTGACAGAATGTCCAATGTTAAGGTGGAAGTTCTAGGCTTCTCCTTCCAGCCAATCTTGGTGGAGTCCCCTTCCTTCCTTCACAGTCTCTTCACAATATGGCAACTGGAGATCCTTCAAAGCCTATTGTCACACTTCCTTCCTACTGCATGTCTTATCCATAATTCTCCTTGGTTCTCCTCTTCTTTCAGCAGTCAACTGCTGTTCCAAACATTACCCAGGCTGTAGGCCAGTCCCTAACCAGTTGGATCACTTCCCTGCAAACGACACTTCCTGATAACTCTAATGTTGTGTTCATGCAACAAGAGGGTGCAGGACTGCCAGAAGAAACAGCTGGAGTACACCCTCAGAAACAAAACTGGAGAAAATCTGGATGGCTGTGAGCAAATGATTCCAGAGGCTGAGGTCATAACTACTAAAACGAATACACCTCAGAGCTCAGAGGCCTGTAATGAGGTATCAGTAGCAGAGTATGTAAAACCAGCCCATTGGCCAATAAAACTAGATAAGTCAGCAGGTTCAGTTAATAAAGCCATCACAGGAAATTTAATTGCATCCTTATTTTTGATGGCCTAAAATGGCCCATGCTTTTTGGTGGGTAATTTAAGTTGTGGGACGGATATTAAAGCTATTATGTGGTGCAAGTTCCCTGGTTGACTGACAGATCATCAACAATGGGACAATTTTCCAAACCAAAGCCACAGACAGTGATCAGTGACAAAAGGAGCTGAAGAGGCAAAAGCTGATCTCTGCCAATGGAGCCATAGCACAAGTAGGACAAATGTTGCAGTTTAAAAACAACACACAACAAAAATTTTGGTAAACAGAACACTGCATTGTGGGAAATAATATGGCAATTGTGCTCAAAAATTCACTTTGTCAGTGTACTGTCAGTGGACATACGTGTGTTTGACTCAGCATTAATCTGTGTCAATTGTTTATTCTAATGGGCAAAAGTATCTTATTTATTTCCGGAAACGTAACAGTAGTAACCACCTGTAAAATAAATGTCTCCTTTCCACTTTCCTAGCAATTTGTAGTAATGCATTAAATATTTTTAACAATCTGATAGAGCTCAGAGCAGTCATATTCTAATGGACAGACACCACTAAAATGGCCAAAAAGGCTTTTATAAATATGGATAAATATGACACTTTTCACAAATTCTCCTAACAACTAGGAAGTGTTAACTGTGATAACATTTCAGCTGTGAATCTAGAAATCCCCAGCTCACATTTCAGTTAATCCAGCGCTTATTGTTTTGATGTTTCTCTGCAGATTTAAAACAGGCTGTTCCAAACGCTCTGGATTAATCCATGTTCCAGACATTCCTGATAAAAGATCACATTTATAAATAAGCATTTGCAGCTTTGATTTGTTTGCCATTCCCCCTAGTGCACTGCTTGGTGAGTGAAAAATTCTTTTACATACACTATATTTCAAGGGTTGGTAGCTGCACCTGAATATCCTGTTTGTGTGCTATTGATTAGATTGGGAGATGTATGCTGTGCCATCTGTGTCACAATTATTGACTATAAGGAGAATGCAATTATAAAATGTATTGAGAAAAGGGTTTTGCTGGGTACATGAGCAGGGGAAGGTATAACGGGCTGTAAATATACTTTATTTTGCAAAATTGTACTGTTATCCTGCAAAGGATTGGTTTCTTCTTGCTGCTTGAATATTTATAGTGTATTCAGGCTGGAAATCTTCACACTTATCTGATTTTCAATCTCACAGAAGTGTGCATCACAGTCGTATTTTTAATGGAGAGAACAGCGATTATATAGGGTCAGCGCCAGACAATAAATTGAAGATAGATATGAATTCAAGGTCAACAATGATATTGACAAACACTAAGTAATCAGAACAAGGGGTACTAATTGTCCTTGCATTTCTTTATAAACCTTTCAAAATAGTATTTGCATGGGATTAGAAATGCAGTAAAACATAACTAATGTATTTACACAGGGCTAATTTGCTGAACTACAGTATTTAATAACTTTAATATTTTTGGAAGACTATTCAATGCAGATTTTGTACATAGAAATGTCCTAGATGTGTAATGCAAAAACACCAACTGATCCCATTAATATGAGTTGAATCCTCCTGCTCCTATCCAAGATCTTTCATTCATGGTTGCAAGTTAAGTTGGGCCTATCCTTAAGTCATCTCCTGCAACTGCTGAATAAAGGTATTTGGTGGTTCTGCCCCCACCAAAAGGTGCTGTTAAAGGCTCTAGGTATAAATAAGCCACCAGTCTGGCCAAGGTTCTCTCTCTTGCTTAATCTTTATAAACGGTGCTTGGTGATCAGTTATAATCAGTGCTTAGTGATGTAATTTCTGTCACATGACTCACTGTATATAATGTATATTTTAAAAATAATGTACCCCTTGCAGTAAAATATCAGGGTAATAAAAGTCACCTCAGAGTTTCACGACACATACAAAAGCACTGTGCCTTTGGCCTTATATCTTTATATGGTCATGAAAGTCCTCAGTGATATCCTTTTTATCCATTTTACAAAAGGGTGTACAGCCAATGAACGAATAGAGGTCTGTCTTTAACTCTTACACTTCTTCCTATTAGAGATGCATTATTTCCTGTCAGGTGATCTCTGAGAGAGCACACAGACCATTACAAAATGGAGGCTCAAGGGAAAAGATGTAAAAGGGCAATATTTACTGATTTATATATTCCAGTTTGGTAAATTTATTTAATAGGCCACTTAATTTGATATAAACTATGTACTGGTTAAGTATTTATTCAAAAGGTATAGTTTTCCTTTACATTTAGATGGCAAGCTGCCCCTTTAAAACATCTTTTGAGCAATAATACTTTACTAAACCTATTAATAAAAAGGTTATTTTGGCCCTGAGAAGTTATGTTTGCTGTTGTGAAAAACTGCAGTATAAAGGGTATAATGAATCTTCTTTGGTTCTTTATCATGGATCTGTCTAGATAACAGTTTTAATATTCATGTACAAAAGCAGCCTCAGCTACTCCATCATATAATTCAAATGTTCTTGCCGAGATGTTGATTAGATTTGTCACCTTCAACATGTGCATAGACAGAAAGCCTGTAAAAACAAAGAGGATTCTTTTTATCAATTATATTCCACAGATAGGTATTTTAGCACTTTTTCCCCTCTCGAAGAAGCAATTTCTGCATCCAAAGCTCCTTGCCCCGTATCAATGATCATGCAAATGATTTGTGTTTGTTATGTTAAGCTTGCCTGTTACATTGTGCTCTGATTATATCAGCTCCTGACAATTATCTATGCTCTCATGGCACGCACCCCTAGGCAAGCCATAGTCATAAACATACTCGTTTTTCATTTCAATGTGTTTAAATTTCAATCTGGGAAGTCATAACTTTGTCTGTCTAGTGTGCTACTTGTTCATAAACTAAAAGTTGTGCTTGAATTACATGCATAATACAATACTTTGGGGCACATTTACTAATCCACGAACGTCCGAAAAGCGTCTGAATGCGTTTTTTTCGTAATAATCGGTATTTTGCGACTTTTTCGAGCGCTCAATACGAAAAAGTCGCGACAATTCGCTATTATATCCACAGTCATTTAATATTCTATGACAATAAAACATGGCATTTTCAATATAATATATTTTTATACCAATATTTTTTTAACAAGAAACAAGATTTCATTTTTTTGAAATAAAATATTGCCAAATGTTTTAAGTTCTTTGAATGTTATAAGGCTTCCACCAAGTGTGAAATAACATTCTTCTTTCATTATACTAAAAGTCTCTTGTGATACTATTTAATGACTGATAACGACGTATATATTAAAAGGAGTTTTCTGGCTTAGGACATTTTCCTGCGAAAACATGAATCTATGCAGTTAGTGCCTCAGCGTAAAGGCAAAGTGAATCAGTAGTAAATATAAAGGCTAAACTACACGGGAGATTTTCAGCAGATTTAGTGGGATTTAATCTGATTTTGTCATGCAACACTACACAACAGCACAAGATTTTGTAGGATCCTACAAATTCTGATCTCTAGAGGATGTAATGTAAAGTCAGATCAGATAAAGTCGGATGGTGTGTTCTGTTCCTGCATCTACATCCGACAGTCACTGTTATTCAATGTAAAAAGAAGTTGCTCTAACAGAATCCGACATTATCGCGTCAGATATGGACAGACACATTGGGGCTAATTTATCAAAATGTGAGTTTAGAGCTTAATACATAAAAACTCACCCACGTTCTAGTCATTTTCTATGGAAATTTTAAAAGCGTATTTATCAAATGCTGAGTATTAAGTGTAGGGAACCCAAAGAATTGGGCCCCTCCAGGATTAGTTCCCCTTTAGACAGGCACCATGAGGGTGGCCTTATGAGATTTGGACACCTAAAAGGTGGTCCTGGGTGTTTATGTGTGAAAAGGGAGTTTCCCTGCAAGTTAACAGTAACCACTAGATGTCGCTGTGCTAAAAGTATAAAAAGGGCTGACACCCATTTTGTGCAGGTCTTCGTCCTGGGACTGCTTCTTGTAAAGAAGCGTATAACAGGCTTGTGTTCTAGTACAGGAGGTACTGTAACAGGTCACTCTAGGAGTGACAGGCAGGCTAGAGAGAACGGGCAGTGATAGCCCCAACAGGAGAGAGAGGGGTTAAGACCCCCCCAGCACTCATGGCTGGAGTTAAGGGCCTGTAGTGTGTAGTAAGAGGAGCCAAGTCAGCACCTGGGAGTGTTCCCAGTGAAGGGGCCCTACGCGTGGACCGGGGTGAGTTCCTAGGTGGAAGCATCCGGCAGGAGTACCGGGGGTAGCCCAAAGAGAGAGTGTGTGACTTGAGCCGTCTGTGTGACATCCTCTGAAGTGTTCTGCCTGCATCAATAAACAAGTTCATCTGGTTCACCATTTTAACCAGTGTCTTGGTGGTTCATATACTGAGGATCCTCAACTGCCTGGTAAGCAGCTACCCCAAGGGAGGGGCAAGGTACCGGGAGTTGCTGGGAGTCCGGGTCCAAGGAGGACCTCATAGAGTTTTCCCAGGGAGGAGACATATAGTTCTACCTATACCTACCCTGGGTGGAGGCACGCCATTTATATCAAACCTGTCCCCCACAAATAAGCGGGGGCTCAGGGCTCCTGTAGCGCCACACGCAGGTGATTGCGTGTTAAAAGTACAACCGTAGCCAAAATAGGGTTACATAAGTTTCACCCATTGATACATAGGCTTCTAAAAATCCCATAGGAATGAATAGAACGTGGGTGAGTTTTTATGTATTAAGCTCTAAACTCCCATTTTGATAAATTAGCCCCATTGTGTCGGATGGGAAAAGTTACATACAGTTTACACATCAGAATTTTCTATCAGTCCCATTATATTTTGACCCATGCAACTACATCTCACTTGTCGGATGGGTTTTGTCGATCCAACACCATCCTACAAAATATCCCGTGGAATTTAGCCCTAAGGGGCTGATTTACTAACCCACGAATCCGACCCGAATTGGAAAAGTTCCGACTTGAAAACGAACATTTTGCGACTTTTTCGTATGTTTTGCAATTTTTTCGGATTCTTTACGAATTTTTCGTTACCAATACGATTTTTGCATAAAAACGCGAGTTTTTCGTATCCATTACAAAAGTTGCGTAAAAAGTTGCGCTTTTTTCGTAGCGTTAAAACTTACGCGAAAAGTTGCGCATTTTTCGTAGCGTTAAAACTTAAAAGGTGCAAAGTTTCGCGTAAGTTTTAACGCTACGAAAAAAGCGCAACTTTTTGCGCAAGTTTTAACGCTACGAAAAATCGCCAGATTTTACGCAACTTTCATAATGGCTACGAAAAACTCGCGTTTTTACGCAAAAATCGTATTGGTAACGAAAAATTCGTAAAGAATCCGAAAAAATCGCAAAACATACGAAAAAATCGCAAAATACCGATCATTACGAAAAAAACGCAATCGGACTCATTTCGACCCGTTCGTGGGTAAGTAAATCAGCCCCTAAGTGTCCACAGAAAGTGAGATAGAACTTTACAATAACAATGGGAAAAAATACACAAGACAATAATATAGAAAAAAAAACCAATGTCAAATGAAGCATGTTCAATCACCACTTAGTGCTTAAAAACGTGTACACATATGGGATCCCTTATTTGGAAACCTGTTATCCAGAGCCCATTTTAAGAAAATAATTCTATTTTAAAAATGATTTTCTTTTCTCTGTATAAATAAAACAGTACCTTGTACATGATGATAACTAAACTGCATCAATCCATATTGGTGGCAAAGCCTTCCTATTGGGTTTATTTTATGTCAAAATGATTTATGGTATGGTGATCGAAATTCCGGAAAGATCGCTTATCTAGAAAATCTCATGTCCCTATTATTTCGGATAATAGGTCCAATACCTGTACAATCACAGGAAACTCAATTAATTAAATAATCTGTTTTGCAAGTTTTTAAATAGCATAATGGATCTCAATACTGAGGGGGTAAAGGTCCATAAGGGGCCTCCATCCCAGATTACATAGATTTGTCTAGGGCTTAAATATTAATTTATTTGGCCCAACCCATTGACACATGCATTTAAAATCATTACACATCTTTATAAATGTGTTATTTTTCTAAAATTGGCACTGGCATAAATGTGAATTTTACTGAAAAACTGTACCAGGCCAAAAAGCCTGCTCATCCCTCTATTCTTTAATAATAGGTTACCTGATCGATATATAAGAAAGCAGAATAAATATTGTACAAACAACAAACGACTAACAATTTTATAACATGATTTTCGGTAGACTTTATTATGAACAGTTTTTTTTAGGGAGAATAAATAAGGTGATTGGGATGTTTAATCCTTGTTTAGTATAGAACATTCTGCTCTTGATTGGTCAATTAATCAATGTTCTTAAAAAATTGAACAATGAGATGGCACAGAACTTTCAATAAGAAATGCTACAAGAGAGAACTACATTTATGTTTTAACATTTAATTGAATTTGTATTCATTCAACTGCTTCCTGGTTGTTTAAATAGATTTATTTTTTACACATGGGCTATCACAATGTATTAATTCATATAGGCCTCATTTGAATCAATACAAATTATACATTTAATAGAAGTTGCAGGGGTTCCTGCTCAGCTTTTAAAAGTGCTAATACAAGAAAATGCACAGTTTATAAGCTATTAGCCACTTTATTTGTATTATAAATGTTTACTAAAGCATCTTAGCACAAGCTGTTTATATGCAGTTTTTCTGTTTTTTAGCAATTACATGAGCTCCCATTGGTAAAGTCCATTGTACATAGACAAGACTACGGTCAGTTTCCCATGTGGTAGATTTTACAAATTGCCTTCCCACATTCAAAAAAACATTATAGGGGTTATGTAATAAAAGGCACTAAGTTTGCCCAGGTTAATATCAACCAATCAGCAGCAAGCATTTACCGGTCACCTGTTTAAAGCAAGCATCTTATTGTGTTGCTATGGGTTACTGTTGGTGGCAAAACTGAGTGCCTTTTATTACATATGGGGGTTTGAATGCTATACCTTTCAAAGTATTTATCAAGATATGTTATGTGGGGTTTCTCTAAGGGGATTTCACTAAGGAACATATTCACATATTGTACACAGACAATAGCAGCTAAATAAATCCACATACATGGTATACCTCATTTTTTGTAAAAATTATTTTTAAAGGCAAACTAAGCGCTGGCAAACTTTCTTTCTCTTTGTGTATAATTAATGGCTTTTTATCGTTTCTAGCAGCTGGTCAACTCCAGATTGTGGGTTAGACTGAGCGCTGGCACAATAGTGTGTTTCTAGCAGCTGGTCAACGCTACAGCGTGGGTTAGACCAAGCGCTGGCGATTTCTTTCTGTGTTTTGTGTACAAATTGTAGCCAAATTTTGCTTCTAGCTGCTATGTAGCCTTTAAACCAATGAATCACTTACATGTGTGTGCTAATGAGCTGGGGCTTAAAAGCTCCCTGCTTTTCCACTAGAGCCTTTTTGAGCTAAAGGTAGGTGCAATAGGTCTTAATACTCAGTCACATTGTTTTCTGGGGGACTTTATTTTAATTGCATCACAGACTCAAAGTCATTAGACAGTGTAGGACTCACGTACAATGAGGGGCCTTGACGTGGCACGTGAGCTTACATATTTTGGCCAAAGTGTGGTACTAACACCTCATTTTTTGTAAAAATTATTTATAAAGGCAAACTAAGCGCTGGCAAACTTTCTTTCTCTTTGGGGCTGATTTACTAAGACACGATTTCGAATCCGAATTGGAAAAATTCCGATTGGAAACGAACATTTTGCGACTTTTTCATATTTTTTGCGGTTTTTTCGGCGTCTTTACGATTTTTGCGTAAAAACGCGAGTTTTTCGGCGTCTTTACGATTTTTGCGTAAAAACGCGAGTTTTTCGGTGTCTTTACGAAAGTTGCGCAAAGTCGCGATTTTTTCGTAGCGTTAACACTTGCGCGCAAAGTCGCGCCTTTTTCGTAGCGTTAAAACTTAAAAGGCGCGACGTTTCACGCAAGTTTTAACGCTACGAAAAAATCGTGACTTTGCGCAACTTTCGTAAAGACGCCGAAAAACTCGCGTTTTTACGCAGAAATCGTAAAGACGCCGAAAAAATCGCAAAAAATACGAAAAAGTCGCAAAATTACCGATCATTACGAAAAAAACGCAATCGGACGCATTCGGCCCGTTCGTGGGTTAGTAAATGTGCCCCTTTGTGTATAATTAATGGCTTTTTATCGTTTATAGCAGCTGGTCAACTCCAGATTGTGGGTTAGACCGAGCGCTGGCACAATAGTGTGTTTCTAGCAGCTGGTCAACGCTACAGCGTGGGTTAGACCGAGCGCTGGCGATTTCTTTCTGTGTTTTGTGCACATACATGGTATAGTAGCTGCTAGGTTTTTACTCTGAGCACCACCACTGATGTAAATGATGCATGAGGTGAGCAGATGTTGTTGAGATTACAAAAATAACACTTTTTCAAGGGCTTTTTGGGCAGTTAGAGTCCAATACAGGTCAATTTTTTTTTGTGGATCACTATATCTGACCATTCACTCTAATAGGGGGAAAAAGAGACATTTCCATTCACAAGTCTGGTGTGCCAACTGACCCAGTGTGTCGAGGGAACCCTGTAGCTACTGGCACATTGCTGATAGGTACCTCAGTACCTCAATAGGCACACTTTTTAAGGGGCAAGATGAATGGATGCTCGGTGCTATGCAAAACTATGCAAAAGTGCTCATGTACATGTACCTTTAATGAATGGCTTCAGTTCACTTAATGCATTTTTGTGCGACGGTGTGAGATGTTTCATCTATATTCTTCTTTTTACATGAAACCCAACTGCAATAACTACTAAATCAAACAATGATTTCTTACCACTTCTGTGCTGGTGTACATATTTTTCCAATTCATACCACTTCTGTCACTAATGCAGTGCAAATCAACTTCACATCTTTTTGTTGCCCAAAATACAGTCCCCTTAAAATGAGAGAACTTAAAGACAATAATAAGCACTTTTGCAGATTGAGGATCTAACCTCTATATGTTATAAATGGCACAAAAACGAATAAGATATCTATTAGGGATGCACCGAATCCTGGATTCAGTTCGTGATTCGAGCCGAATCCAGCCTTTTCTTGAAGGATTTGGTTTCGGCTGAATCCACAGTCCCGGCTGAACGAATCCTAATTAGCATAAATTAGCATTTGCTAATTAGCATTCGGAAGGGCTAAATGGTAGGTGGGAAAAAAGTTTTGCCGCCAGCGCTCTTCCCGATTTGGATTTGGTTCGGGATTTGCCAGAATCCGTCAGGGTGGGTTCGGGGGTTCGGCCAAAAAAGTGGGTCTGGTGCATCCCTAATATTTATATGCAAACAGTACAAAGACTACATATCAAATGTTGAAACTGATGTTGAAAATGTTATTGTTTTCTGAAATATACCTGTATATACTCAGTTTAATTTTGATGCCAGCAACACATTTCAAAAAATTGGTCGAGGGGCATGTTTCCCACGGTGTCGCATCACCTCTTCTTTCAACAACATTCTGTAACCATTTGGGAACCAAGTTCTATAGTTCTAAAATGTAAAATTCTGTCCCATTCCTGCCTGATACAGGATTTAAGCTGCTTAACAGTTTGGGGGTCTCCTTTCTCATATTTTATAATGTGCCGCTTGTTTTCAATGGGTAGCAGGCTTGGGCTGCAGGCAGAACAATGTACCACTTGGACTCTTTTACTATGGAGCCATGCTGTTGTTTACTTTCTCAAGGCCTTCCCTTAAAAAGATGTTATCTGGATGGCAGCATATATTGCTCCAAACCTGTATGTATCATTTATCACTAATGGTGCCTTCATTAATGTGCAAGCACCCCTTGCTAATGCACCCCCATACCATCATGGATGCTGGCTAATGCACCCCATACCATCACGGATGCTGGCTAATGCACCCCATACCATCACGGATGCTGGCTAATGCACCCCCATACCATCACGGATGCTGGCTAATGCACCCCCATACCATCATGGATGCTGGCTAATGAATCCCCATACCATCACGGATGCTGGCTAATGAATCCCCATACCATCACGGATGCTGGCTAATGAATCCCCATACCATCACGGATGCTGGCTAATAAATCCCCATACCATCACGGATGCTGGCTAATGATTGCCCTCTTTACTTGTGAGAGACCCAGCCTCGCTGCGATCCACTCTTTTTGTACCCATACTACCGACCCATTTCCATTCGGTAAGATGTCCCACCAAAAAGAAAATATGTGGGTTCTCCAAAAGAGTTGAAACATGTTGCAGGCATCAAATTCAAACTAAGGAAAACAGAAAATGTCTCTAGTTTATACATTTGATAGCTTGTGTTTGTACTATTTGTAATTAAATATAGTTTTAATGACTTACAAATCATCTCATTCTCTTTTTATTTACATTTTACCCAGATTCCTCACTGTTTTGGAACAGCAGTTGTATGGGTATGATTATTAACCTAGCAAGTGAATATTATAAGATATGGTGCAAGTGAATATTTATGGGAAGAGAATATTATTTACTGTGACATTCAGAATATTGATATAGCTGGCAACAAAATGTGTTTTGTGGGAAAAAATACATTTAAAAATTGCCTGTGACCTAGAATTTTTTTTAACTTTCAAGTAAAGGATAATGGAAAACAAATTTGTAAACTTCGGAACATTGATTGGAAAGCCTGTATTTCTGCGTGCAGCCGGCAGTGCATTTAGATGAAAATAATTCTATTTACACTGCACTGGCCTATTAGCGGAATCTGACCTTGCAGTCTCCAACCTGCTGATGTGCCCGATAATGACAGTAATGAATAGAGCTGTATGTATGTATGCTGTCAGAACTAATTAAATATATACACAAATAAGGAAAGTAAACATCCCCTTCTGTGGATATTTCCATGCTGTGTTCAAATATTGTTATTTATTCTGCTTTTCAGTGTATGTTTTAATAAAAAATCAGATATATGAATCTCTTCAGGGCTAGAGAACTGAAATCAAAGCTTAATCTTATGCCATATGGGGTATGTTCTGAATAATACTCATTAGGCCTGCCAGGCTAAGATCCATTGATTTAAATAAAGGCTTCGCAAAACATCTCCATCTCTCCCCCACTTGAGCTCACCTTACCCTAATACACTGGCAGGTAATCAAAGGACATTTGAAATTCTGAATAATTATAGCAAATTTACAAACAATTAACCTTAACTAAAATGGAGTCATATGTACAGTTATGGGAAATGTTATCCGTTATCTGTTAGTCAAGGTGGGTGAGTGTCAACAGCATAAAGGTGTTACTGAAGTCCAAATGACTGAATAAGTTTCCCTAGAGAATTTATAACGATTGAGAGCAGCAGAGGGCCTAAGGCAGAGCCTTGAGGATCACCAGCAGAGAGAGGGAGTGAGGTGGAGGTAGAGTCAGAGAATGCGACTTTGAAGGAACTGTCAGAAAGATAAGATTTAAACCAAGAAAGAACCGTGTCACAAATGTCAACTGAGTACAGAATGTCTAGGAGGAGATTTCAGAGAGATCTAGAAAGGATGAGTATGGAATAGTGACCGTTATCTGTTAGACTTTGCCAGGAAAAGATCATTGGTTACTTTGGTGAGAGCAGTTTCTGTTGAGCGTGTTGGGCAGAAGCCAGATTGCTGGGGTTTAGGAATGGAGTTGTGAGTGAGATGCTGGACAAGGTGGTTGTAAACAAGCCTTTCCAACAATTTAGATGAAAACAGAAGAAGGAAACTGGATTATAGTTAATGGGGGAACTGAGGGTCAAGGGAAGGTTTTTGAGGATTGGAATGATTAGTGCTTGTTTGTATGTGGAAGGAAGAGTACCAGTAGAAAGTGAGAGGTTAGATAGGTGGGAAAGTGCAGGGCTGAAAGGAGTCATTAATGAAAGTTAATCCTGTTCAAAGGAGCAGGTTGTAAGGTTTGAGCGGGCTAGAATTTTGCTCAATTCATCTAATGTTGCAGGGGTGAAAGAGTTAAGTGATAAGTGGCTGTGAGTGAACAGCAATGTTAATTTGATGGTATGTTCTCTCTAAAGTCAATCTTGTGATACTGACACGAAAAAACAACTTTTCAGAATATGAATGTACATCAAAAATTGTTTTGATTGTTTCTGCTTTTATAAGTAATTGTTACTTAAAGTTCCTAAACCTTATTGTTTTGCCAACCTGACTGTCCCTTCCCAACCTGACATTTATTGCTTCTAATGCTAACGGCCTCCTGCTGCATAAATATGGCCGCCCCCTCATAGAGGAACATGGGGGATCACATAGGTATGTTAAAGGGGACCTGTCACCCTAAGAAATAACACCAAATTCTTTCCTATTGTGTTTGTTAAGCAAAATAAACTACACTGTATAAATAATATAAATCTGGTTTCCTTTAGTCTTGGAATTCACAATCACAACAAGCAGGCAGGCACCATTTTGAGAGCACTGTTATTAAAGGGGACCTGTCACCCTAAGAAATAATTCCAAATTGTTTTCTATTGTGTTTGTCAAGCAAAATAAACTTCACCTACACCGTAGAAATTATTTTAATCTTATTTTCTTCAGCCTTGGAATTCACAATTGCAGCAAGCAGGCAGGCGCCATTTTGTGGACACTGTTATTAAGGCAGGCATTGCATCCTGCCAAAATCTTGTTTCTGTGCCAGTATGGGGGGACTTGATGCTTATATCCATGCACTGGTTACACAATTAGATGGGGAGGAGGGAGGGGGATGTGAGGAGTGCAGCAACATCTAATAAGTTCTGAATTGAAAGTGAAAGTAACTGTCTGCCCCACCTCTATGTCTAAGGCATAGAGGCGGGGTAAGCAAAATATGATTGACAGCTGGGATTTTTAAATGCTTTTATAAAGGGCATGGATGTGTAAATAAAAAAATAGTTTTTGGTTTCATACTTAATTTTAAAAGGGCTTTTATTATACAGCTTTTTATGCCTGCTTGACAGGTCCTCTTTAAGGCAAGCTTTGTATCACCCAAAATCTTGTGTTGTAACAGAATGGGGGACCTGATGCCCATGTACTGGCTACACAATTAGATGGTGAGGGGGGAGGGGGAAAGTGAATGCTGAATGGAAAGTTTAAGGAATTGTCTGCCCCGCCTCTGTGCCTTAGGCATTACATGATTGACAGCTGGGATTTTTAAATATCTTTATAATGGGTTTGGATGTGTTTATATAAAAATGAATATGGCTTTCATGGTCCCCTTTAAAGCATTGGGCAAATAGTGTAATGATATATTTAAAAGCAGTTTAATTTCAGGTCTAAGTTTCTCTTTGAAGAAATGTTGTCCTTAAAGAAATGAGGTAGGTCTGATCCCGTGCCTGCTCGTTATGTGGTGTCATTTGGCTTCAAAGGTAAGTGACACCAGTGAATGTTTGAATCCTCTAAGCCAAATGGGAAATGTTGCATCTGTCTTGCAAGACTTTTTCAAGATGCTAGATGCCATATTGTATATATACATGAGAGCTTGCAGCACTAACTTTGCTCTGTAGGTCCCATGTTTCCACCTCAGTAGGTACAGAGTTGTAGGGCTAATCTTCCCTGTTACCAGCACTGAGATAATGTGATCTTTCATGGTAGCAAAAATGCAACATCAAGGCAATTTAAAACAGAAAATAGAAGAATATAAAATAAACACTATATATAGATATAGGGAGCATAGGTCAGAAGGTGAGGCATCCATGTATGAAAAGTGCTTCAATGCACTGCTTCTTTGGCAGCTGGGAACAAAATGAACTCTGGATGAATAACAGGCCACTATATTGCATGCCCAGAATAACAGGCACACACATTACCATAGCTGGGTCAAAGGTCTTTATCAGCTCCCCCTATTTACAGTATGATTAGATTCAGAATACATTTTAAGGAGATCCTACCACCCACTGTAGAGCAGAAGGCTTCTGAAAAATGCAGGATTAATGATTTTCTATGTGGCCACAGATTACACTTCAGAATTAAGAAAAAAAAAATATATATATATATTTAGTACGAGTTGTAAGACGCTGCACAAAAGCAATAACCTATTTACATGTAAGCATAAGCATATCACCCCCAAATTCTGTCAAGAGTAAAAGAAACTGGCTATAGGTTAATTATATTATTTTTATGTGCTTTTTGTTTATCCTGAATCCTTTCAGTGCTGCCCATTTGTGTTATTTGCTTGACATGTAGAATATATAAATATATAATGTGACAAGCCATCTGCCTGTACACATAGTTTTGGGGGGAAATAAGCTATGGTAGGCAGGTTAGAGTAGGATCTGGGCATAGAGACAGGGACACCACATCCTCTGTCAAAAACACAGGTTTATTTAGCGCAAACGTTTCCCAACATAAGGTCAAAGCAACCAGCTCATCAGCAGTTCAGCAAGAAGACTTGTTCCCTCTTTGTGACTCTGACCATCCAGGGTAACTTTTATACTCTGGAACCTTTCGGGGCTTTTCACCATCCCCAGTGACCTTCACACATCCACGGTGGTTCTCGCAGAGTGATGGTCCTATAGGAATAGGGTTTATTCCACTGAAATGGATGGGCAAACACCCTGATTAAGGAATATGTTACAAAATGATCCTAAAACCATTTGTTAGCTTTGCCTTTAAAAAACATGGCATACATATAAATTAATATCATTAAGTACTTTGAGGACACTTACAACATGCACTTTCATATAAAATGAACATGTAGTTTAAAATGTATTCACCATTACATTAATTTAGACTTAAAAAAAACAGCCAACAGGCAAAATCAAAATATGTTCTCAAGTTCTCCATCTGTTACTTGGCCAACAACAACATAAGATGGGTCAGCATCAGCAAGTTTGTCAGGTATATTGATCTCTGAATCCTCCCTCTGGAAGTATCTTAGTTCACACTCTGATGTTTCCCCTCTGTTAAAGTAATAAAGGGCATAAATATACAAGGAGCTTTATAAACACATCATTAATTCTTTATTCTGTTCTTTATTTAATAGTACTTTAACAATAGAGTCACCTGTCCCTGTCCACTTACATATTATTTCTAAAGATTTGAATTCCCTAAGTGGGTTTTACCTGCAACTTGCTTGCTTTCAAGTTTAAAACCCCCATATGTTTGCCCTTTTTATGGGCTCCACTGGGATCACCTGACTGTAGCTGGGGAGGGTAGGAGCTACAACATGGAGCTGGCCACTGCTCCTGTATAAACTATAGCAACAAAGGGAAAGTTGTGCTCACTGCTACATTTTAAAACATTAGTCGGGGTATAATGAGGCAGTAAAATTCTTAATGAATCAGGTGAAAGTGAGTGTAGGACTGGCCAGACCAGGTATGACTATGACATAGTTGGCCAACTTGAATATATTGCAATATATGGACACACAATCCTTGTTTTGTTTAAATGTAAGGGCATACCTTGGTGGCTTAATGCAAAGAATGTCTTAATGTCCTATATTTATTGTTAATGGGTGAGTGCAGAGGATCTCTTGCCTCTATCTAAAATAAGTAACATTTTATTCCTAAACAGATTCTTCTAGCAAGGTACCCTGCTTAATACACTACTTTCATTGGTTGTTTTTTTTTTCTCAGAATAGATTATGTAGCCTGGCAACCCACTTGCACTACTCTGATTTTTTTAAATAGATAAAGCAAACTTGTCAGTATTGGGGCTGCACGGTGGTTCAGATTTCATGGGGGAGGGAGGCCACTCCCAGGCTAATTACTAACTTAAATAAATACTTCTCTTTCAACTTTAACTATACTGAATAGTTTCCTTTATCTTTTAGGTTGTACTCCCTCTCTCCTGTATCAATCAATATTGGTATATAATCTGTATGTTTGATGTATATACCCTGCTTTGTACAGCACGTCTATTGTTGGTTGCTTCCTAAACCGTGTTAATAATATTGTAGAAGTAAAATGCCTTTTTTTACAGATAAACATTTTTCAGCATACTGTAGTTTGCAGGAGTTTTCTCTGCTACCTGAGTATATGAAAGCTTTTGTGCACCTGAAAAGATAATAAATTCTTGAGCAATCAGAAGAAAAACGATGAACTGTCCCTGCTGTGTTAGAAGAGAGGATGTGTCTTTGCTGGATTAGAGGCTACACACTGGGAATGATGTGTAACAAACATTAGGTGCCAATTAGCTAGAGCTAAAATACCCAGGGTCAGTGCAAAGCAAGGCAGCTTATGAATCAGTACTTTCTAAGTCTTCATCATCCCTATAATCATATAATGTGACCATACACAGGCAGATTTAAGCTGCCAATTTAAGTCCTTTAGACCTATTCAGCAGCTTATCTGCCCATGTATGGGGACACCTGACAGCCCTACCCGACCAATATCTGGCCAAAAATCAGCCAGGTCTCAATATGGTTAAATTTGATTTTGTAGTCAGATCGAGATCATATTGGCTCATTGATGCCACCTATCCGCTCCTATCATCGCCACTGTATCTCCTATCACCCAAGGTCGGCATATCAGGGAAAAATCTGCTTGTTTAGTGACCTTGCCAAACAAGCAAATATTATATATGTATGACAATCTTTACCTCCATGTGGGGATTTTAACTGAAAGAGACTCAAAAAAAAAAAAAACAGGTGATTAGATTGAAGGCCTATTATGTCCATTGGGCACAAGGACAAAGTATATTTCTGTTAATTTATATGTTCTGTATGCTAGAAAGGATATAAAAATCTGCTTCAGAGTCCTGCATACTTTCCAAGGGCATAGGTTACCCTTCATATAAAATAAATCTAATACAGACAGATTCTGAGGTAATGGTTCCCTGCCCTGCCAAACTGTCATTGTAGGCCTATTCTGTAGCCAGCTGAATTTTTCCCATTGAGTTTAATGGTTTACACAAGACGTGATGTAAAATAATCTTGTACATTATGGTGTATGGGTGGTGTAAAATAAAATATACATCTATAAATCTATCAGTCTGTTATGTCTGTGGTTGAAGCCTGTACTTGGAACCATGGAGCTACCGCAGAGTCATCCGGGTTCTACTGCGTTAATAGATGCACTTGCGCTTACTTGGGAAATGAAGCAGTTGGTGGTTCTGTGTGCGACTATACAGAAGGGCAAGGATCACCTTTTGGCACAAGTACCTGTAATGAATGGGATTCTTCGTGCAACTGACTGCAGCCATTTTAGCAGCCCCACAACTGCACTTGTGGTTGTAAATGAAATGTTATAGTTAAACTAAAATTCATTAAATCTATTCAAAACTGCATCAGCAGAATCTTCCATATGGTCACTTATGGTAACAATTCACACTTTAGTCAGTGTTAATACAGATTGGATTCTCAAGCAACCTAAGAACAAATCTTTATTGTTCTGAGAACATGATAATTAACATGTTCCAAGCTGTTCCTTCAACTAAAATCAATCTTTATTTTCATTGCTTACAGAAAGAAATTGGAGAAAAATAATCACCTTAACTAAAATCTAAGCTTATATTCTTTGGCAGATACCAAATCATAGTAAAATATTAGCTTGTCAGAAAACATCAGGTAATGGCTGTATGTAATGGGAAATCTGTACAGGTAGTAAAATGATTTGCAAATATAGAAAATGCAGCAGTCAGGCTCCAGACACTAGGGGAATAGTCACGCCGCTAAGCCTTTCATATATGTCTTGCTCTGATGGAGCCGAATTACATCAAATCTCAAGCTGCTTTGGGATTTATCTGGGCTGTTCATGTTAGTGGAGCGTACTGCAGCTAATGTGTAGGTTGCATTGCTAAAGGCACATATAAAAAATAAACAGTGCGTGCGACTGAAAAAACAATGTTTAAAGTCATTTTAAGCCAAAAATATATACAGTTTGAAAAATTTATAGTGAAACGGTTGGTTGCACAAAGAAGTGTAATCAGACGGGTATTCCTCCTTCTTTTCTCTCACAGAGCAGCAATCCTGTTGTACTTTATGGTATAAGTTCTAGCTGCCTTTATAACAGGGTATTCAGACCACAGTGAGTACTAGCAAACCTTATAACATGGGCGTTTTCTCAGAAAGGCGAAAAACTAATACGCCCAGCTACTGTAGATTTACCCTACCTTGTGCCTGCAACTGAATGAATGAAATACGCTCGGGTGCAGGCACATGTAGCCGATATCCACCAAAAAACGCGACACTTCATATCTTCAGCGCATATCAGCTACATGTGCCTGCACCCGAGCATATTCCATTCATTTGGGTGCAGGCACAGGTAGGAGCGTATGGTGTTATTTAAAAAATATACGCCATACGCTAAGGGGCACATTTACTAATACATGAACGTCCGAAAAGCGTCCGAATGCGTTTTTTTCGTAATGATCGGTACTTTGCGTCTTTTTTGTGAATTGACGCGACTTTTTCGAGCTCTCAATACGAAAGTTGCGATAATTTGCGAAAGTCGTAATGGCTATGAAAAAGTCGCGACAATTCACGAAACTTATAATGGCAATGAAAAAGTCGCGACAATTCACGAAACTTATAATGGCAATGAAAAAGTCGCGACAATTCTCGAAACTTATAATGGCAATGAAAAAGTCGCGAAAATTCTCGAAACTTATAATGGCAATGAAAAAGTTGCGACAATTCGCGCAAGTCGTACCGGTTACGAAAAATTTGTGACAATTTACGGGAAAGTCGTAACGGCGACGAAAAAAATCGAAAAAAATACGAAAAAGTCGCAAAATGTTTGTTTTCCAATCCGAATTTTTCTCATTCAGATTCGGATTCGTGGATTAGTAAATCAGCCCCTAAGTGTGGCATCAGCCTTACACGTTATAGTGAACTATTATACAAAAAGAAAATCCCAATCAGTAATATTTTGTACTCTATAGCTGTGAATACTCAATGTTGTCCCTGTTAGCACTCTGCGTTATACTGTACTTTGTTGGGTTAATCTATACGTATTTATGTATATTTTTATTTATAAATTGGTACATGTGCATTCAGCACTGTACAGTACAACAATACATTGCATACATACAGTGGTTGTCACTGTGCTATAAATGCCAGAATTGGGCCAGGTGCTGTGAGAGTGCTCCAAGAGGAGGCCTTTGAGTTTAGTTCTGAACTAACTAACTAGCACTCCAAATGTAAGGAGCAGCAAGGTAGAAATGTTTAGGCTGGTGCAACATGAGGCTGATAAACACAGCCCCTATGCTGGCATCAGCCTTTCCCTGTACCCGCCCCCAGAGCCATTGTGCCTGCCCAGGTACAGGCACATGGAGTGGATTTTGGTGCAAAATGCATACTTGCTCTGTGGTGCTAAATGCAAATCTGCTCTGTGGGCCTGCACCCAGGCCAACGTGTTGGCTCCAGCTGAAGGCAAATAGAAAGGCTGATGCCAGCACAGGGGCTAATTCTTGGCTTGCATTTACACAGGTGGAGAATCTGCTGTAGTAACCCTAAAGTTACCTCCAGGTCTAGGTGGCAGTAGGTCCAAGTGCTAGGAGTGACGCCATCCTGGCTCTGAAAATACAACTTGCTTCTGATTGGATACCAGACACACATGCAATTGTAACAAGTGTAGCTTCTCTCCTGGCTGCACATGGTAAAAAAATACTTAAAAACAAGGTAATTTGCATCCAAATTAGTACTTTGCACACTACATTGTGGTTATACTGTAAATGCCGCTTAATATCTTATATCCTTGACTACAGAGCAAAACCCAGGTAACAGAATATGTTGCATATCTAATCATTAATGACCTAAGTCTTGGAGCTACTTCCCATGTAGCTGCAAACGTTGCACATAAGGGCTCATATACAAATACATGTAAAGTACAAACTGTGCTTAGTTTTGCATGTAAATAGTGTTCACAAAGGTATTTGTGCCAATACCCTGAAATTAATACTTACTTACAATGTGGCAGGAGTCAAGCCACAGTGTATTAGTGGTAAAAGCCACAAACAGTGTATTAGTGGTAAAAACCCTGGCAATTCACATTTTGCACCTACTGCATTGCAATTGTGTTTGTAAATGAGCTTGGAAGAGAGCACTTCTTAGGAAGTGTTAATGTATATTGTGGCTCTCTGATTTGTCATGAGACAATGGTATCTTATAATTAAGAGTCTTGTTAACCAATTACATAGTTAGTTTTCACCTCATTCAGTTCTCAAAAACAGGTAGATATACTGTAATTATTGTCATGAGCAAAATAAAAAAGGATCTCATTAAAACCCAAATGAGCTTTGCCCTCTACCTAAGGCTCAAGGCATGCGGATATTTGTCACTGTCTCTTTCCTCTCTAAGTGCTCACCTTCTCAGACAATTGCATCCCATTCATTTGAATGCAAGATGTGCTGTCCATAGCATATGCTTCTGCTGATATGCAGGTATCATTCAGGGCTACAGAAAGTGACAAGAGACAGGGGGGGGTTTGGTTTCTGTGGTTCCCCCTGAGATGAACTCGCCCTAAACATCTCTGTGTCACAAGGCAAAACATCTAATTGTATTCCCTCTCTAACACATTTGAATGTTGTAAATTAAGGTACAAAAAACTCCTTTTTTAAAAAGGATAACTCGCTAATTCAATATATTTGCAATTTTAGAGATGGATAGTATAGGCATTTGCCCTGAGCCTCCAGCATCTGAGGGTCCCCTGCAAGGAGAAAATGATGATAAAAGCTCAAAGACCCCATTATATTATATAACGATCATGTTATATTAATAAAAAACCCTTAGATGTTTTAGTATATACAAGATACCAGATTTGTAGCTTATTGTGAAGCTGCTACAGCTAAAACTATCAGGGGGATGTTGGGGCTGTAGTCCAACAGCTGGAGCTCCATAGGACTTACATCCAAAAATTTCATAAAAGGTGGCATTGATATTTATAATTCAGTCCAGTTTTATGCCCTATTTTATACAAATCCCCAAACAAGATTTTACCCCTTTAACACTTTAACTGCTGCTTGTGCTAACTGCAGCAATGCAGACCCCCACAGAATTACTTTGACCTGGAAACACAAAATTGACATCCCCTGTAACCTGTGTTAGTAAGGTAGAATCCATGTTGCTTGCAGATAAAGAATTAAAACCCCTAACAACACCCCTTTCCCTCTCTATCTCCTCTATTATCTATAATGTTATAGAAGCAGTCATGTTTGCAGACACTGAAATACTTCCTCCCAAGAAGCACCCATGTAATAACTACAGTAAAAAGACAGGTGGATATACCTATAAATAATCAATGTGTAAGGTACAAATAACACCCTATGTGATACTGGCAATGGCTGACTGTAAGATGTATAGCAGCTGCCAAGACCTGTGCCCAATTAGTACTTCTGTTCCCCCTTTGCTCAGTGACATTTCACCTCTCCCTGTTGAGCTGTGTTACCTATTTATAGGCACCGAGGCACAGATGCTGCCGCTCTACTACAATGCCCATATCTACCAGAGGCAGAAGGCTTTGAGAGCGAGAAGTAATGGGGTGAGTTGTCATTACACAGAAGGGGAACAGAAGGATACAGGGTTATAAACACTGTTATTATCAAGGCTGTGATTATTGATTGGGTGTATGCGCATCCACTGTGTGCCAAGGGCAGACATACAGTACGCAGAGACTGTACTTACTGTATATTAACATAGACTGGGGCACAGCAGCCTGTTATTAATTTTACATTTAGAGAGTACATGGGGTACTTTTTGCACAAAAGAGTGTCATGACCTTTTTTTTATTTGGTTTTGCAGAAAAAATTGCATACTATTAAAGTAGCATAAATTTGCCTAATGAGTGAAATAACAAATTAAACAAGACAAAAGATCAAAACAATTCTGAAAGTTATCATTAAGAAGTCAGTGTGAAAAAGTTCTATAATATAAGGCAAATATAATGTTTCTTAGGAGAAAAGATTGGGACACATCAGAATACACATATCGAAGTCATGGGTCCTATATTTTACAATTAATCTAGTTTATCTAGAGCGATACCAATTCACTTTTATTTATACAAATCCAGTTTGATTTAATTTTGAGTTTCTAAATGGATAATAATTTAAATTTCCATTATTTTACTATTATTATTCTAGAACAGGAATGGGATCTATTATATATTATTGATGTATTTTTATGTATTTCTTGTTACTTATATAGCACTAACAAGTAGGGTCAATGTAGTCAGAAGCCAACTATTGTCCAGACTGCTTGGGACCGATGGTATTGCAAATAAAGAATCTTTCCATACATGGATCTTTATACTTATTATCCCCATATGTAATAAATGGCACTTAGTTTGCTCAGTAGCAGTAACCCATAGCAACCAATAAGATGTTTGCTTTCAAACATATAACCAAAAAGTTCTACCTGCTGATTGGTTGCTATTGGTTACTGCTCCTGGGCAAACTTAGTGCCTTTTGTTACATAACCCCAAGTCTGCTAAAAATAATTTAAACATTGAATAAACCCAATAGCTTTTTTTTCACCAATAATTATTAATTATATCTTAGTTAGAATCAAGTACAAGATACTGTTTTATTATTACAGAGAAAAAGGAATCAGTTTTGAAAATGTGTGTAATTTGATTAAAGGGATACTGCCATGATTTTTATGGTATATTTTTTTATTTCTAAATTACCCTGTTTACATAGCAAATAATTAACTCTACAATTTAAACTTTTATTCTTCAACCAACAAATGTATTTGTTTAGCTGTAATATTGGTGTGTAGGCGCCATCTCAGTGCATTGTGCCTGAGTCTGAGCTTTCAGAAGGAGCCAGCGCTACACATTAGAACTGCTTTCAGGTAGCCTATTGTTTCTGCTACTCCCATGTAACTGGAGGAGTCCCAAGCTGGACTTGGATTTTTTACTATAGAGTGCTATTTTGATACCTACTGGGAGCTGCTATCTTCCTTCATTCCCATCATTCTGCTGATTGGCTGCTGGGAGGGGGGTGATATCACTCCAACTTGCAGCTCAGTAGTAAAGTATGACTGAAGTTTATCAGAGCACAGAGTCACATGGCTGTGGCACCCTGGGAAATTAGGAATATGGCTAGCCCCATGTGAAATTTCAATATTAAATATAAAAAAATTTGAGTTTTTGAAAAATGGATTTCAACACAGGATTCTGCTGGAGAAGCTCTATTAACTGATGCGTTTTGAAAAAAACATGTCCCATGACAGTATTCCTTTAAAGAGGAGTCATTAGGAGATGGCCTACCCATAATTTAAAGCTTCCTAGATAATGGGTTTCTAAATAATGGATCCCATCCCTGTAGCTACAAAATATAGCCAATTAAAATTCTAGAAAAAGGATTGATTTTTATAATTTTTCTTATTCAACAGATCTTCTGCTGGGTTTTTCTTATGATTGACATATGTACTGGATTGGATCAAGTCATACACTCTTGTCTATTCTTCTACCGCAATTCCTGAAATAGTATTGAATTGTTAATGGGGTCATATACCATCAGGATAACGATTTGCAAGCAGATTTTAATAAAGAAATATTGATTGAACAATGTGCTTTTCTGTCCAATTTTTGACACAATTAATTTTCCTCAAAAGTTTGATTTAGATCTTTTTTTCCACGTTGTCATATAAGATAAATAGCTATTGTTACAGATGGTTATGCAGTTTTTAGATATTCTAGAAACAATACCACGGGAATAAAGATATATGAATATATATAAATATATTTATATAGATATATAAAGGTGTTATTTAAAATGTATTCAACTGATATTGAAATATGTCTGCATTAGGAGCTGCATTCACTTACCTTGACACAGTGTGCAAAGTACAATATCAAACGCAATTGCCATTTTTTTATCCCACAATGGCTCTTCGTGCTCCCCCATCTATGTGCACACATGGGAACAAACACGCACATGCACACTGACAGTGGGGGGGGGGGGGGGGGGGGGCGATGGGAGAGGTACCCGACCACTAGGCCCAGCACTGCCAATGCATTAATAGGTGCAACAGCGTCCAATTTAAACAAAAGTTTGGAAGGATGGAACAGCACCAACCACAGCTATACAGGAGTGCAAAGGGTGCATTTTGACACAAGTACCTTTAAAGAGATACTGACACCAGTAATGAAAAGTTTTTTTTACATCTATCATAACATTGTCTTTGCATGCTATTTATAATTTTGTCTTAAAAGTATTTGCCTGATGCTTTTACATTACCTATCTGATCCCCCATGTTCCTCTATAAGGGGGCTGCCATATTTGTGCAGCAGGAGGCCGTTAGCATTAGAAGCTATAACTGACAGACTGAGAAGGGACAGTCAGGTTGGCAAAAAAGTCAGGTTTAGAAACTTCAAGTAACAATTACTTACAGAAGCAGAACTATCAGTGAAAAATGATCAACATGAACTATAGGCAACTTTTTATGTACATTCATAATTTAAAAAAGCATTTTTTTCGTGTCAGTATCACTTTAATGAAAGTAGTTTTAGGTAACTGACTATGCGAAAAAGCTTGTGGATGTAAAACAGTCCTATAATACCTATATATATACAGTGGTGTGAAAAACTATTTGCCCCCTTCCTGATTTCTTATTCTTTTGCATGTTTGTCACACTTAAATGTTTCTGCTCATCAAAAACCGTTAACTATTAGTCAAAGATAACATAATTGAACACAAAATGCAGTTTTTTATGAAGGTTTACATTATTAAGGGAGAAAAAAAACTCCAAAACTACATGGCCCTGTGTGAAAAAGTGATTGCCCCCCTTGTTAAAAAATAACTTAACTGTGGTTTATCAATTTAAATTTTCAATTTCAATATCAATTTCTGTAGTCACCCCCAGGCCTGATTACTGCCACACCTGTTTCAATCAAGAAATCACTTAAATAGGAGCTACCTGACACAGAGAAGTAGACCAAAAGCACCTCAAAAGCTAGACATCATGCCAAGATCCAAAGAAATTCAGGAACAAATGAGGACAAAAGTAATTGAGATCTGTCAGTCTGGTAAAGGTTATAAAGCCATTTCTAAAGCTTTGGGACTCCAGCGAACCACAGTGAGAGCCATTATCCACAAATGGCAAAAACATGGAACAGTGGTGAACCTTCCCAGGAGTGGCCGGCCAACCAAAATTACCCCAAGAGTGCAGAGACAACTCATCCGAGGGGCCACAAAAGACCCCAGGACAACATCTAAAGAACTGCAGGCCTCACTTGCCTCAATTAAGGTCAGTGTTCACGACTCCACCATAAGAAAGAGACTGAGCAAAAACGGCCTGCATGGCAGATTTCCAAGGCGCAAACCACTTTTAAGCAAAAAGAACATTATGGCTCGTCTCAATTTTGCTAAAAAACATCTCAATGATTGCCAAGACTTTTGGGAAAATATCTTGTGGACCGACGAGACAAAAGTTGAACTTTTTGGAAGGTGCGTGTCCCGTTACATCTGGCGTAAAAGTAACACAGCATTTCAGAAAAAGAACATCATACCAACAGTAAAATATGGTGGTGGTAGTGTGATGGTCTGGGGTTGTTTTGCTGCTTCAGGACCTGGAAGGCTTGCTGTGATAGATGGAACCATGAAGTCTACTGTCTACCAAAAAATCCTGAAGGAGAATGTCCGGCCATCTGTTCGTCAACTCAAGCTGAAGCGATCTTGGGTGCTGCAGCAGGACAATGACCCAAAACACACCAGCAAATCCACCTCTGAATGGCTGAAGAAAAACAAAATGAAGACTTTGGAGTGGCCTAGTCAAAGTCCTGACCTGAATCCTATTGAGATGTTGTGGCATGACCTTAAAAAGGCGGTTCATGCTAGAAAACCCTCAAATAAAGCTGAATTACAACAATTCTGCAAAGATGAGTGGGCCAAAATTCCTCTAGAGCGCTGTAAAAGACTCGTTGCAAGTTATCGCAAACGCTTGATTGCAGTTATTGCTGCTAAGGGTGGCCCAACCAGTTATTAGGTTCAGGGGGCAATTACTTTTTCACACAGGGCCATGTAGGTTTGGATTTTTTTTCTCCCTAAATAATAAAAACCCTCATTTAAAAACTGCATTTTGTGTTTACTTGTGTTATCTTTGACTAATAGTTAAATGTGTTTGATGATCAGAAACATTTTGTGTGACAAACATGCAAAAGAATAAGAAATCAGGAAGGGGGCAAATAGTTTTTCACACCACTGTATATACAGAGCCCTGACCAACCTTTTTTACCTGTGAGTCACATTCGAATGTAAAAAGAGTTAGAGAGCAACACAAGCATGAAAAATGTTCCTGGGGTTACAAATAGGGGCTCTGATTGATGATTTGGCAGCCCCTATGTGGACTGGCAGCCTACAAAAGGCTCTGTTTGGCAGTACACCTGGTTTTTATGCTAACAAAACTTGCCCAAAAGCCAGGAATTCAAAATAAGCATCTGCTTTGTGGACACTGGGAGCAACATCCAAGAGACTGGTGAGCAACATGTTGCCCCTGAGCCTCTGGTTGGGGATCACTGCTCTAATATATATCCTTGTAAACATTGCCCAGTGCTGTCATCAGTAGGGGTCAGCACATTTTTCTGCCTGATACATTTTTACAGTGAAATATGTGTTTCCGGCAGTGGTGACAACTTTTTCAAATCTGCACTAGAATTTTACCATAAATTTTGATTCGCCACAATTTTTTTTTTTTGCAGGGAAAAAAATCATGGGAAAACCCCCAATGGCAGTATTACAGCTTTGCCATACAATTCATTTTATAAGGAAAAAAAAAATTTGTGGCAGACAAAACGATAACAGCATTATTAAAATTTCTCCATGCATTTTTTCAGTGGAAAAAAACATGCTTTTTCGCCCCCAGAAAATTGGCAGTTTATCCAACAATTGCTAGTCTTTGTTGGCAGTAAAAACGTATAGAACAGCTGCCCGCTCTCTTTTAAAATAGTCATTATCGTTCTAAAAGATCAGATTGGAAAAAGAACGCACATATACCTTTACTCTGCAATCATCAGGATTTGTAAGATCTGTTTCATATTTTAGTTAGAATATGCCTTGTATCTTTCTTTTTTAATTACAATCAGTTTCATTTGTACAGAGATGTAATGGATCAGGTCCTGAATCAGAATGAAGTGTTATAACAGTAGGTAATAGATTAAACAAGTGGATGCTCAAACTCTATTAGTGAGTTAATGCAATGATATTTATAGTGGAGCTCATTTCTCTTTACTGAAGGCTTTTTACAGACAATAAAATGTCTTAGTGATGAATGATTATACTCTAAATAGATATGCATGCAGCATGAAATATTTAGAGAAAATTACTTGATTCCCTTGAGGCTTCCCAAATCCTTTAAAATGCTTTTATTGTTTGCGTTGTGTCTTTAACAGCAATTAGATTGGGATCAGTTCAGACAAACAAAACTTACATTACAATAAGTCGGCATGCAGTATTTGTTCATCCTTTTGTCTCTCGCGCATGTTGCTCTGTAGTTTAAGAGTGCCACCTTTGGGTCCTGACCTGAATGCACAGTGGTTTTCAAGAACTGTTTTAAACTATTTATGCCACATTCTGTAAGTCCCTTACTCTGCGGGACTCAGACTTGAAGTGCTATGCTTGAATCCAAACTCTTCTGTGAATCTTACAAAGTATTGTCCCAAAACATGTCTGTTCTCTCTTCTCTTGCTATTCTATATCTGCAAAAATGTTTTTGATATTTTGCATATTTCAAGTTATGTGCAGTTCTAATATGCCTCCAATATTGCCAAATGCTCCTTTCCATTCAATGTGAATAGTGTCCCAGGGACCACATGGCATGCCTCTATATTAAGGGCTCCTTTGGAAGTGCTGAACCCCTTTTTAACAAAAAAATAAAGATTTTTTTGCCCATCTTTTGCATTTTTGAATTCCAAGATGTCCTTCTTATATTATGGGTAGCATGTCCTTTTGCAGCAATGAAGACATTACAATTTGATCAACTCCATGTTCTCCATGGGTACTCCATTCCAGGTAGAAGGTTTATTACAATATTGACTATATGATTTGGGAAGATATTTTCTGTGATTGGTCAAAAGAAGTGCAGTTATCACCTGTAAATTATCATCAGATGCAGTGCTTGTTTCACATTTCTTCTATATTTACTTTAATACTGGCTTTCCTGGCCATAACACTATTAATATGCATTTCCACACTTGATTTCTTCTCACTCTCCATTCCATGTGCTTGATAATGCATCTGCAAGTAGCAAGAATAGGTCTGCTGCATATTCTACTGTGTATCCATATTTTTGCAATTTCAATACCAAACGCTGACTGTGTGGAGAAGCTTTTCATGGTTGTTTTTGTGTGATAGTAAGCAGTGGCTCGTGATCAGTTTCAACGATAAATTTAATTGGGTACAAATGGAGCAAGCTATCATATCACATGGCACACCGTGGTATTCCATAGCACAGCTTTCACATCAAATGGAAAACATATGAAATTATTTATTTAATGGTGTGTCCTGGTGGAACATGTCTACATAATTTGCTTAAGGTAGAATGCATTCATTTTAGTCTAGGCTTATGCAGGCGTTTTTAAGGTCTTAAACTGGTACCCTCTGTGGCCATGGGCTGAATGGGTGGAAAGAGTATAAAAGGTAACACATACTATGACTACCTTCCTATTGTTCTGAAGTTTTGTACAATTATTAGTATGTCTATGGCTAGGTTTATTCAGGTATTGTTGTTTCCAAGTTAGAAAGTAGAAGTATTTATGATATTTTATTTAGATTAAACTCTGCCTTTGTTTCCTGAAATGTTTTCCTTATTTTTACTCTCTCGTCTCTTCCTTGTTAGATTATTAATCTTGGAAAGATATCATCTAATACACCATTAGCAACCTCATCTGAGAAAAGCCTAACTATTTGTTACTATAGGCATGGAGGAAATGGTACATGCTTTAATGATAACAATCTCTCTAAGGAAAATAGGTTTAAAGACATCGATATTTACTCATAAAGTGATTTCTGTTCATTATAAATGAGTATCTCAAGCTTTTCACTCCATGTTAATGATTTTTTGATTTGTTTCTCTTTAGTAAGAATTGTGTGAGGACAGAATAATTGAGCTGAAGACCTGCTGTTATGTAGGGAAGTCAGAGAGCCAGGTAGTCTTCGGTATTTATAGTAAAATGGAATGTCAAAAGAATAATCTTCTTCAGACAGGAAACAGAAAGCTTTATAAGATACATCTAGTATAAATAAATTTGAAGCAACTGGACTTGTTTAGTAATCATTGAAGACGTTTCACTACTCATCCGAGCAGCTTCTTCAGTTCAACTGACTGGTATGGGAAGTCCTCAGCATATATATATGCTGAGGACTTCCCATACCAGTCAGTTGAACTGAAGAAGCTGCTCGGATGAGTAGTGAAACGTCTTCAATGATTACTAAACAAGTCCAGTTGCTTCAAATTTATTTATACTAGATATACCATGACCTGGATGAATGAAAATCTTCATAGACATACTTTATAAGATACCTTCATTTGATGGTATGTGTCTATGATTGCAGAACCCTATTTTTAATAGAATACTTGAGGGGCATGCTGGCTCTAGCACATGATCCAGAGGATGCATTTGGTTAACCCTCAAGAAATGATAAAATATTTGTATTTATTATATAATTTACATACTGAATTAGGTCACTTGGGGACAGATTTACTAAAACTCTAACATTTCTCATTTTTTGAACTGCAAAAGTCTGCACAGGAAAAGCTGCAGAAAATATGCGTAAATTGTTGCATGAAAACCAGCATCAAAAATCAGAAAGTTTTATAGCACAAAAAGGGTCCTCCAGGGAAGGGAAGTAAGTTTTAGCTGGGGAATAGCTGGATTTGCATTGTTAGCAGTTTTGACGTATAGTAAATCTTGGAAAAGTTGCAACTTTTTTTTTCTGCGACTTTTAGCACTAAAAATTCGGAAAGAAAAATCTGATGGTTAGTAAATTGCCCCCTAGGAGTCACGTGACAATCTGTCTTGAGTAATGGAGGTTTGCTGGATATTTGTTTGAATGAAAGGATCAATACCGTTTATTTACCATACAAACTGTCTAAAAGTCCTATATGTAGGTTTCACTTCATTTATCAAAATATTACTAAAGCACTGGATATATATAGCGGCAGAGCAGTGCAGAAATCTATCCCCTGAGAAGCTGGCCATACACTGCCAGATCTAACCTGATTTGGTGTCCCAGGTAAAGGGCCAAATTGGGCTGATAACAATTGGGTCTCTGGAGGCCCACAGATGAGGATTACACACCATTGAAACCCTTATCCAGTAGAATATTCAAACCTGCCAGAGAGATATCTGGCCCATTTTTGTCAAAATATCAGGCAGGCCTGTCGGTGGGCTCCATGCCCAGGAGAAAAAACTGCCAATTCTGTCTGAAGGGACTAAGCTTACTGCATTTATTGGCCTGTGTAAGGCCAGCTTAAAGATGGCTATACACGACCATTGGTCGCACAAAAGGTCATTCCCACCCTCCACTAACATTCAGGGCTGAATCATAAGATTTTGCTCAGGCGTCTTTGATGGTGCCTAATGAAAATCTGTTAACCTGGTTGATCGTCGAGACCACCGATATCCGCAGCCTTTTGCGATATCGGTCGCCTCTTACGGAACAAGGTTTGTATGGTAATATCGGTGCGTGTATGGCTGGCTTAACTCTGTGCATGCTAATTTTATTGGCCGGCTACTTCACACATGTTCATGCTGGGTATATACGATCGGTACTTATGTTGGGTAGCGATAGTATAGTAGGGGGCTTTGCCAAGATCAGAAGTCTTTCAGAAGTTTGCTAAATATGTAGCTGGTGGAGTCTTCTTATGTGACATAATGGAGCATACCAATTCACTTGCCTTGGTATGTTCTCGCACACACATGTACTAATATAATATATATACATATATATTAATATAATGCTGATAAAAAGAAAGATTTATTTTACAAGCTTTAATCTTCAAGACAAGAAAGAGACCACATGGTTTCCTATGATTTTCTATTCTCAGTTTAAGGTAAGTTCTCTATTTAATGTATTTAATGCATCATTATTAGAGACTTACATGCATTCATTTATTATTTAGATATGTCAACAATCCCACTGTTATACTAGATTATTGGTACCCTACCAATGCAATATATTCTCTGAGATGGGCTCAAGACCCCATCCTTTAATAAATCATGCATATGCAAGAAATTATTTATATGGGTACCATTTTATGTATCTATGTGTCTTTCTCTCATAGCTGTTTGCCTTAAAGGTCTATCAGTTGCTAGGTGTTATATTGCTCTTTTGTGCTCTCCATCAGCTTTACCTGCTATACTTTGCAAAGAAACAGATCATTTGATTACTAAGTAAAATCATGCCTTTAAAAGTGCAGAAAAAAATAGTAGCATGTAACAGTAAGTTAACTAGTAATATATTGGTGTGTGTATATACCCACACATGTGCTTGCTATGTACGATTACTATAGTAAGAGAATCTTGCTGACTAAACCTTACAGATGCAGGGGTGTAACTTTAGGAAATTCAACTGATACCTTACTTTAATTTTACACCCTACATTTATTTGAATGAATAAAGCACAGTGTGTGCTGCATATAATAATGTTAAAGGGGTTGTCCACCTTTAAATTAACTTTTAGCATGTTGTAAAGAGTACTATTAATAAGTTTCCTGTACATGTCTCCTAGTATTTTCATACATGGTGTGCAGGTTGGTTCAACGCAAGACTGAGAAGGGATAACAGGCCGGAGTAATTATGCTAGGTAACTGTGGTATACATGCAGTCTGGACAAATCGTATCATCCTTCCCAAAATGCATTCATTTATACAGCACTATAGAACATGGTTGTTGTTTAACAGACATTACACAAACTCAATATTGAAATGGTTTGTATCTATTATTTTGGTCCAAACATTTGGTTCATACCTTTGGCATAAGTACATGCCTAATTTCCGTATGTTATTTTAGCATTTGGCATTATATTAAAGGAGACACACATGAGCAGTGACCTCCACAATGTCCAACAACAACTACTGTTAGTTTTTAACTGGCAATTTACTTATTTCTCAAAAGAAACAGTGGTTAGAACTGTGCCAACTTTTACTTGGTGGGCCAGGTTTTTATTGTACAATATAATTCAGCTGTAAAACCATGTTGGCTGTCACAGTAGAAAAAAGATGTGCTTTATAAAATGCATTTGCTTTTATTGTTGCCTGTTAAATAAGTATAAAATGTTGGGTTTTTCAGGTACATTTTCATTACCTTACATATTACTTTATAGAACATACAGAAATGTTAGCTGTCACTGCAGCCCACATCCATTTGTGAACTGACCTGTTTATTTTACAAATATTGACATTTAGTGCTAGTGCATACGTAGTGAATCCATCAAATGCATTTATGTGTCTCGCGACACAAATTTCCGATGGTCACATGAATGAAGATAAAAGCTGAAAATCAACAACCTTGGGCTCCAATATAAAATCTAAATCATACATAACTATTTAGTCTATAGGGAAAAAAATCAATCCTCTATTTCGTAAACTGTTGGCACGTAACATTCTCTTGACAGCTTAAAAGGCACTGGCTCAAGCTATATAAAGAAATAAATGCAGGATGAGTATTTACGTGTTGATTCTTTCAGAGCGTCTTTTGAAATTTCAAAAAGGGAAATATCTGATGGTTCTTGCTAAATCACAAGCAAAAAAGTCACTTTTGTGTAGCCATACTGATGTTCAGCCTGTGGCATTTACAGGTTGCTTTAGCTCATTTGAGTTTTCTCTAACAAAACATTTAGCAGAAGTAGAGAAAACTCACACAATAATGTTTCTACAGTATATGGAGCCTGTTTGGATGTTTGATTGAGTGGTGAATGTAGAGAATACACAGCCATTTTCTACAAAATTCTACAGAGCATAATTGTAAAGGGAATTCAGCAGGGCTAGTTTGGCATTTTTTGTAAAGTAAACATTAAATAATTAAAGATGCCTAAATGAAGCACCATATTTTGCTTATATAAAAACAATATGAAAGCATCAAATGATAAAGAAGCTCTCTCTCTCTCTCCACTCAGAGCCAATCCAGAGGAATTTGTCAAGAAATAAAGAGAATTTGAGTTATTTGATTTTTTTTACATTCTTTGTTTTTGTTATTTAATTCAGAATTTTTAATAAATAAGGTAATGTGGTAACATTCACATTTTTAAAAATGTTGAGGTTATTCAAAGTAGAAAAAAAATACAATTATAAAAATACGAATTTTGATAAATAGGCCCCCAAATGTATAAATATATAATTTGCACAAGTTTTTTATACTTTGTGACAAATTTTACACAACAAAATTGTATTTGTCGCATTGAGTACAAAAGTTTCGGATTCATTAAAGCTTTGTTATCGTGACTTTCCTTGGGCCAAGTCAGAAAGTTCCCGCCATTTACAATTGTTCGGATACAAAAATTTTGTGATTTCGGATCAGCAATACGACATTATCGTGACTATTACAATTTTTTCGTAAGCATTTATGTGACATTTCCGATCATCAGAAATTATCTAATCCAAATTTAACCCAATTTGGGATTCGAACGCGTACTTTGATGAATCTGCTCCTAAGTGAAAGTGTTATACCTTATCATTAGATGTCTATTCTTATCTCATTTTAATTATCCAAGTATAGTACAGGTATAGGACCCATTATCCAGAATGCTTGGGACCAAGGGTATTCCGGATAAGGGGTCTTTCCGTAATTTGGATCTCCATACCTTAAGTCTGCTAAAAAATCAATAAAACATTAATTAAACCCAATAGGATGTTTTGCATCCAATAAGGATTGATTATATCTTAGTTGGGATCAATTACAAGGTACTGTTGTATTATTACAGAGAAAAAGGAAATCAGTTTTAAAATTCTGAATTATTTGATTAAAATGGAGTCTATGGGAGACGGGCTTTCCGTAATTCGGAGCTTTCTGGATAACGGGTTTCCGGATAAGGGGTCCGATACCTGTACCCACTTGTTAAAAAATAAATGATCTTAATTTTAGATTGGTAAGTCAAAATCTGATCTCAGATCTCAGACATCTCAAAATATCTTTCATAGTGGGATTTTTTTTTTATCCAGCATAGAAATATAGACTTGTAGGCCACAGCCCATATAACATGTAAAAAATTACCAGATTTTTTAAATACAATTTTCAAATTTAAGTCTATTTTTTAGTCACTTCTTAAATCTAGTAAGGTAAAAATGTGAGGTTAATTTAAAATTAAGTTGGATAGTTTTTTCTGCATAAAGTTCAAGATCTTTCTACTTGGCTCTTAAACAGGCTGAAATGTTCCAGGTAGGGACACAGAGGCATTAATTTCAAGCAATCAAGACCTTTTTTGGCAGAGGGCCCAGAGTCCATATTATAAAGCAAGTTCTACCTTAAAATTACATGTGTGGGTGGCATAGATCTATTGTTTCAAGTAATAAATATATACTGTATATAAATATATTATTTTTCTATACATATGCAGGACATACATATGAGTGAAATATTCTTTAGGGAGCTGTCAATACTGTCAATATGTAAAAAAGGCATAAACAGAATATAACATTTGCAAAAATAAGAAAAATATGCATTTCTCAATAATGTTTTTATCACAGTGGTGGGTTGGCACAAAATAATTTCATTTTCAGTAGACATTTTATTACATTCAGAGCACACAAACAACACAACGCACAATCTTTTTTCCACTGAGTTCAGCAGCAATGTGTTCACAAAGCATATATTTACTGTGAGCAACGGAAAAGTTTTTTGTGTAGAGGAAAATTGTTTACATTGCAGATTCAACTCCTATAATACTGGTTAATACACACTGGGGTAGTTGGCAAAAAAACAAAGGCAGAAAATCATAACCACATTTTTTTCTACTCAGCAAAAATGCAGACTTTGGTCCCTGACCTGTAGGATGTGCAGTGCACCCATAATAACAGTGACAATGAAATTGCAAACATTGAAAATGTAGTGCAGAGTATTATTACAGAGGCAGAAAGTTACATTATCTCTGCAATCTGGGCTCTGTATTCAGGGTGCCCCCGCTGGCCACGTCCCCCACACCACCTAGGGGCCCCCCCTGCACCCCCTAACCCCCCACAGGGGCCCCCACTGAGCCTCCCTTACCTCCTGCAGGCGCCCCCACGCCCGACATCCTCCTCTGAGCACGCCTAAGTTTAATACATTGGGGGGGAACACCGTAGGCCGGGGGCGCTGCCAAGGGCCAGGTCTGGTTCTCGGCCCAGTCCGACCCTAGCTGTATTTTACTCTGTATAAAATTCAAGGCCTATTTATTTGATTTTCATTTTTAGTGTAAAGAAACAGAATTATATTGAAATACTTCTATTAGATCTGAGTGTTGTCCCTGCAAGGTTTTTTCTCCTTCCCTTCCAAATATTAATATATATATATATATAAATATATATATAAATATATTAAATATATTTCCAAATATTTTTCTCCAGCAGCCCTGTATCAGAGCTCCTGTGACCTCTTTGCTCTCCAAGGTGTAGGGTACCAGTGTGCATCTAACACCCAACCCTCAGAACCATCAGAGTGCTTGATTCTTCAAGGATGGTCACACTTTGGGGGCCACAGGAATTATTTTAGGGTTTTCAGCATGAGACCGTAGCAATTTATTTGAGAACAATGATGTCTGAAAACATAGGTACAGAATGTTTAGCTCTTGAAAAAACTCAAAAAGTGACATTTTAAAGAGTGGAAACTAAGGCATACAACCCTACCCCTCATACTGGGACTGCATGCAGTGGAACATTTCTTGCCTTTTGTCATGACTGGGGCTTTTCAATGTTAAATGTCATTTTAGAATAGTGAAACAGAGGGGAGAAATTAAGAATTTTTTTTTTTAGTGAAGAATACATAGTCGTAGCTAAATAAGGAAGACAAAATATACAACATTTAGTTCAGTTTGTCTGCCTGGTTTATTTCCTTACAAGTTGAATCACAATAAGCTGAATCAGTCAAATTCAGTTCTATTTGAACTTTTGGTGACTTTGTAATTATATTTACAGCATAACTGCTGAACTACGGTGCTGAACAATAGTAGAATTCCACATCTTAATTGGATTAATGCAGTTTATTTTAGTGAAAGTCTGTAGTTATACAACTTTCTTCACATACTGCATATTTAACCATTTGATGCATCCTGTACATTACCAATTTAGTACTTTCTGCAAATTTTCACACTCTTCAAAACACTCTGTAACTCACTTTATATGGCTCATGTACAAACAGGAAACAAGCCTAATACATTGTGTCCTGCTGCACCAAAGATCTGGGTTTAATGTCCAATTGCAGGTAGTTCTCTAAGTTCTCGGCTGAGTTATAATTTACTATAGTATTTATTATCCATTTGCATGACTCTCTGCCTGTTTCTGACTACTCTTACTACTATTAGCTGCCAGTCCTGACTTTTGGCTGAATTCTAACAATGCATTTGTTTTACCCCTCGGGTACCAGACCTTTGGTATGTACTCTGTGCTCTACCTGTTCTTCTGTGTCTTCTTCCCTCTACACCTGACTTTGCAGTCCAGAAGACCCAACGGCCCTGCCAGTAATAGTGCAAAGGATGACGTTGTTCATAACTTGAAAGTTTAAAATACATGGCCAGTCTTCTGACTATTTTGTCCTATTTCCAAGACAGCAGTATTCATTGTTAAGAGGTATCATTTAATATACCAGCCAATGATCTGTCAGGCAGATCATTGGAGATTGGTGCTGTGAGCTCTGTTTCTATTACACGTTACTGTACATGCTTTCCATTTCCATAACTGTATATGTTAATTAGAGTAGCCTGGAATATGGGGGGGGAATAATAACTAGACTTGGTATTCAACTTGGTAAAATCGTCATTTCACTGATGGTTGGGCAGAAATCAGGAGACCAAACACTATGTATAAAATAATCATATTGATATACACTACTTTTCAACTGAGCACAGACAACTGTATAGCCATACTACTGATACAGTATTGCTCCTTCTGGGCTCTAAAGTTCACTTCAGCTGCCACAACAATCATCTGTTGTGTATAAATAGTAAGTGCTTTTCTGATTCAAGGGGGTAAGGTGGGACTACATGTATTAGATATGAATTTAACAAGGTTGTACTTCAAATAAATGGAGAATTTAATAAGATACTTATGAAATACAAGTGGCATTACTGAGTCCTGAATTCTCAGAGGATGCTATCAGTTATATTTTATATGCTGTTAATATAATTGTCACGTTACAAGGATATTGGCTTACTAACACCTGTGTGGCTGGTAATTTATTTTGACTCTCAAGGTGCTTTATTCTGCAATGACTGCATCAGCTTTAATCTTCTAAGACACTGAACTTCAGAATGCGGCTCTCCTACTGTAACTGAACTATAGCACCATCCATCTAAATAACAACCTGAGGCTATATGGATTCTGAGAGTTGTAGAGCAAAACAACTTAAAGGGGCAATTACATTTTGCCTATTTTTTAATCACACAATTTAAGTTTTTTGTTATTTTTTGAGCTAAAGATGGAAATTAAAGATTCTTCATGTTTGGTTCTTGCAAAGTTAATATTTCAATTACCAGCGCACAGATAACTAAAGCTTGCTAGGTATTCAAAATAAGCACCTGCTTTGGGGCCATTGGGAGGAACACAAATTGTGTTACACAAGGAACCAAATACAGAAAAACAAGCTAACACAAATTAAACATAAAACCTGTTTACACACAATATGCCGTCAACTAAACTGAACGCTATTTAGGTACTGTATCCCAGAAAGCTGCTTTGACAATGACAAACTCTAGCTGCCATCAAAAAGAGTTTTGCTGAAGTCCCTCCAAGACAAAAACTGGCCATGCCTGTCTTGTATCCATCCACGCATTCTAATATATGAATAAATTGTGGTGCACACTGTCAGCTTGCTGAGCTGCCCCCAGTGCCAGGGTAACACAAATGATTTCTGCACATCTATGCCCTTTATTGACATAATTCCATACTTGACTGCCTTATAAGATTTATTTTACAAAATACATTAAGATAACCTTTTCTCTCATGTATTGCTTGATTGTCCTCTCTGTATGCATTCAGGGATATGGGGTGTTGCCAAGGAGAAGCAGGGCATTATAAGCACAGGCAGGGAAAGTAGGTCAGACACAGAGAGGGGCAGGGCGACAAAGGAATGGAAGACAAAACATATACTGTACATTCATTTACCCAGTCAATACTATAGAAAATGAAACAATGTAATTAACCATTTATGCAGTCTGAATTGTACCCTATCGGACAGATTTATTAAGGTGTGAAAAGAAATGTTAACATAAACCAAGCATTGATATTTCATTGCCACCATGTAATCACCTATGTATTTATATAGTGATGAGCGAATCTGTCCCTTTTCGCTTTGCCAAAAAATTTAATTTTTTTCTGCAGCAAATCTTTGCCAATGGTGAAATTCACTACAAATCCATGCCTGACGAAAAATTTTGCTTGTCGCTATTTATATAGCCTTGTCATTATTTTACATGAAAGTAATGGCCATTTTAACACATCGGTTTTAGCCATTTTTTATGCCAGAAACACTTTGCTACCTCTGTTTATCCCTTTGGCTTCAGTAGGTTACACCAGGCCTAGAGCAGTTGTAACCTGGCATGTAAATGGAGAATGGAGATTTTTGTATTTGGATCTCCATTCCTTAAGTCTACAAAAAAATAATTTAAACATGAAATAAACCCAATAGGATTGTTTTGCCTCATAAGCATTGATTATTTATCTCAGTTAGGATCAAGTCAAAGGTAATATTTTCTTTTACAGAGTAAAAGGAAATAATATTAAAAATATAGAATTATTTCATTAAATCAGAGTCTATGGGAGATGGCCTTCCCATAATTCGGAGCTTTCTAAATAACGGGTTTCTGAATAATGGATCCCATACCTGTATAAATATGTTGCTTAGTTATTTGTGAATTATCTCTGTGATTCTGATGCATTGCTTTAATACACACAGTGCAGCTTTATGAATACCCTGTTTGTTTTACTCCAGCGTTAATACAGTTTTCTTGGCATCATTTTTTTTCTTTTCTAAATATGCCCTATGTCTATCATTCAAAGTGAGAAGCCTGCCAGAAGCTAAAGTAAAATGATGTTCTGTTCATGTTCTCATATCCCCCAAAGCATTTATTCCATTATGTACTGTTAACCTAGATGATGATTTATATGACTGACTTGGTAAAACATTTAAAGACCTATTTATAAAATGTTTCAGATGTTTCACAACAACATTAAAGTGAAGTAAAAAGAGGAATAAAATAAAAACCTTAATATTACTTGCCATTTAACCCCACCCATCACCATTTCTGAAATCAGCAGGCAGAATCCATGAAAATCTGTGATATATGAAGGGGTTTTATATGATTTACAGAAATGTAGCAGTTATTTTATACTCCTTCCGAATAGGTACAACCCATTAAAGTCAATGCGATTGTAGGATGTTACACGCAGCTTCACAATAGTATAGCATTGCATTAAAATGTGATACATGGTCTAACTCCACTTTTTTGCACAGTTTGATAAATATGTCCCTAAGGGTAGAGAAATCTAAACTGTCAAAATATTTTAAAGCCAACTAAAAATGAATAGAATAGAGATCCTTAATGGGTTAGTATAGCCCCTTGTTCAACATGAGTGCAATGAATAGGGCTTCTGCTGAACATACTATTTGACTATTGTTTTAATCACAAAAAAACTATGGTTTTATTATTTTTTGAGCTTAACTGGGCAAACAGGGAAGTTGAAGCTACTCCATGTTCGGATTAGATTAGACAGATAATTTGCCTGCTAACAAGACAGTCACAACAAAGGAAGAAAGGAGGAGGTTGTATACTGGAAATCTAATTATCTGCCTTGCAAGGGCTGAACATGGGGTGGCTTCAGTTTCCCTTTTTGCCCCTTGTAGCTCAAGAAATATCAACAACCATAGATTTATTTCTGTCAGTTCTCCGTTACTGATTCAACTGCATTTGCTTGTGCAAAATCTGTGTCAGGCAACTATCAGAAGAGGATCTGAAAACAGGGGAAGATGGTATCTTTGAACTCCACTGTGCATCTTTGCAGATTTATGGCAGGTCGGTAGTGATGAGCAAATCTGTCCCGTTTCGCCAAAACTGCGAGAAATCCACGAATGATGTGTAACATTTTTTTGATTTGTGCACCAATTTTTTGTCGCGGGGTGAATTTCTCCACTGCAAATTTGTGTGCCTGTTTCGCAAAAAAATGCCCAATGCTGAAATGCGGAAATTTTGCTCATCACTACAGGTCGGCACACAGGGAATCTTTTGAAAAGTATAGATCAGAGTTTCCCACTTTTTATACCCGTGAGCCGTATTTAAATGTAAAAAGAGTTGTTGGTAAGCAACATGTTGCTCACGAGCCACTAGTTGGGGATGACTGGAATAAATGCTGCAGGGAAGAAGTTTGGAGGGAAGACAGTGAAGGGGGCTGAGGATAGGCTAGGCTTTAGTTATCCTTTAATAAAAGTTCTAATTGTAAATGTTATAATCCCTTTGCTATTTCAGAAAAATTAACAATACATCTTTTTGCCCTGAGCAGGTTGTACCCCACTGACAATCTACAGCATGTACCCCAAAAAGCACAAAAATATTAGATTAAGGGGCTGGTTTATCAATATTGGCACCCAAACTCTTATAGAAGTCAATGGACAAAATGTAAGAAATTTTTTAAAAAATATTGAATTTTTGTTTTGAATTTTTTGGCTTGTAGAGCCATTGAGAAGAGTTGAGTAGAACGTAATGCTTTTGAGATTTTCACCGCTTTATTCTATCACTTTTTTAGAATCTAATTTCTTAATAAATATGCAAATATTCGAGTTAAAATTTCAAAATAATTAATTAAAAAAAAAAACCCGAATTCAAATTTTGCTAAGTAATTGTCTTTCTTAAAAAAAATAATGTCACAAAATTGTGTAATATGTTTAAATATAAAAGTTCACAAGAAGTATTACAGAAAACTTGCTTGCATTATGGAAACAAAAAAAATCATTGCAGTACTATTGGATTGTCCTTGGGCATATTACATTAGCATTAAATCTCATGTTACTCAGAAGTGCTTTGCAGTATAAAGCAGCTCTGCATAGAAACATTACATAGTGGTATGGAATAACACAATGCCATTTCTTTTTTGGGAGCTGACAAAGTAATCAGAAAAAATAGATTTATTTAGTACAAATTCAGTAAGGGCCATTCACATTTTACTCTGCATTTTGAAAAGAGCAGAGTGAACCATTTTTTTCCCATAGTTCCATTGTCATTGCAGTTGGCAAGTGAAGTTGCCAGCATTCAGTGTAGAAAGTGCACCTTATTCTTTCAGCAGAACTGTACTGTGACTATGTGGGACTCTGAAGGTTCCGCCTGGTTTGGATGTAGAGGTAACACAAGGGTTTCACTTCAATAGGTGCAACTGCAAGAAATTCAGAACATGTTGATGCAAATGAATGGGATTTTGCTCACAACAGCAGGCGAGCACAAGTGTGCTATTGGTTGTAAATAAATCTCAGTAAATTCCACAGCATTAATATATAGTACTATATATATTATATATAGTATTATCGCATGCGTTAAGTCGCATATCGCGTGCGTTAAATATATATATATATTGCAAGACACGCAGGGACTTTGTTAGAAAACAAAAAATTTTTTTAATGAAAACGATCCAACATTTTGAGCACCAACTGTGCTCTTCCTCAGGGACAAACCACATTCCACATTCTTTTCTGTATATATATATGTATAGCCAAGTGTTTGTACAGCAGTACATGCTGCTACCAAACTTTCCCAGCACTAACAGTTTAGTGACCTAAATCTAGCAGTATTACAGTCTTAGTTATGAACTGACATATGGATTTTGGGCAAAAAAAAGACAAAATGGCTTATGATGAAAAAAGCTTCTTGCATAAAAATATAGAGAGGTGTCACAAAACAAACCCCAAATGAAGAATATCTTGAGCAAAATGTCAGTTGTTACCATTGCCTTGCACTTGTATTCCAGGTCAGTCTCTCTGTAATCATCCATTATAAATCTAACATGTTAAATCTGTGACTCAAAACCTTTTCACTTCTAGGTTAATCCGTGTCAAACCGTTTTGAATAGAAAACCTTAATACATACAGACCATTCTGAAAAATGGCATCTTGGCACAGGAAATCATTTTTATATGGTCCAGTGCACATACTGTCTGGGTCATTTTTTCTTAACAAAAGCGCAAAACCAGACATTTAGGTGGAATTCTAATAAAGATAAAGTGCCCAGAAAAGGATTTCAGGGATGATTCACAAAGTTTATACTCACAGAAACTGTACATAACATACAGGTATATAGAATGTAGCTACCTTTAGTACAGGTATGGGACCTGCTATCCAGAATGCTTGGGACCTGGGGATTTCCGGATAAGGGATCTTTCCGTAATTTGGATCTCCATAATTTAAGTTTGTTAAAAATCATTTAAATATTAAATAAACCCAATAAGATTATTTTGCCTCCAATAAGGATTAATTATACTGTATCTTAGTTGGGATCAAGTACAGGGTACTGTTTTATTATTACAGAGAAAAAGGAAATCATTTTAAAAATTATAATTATTTGCTTATAGTGGAGCCTATGGGAGATGGTCTTTACATAATTCGGAACTTTCTGGATAACGGGTTTCCGGATAAGGAATCCAAGTCGTCCATATATCCATAAAACTAGCCATAGTGTCCTCTACAGATATCGTCATCTTTTTCTTAGTGAAGCTATGTTGAATTTTGGCTAATTTTGGTTCGTGGATTAGTAAATGTGCCCCCTAAGGTTTCAAAAAGGGATTAAGATATCAGAGCCTGATTGTGGCAAAGTATAGACAAAATGTTTAACCTGAGTGTACTTGTATTGCTCTTCCTGAGCAAAATCATACAAAAATTGTAGAAACTGAAAAGATTTAATTGCATTATTATGGACTAAAGATTGAATTGTTATAAGGCTATGTTTATCCCATAAAGCAACACTCCTGGGGTAGAAAGGAGTGGTTTCTGAATCTGCAAATTCCTACAGAACAGAGCATATATTTTTTGGTAATCCAGTCCCTGGGGTTCTTTACATATTTTGAATACATCTGTTTTTGCTTCATCAAAGGAAAGGATTTTCATGTGTGGATTATGTGTTTGGGTTAATGATGGCTTTATCTCTGTTACAATGAGTACATTCGGCATGGCAAAATACAGTAGTTTCCAATAAAATAAATACCATTGGAAGGAATGAAGGAAGTGAAGATGGAGTAGTATAATTGCCCATCATCCCATGAGTATAAAGGAAAAGACTCAGCTTCTTGTAACTCCTACTAAATCTAAAGCTATGCATAGGAATTAAGATGGAGATAGTTGTTGTGGCAGAAGAGTGAGTAAAATATCTAAGGCACACGTTCTGGAAATCACTTTCCACAATTGCATCGTACAAAAGCTTAGGCATTGTTTTTATACCGAGCACTGCTCTTTTACTCCAGAGTCTTGCACTTTTTGAAGTCCCATAATAATTACAAACTGCAGACTGGCAGATATTTTCTAAGTTGCTAGTTATGCCATTTTTTTTCAAGCAGTACCTTTGGATGCTGGAATTTCTTATCTCAGCTCCAAAAATACGGTTCTCCCTGCAAAAGAGCAGTGCACTCCAACCCTGTTCAAGGTCCGGACAAGAGGTAGTATGCCTACGTGCCTCCTCCACCCATCCCTTTAATGCAGCCTAACACAGGGCACATTAGATTCAAGTTTCAGTACGTAGATCAGAGGCCTGTAGCTATTCGTACACACATCGGCAAAGTGCAAAAAGTGCAAAGTGCAAAAAATGGCCGACTGCAGAGTTCTTTGAGATGTAGTGCCATTTACCATAAATGAAATTAAAATGTGCATAAAGTCACAGGAACATACAGAATGGCATTATTAAATATACATTGCCTTATTTGTGAAAAAAATTCTTATTTAATAATGTCTTTTGTGACAATAAACTTTTGTGACATTTTAACATGTCATTTACCTATAGTCAGCAGAATCTTTCAGGCAATAAAATATTACCCTTTTCTTAGTGAATTTTTGCTATAGTTTATGTTTTGCAAAAGTCAGATGCCATGGCCCTAATCTTTAAAAGCTCAAAACAGTGAGCATGCCTATTTTTACTTATTATTAGGGATGCACCGAATCCACTTTTTTGGGTTTGGCTGAACCCCCAAACCCACCCCGATGGATTCAGCCGAATACTGAACCAAATCTGAATTAGCATATGCTAATTACGAGCCCTTCTGGATGCTAATTAGGGGTCCGATTCAGTTCAGCCAGGACCGTGGATTCGCCCAAAACAGAACCCTGACAAAAAAGGCCAAATCCTGGCCAAATACTAAACCGAATCCTGGATTTGGCGCATTCCTAATTATTATTAACGTGTATTTATAAAGTGCCAACATATTCCACAGCACTGTACAATAAAAGGGTTTATACATACAGAATTTCAAACAAATTAAATTAAATTATTTATAATTTGGGGGTTATGTAACAGAAAGGTGCAAAGCTTGCTGCAGGTCTAACCACCTATAGCACCTAATCATCAAATAGTGTTTCCTGGTCACCTGTTTAAAAGCCACCATACTGATTTCTGTGCCTGGCAAACTTTGTGTCTTTTTATTAGCAGTTTGGGGGGGCTCCCTTTCATTATTTATTTAAAAAGTGCTGAAAGAAAACATGTTGAAGAGAAGCAGTAGGGGAGATTTAAATAGCTAGCTTTGATCTCTGAAAACCTGCACCCTTTAAGCTATTATTAGGCATACGTCACAAACAAATCAATAGCTGCAACTTGTAGCTGAGAAGAAAAACATTTTATGCTTTTTTTTTTTTAATGGGGCAAATTGTCCCATGAAATTATACTTTTTATATACAGGTCACACTGTCATAATATCACTGGTGGCAAGACTCTTCCACTTTCTGCTGCCGGAAGAGAGTAAGCCTGTTTGTAACAGAAACATTTCATTGGTGGGCCACCACTGCCCAAAAAAATTGTGATAGAATAACCCTGAAGAAATCTGTGATTTCTGAAGTAGACATGATACCTAGGTGTGCCGCCCTGGTCCAACAGTCCTGGGAACAGATAAATGAGAAAATGGTGATGCTACAAGAAAAAAGGCAAATAAATGAAAATAACTACATCCAGTTGATTAAAATAGGGGGTCTGTCATCTCTGTAGGATGACTTTGCTAAGCATTCTGGATAATGGGTCCTATACCTGTACACTTAAAGAAACTATAAAGCTCTAGAATACATGTGCCCCCCCCCCCCCCCCCGCACCAATGCAGCCTCGTCACATGCCTTTTCTGCCTACCCCTTGTTCCAGCTCGGATTTTTTGATTTTGTAAAAATGTTTGCCTAAGGATGGAAGCTCTGTCACCTTTTCAGAACTCCAGCCGTTGGTCAGGTTTCTTTTGCTTTAACTCATACAGCATTTAATACAGTTGTCTGAAAGTCATTTATGTAACCAACGTCTTATTCAAAAGCTCTTTAATCTTACATAGCTTTTTTTATCAAAAAATGCATCTATATTTGTTAGGGAATCTTACTGGGCCAGCTGCTCCCTGCTGAACAAGTACAAAACCTCTTTTATCTCAGGCATGCAAAGCTTAAAGATTGAATAATAAAGATGCACAGGCAAGCCAATATAATGTTCCCTTTTTAACTTTATTAGCTTAAAATACAACAAATCATCAAATGCTGGAATAAAAGGCAATAGTTCCACATCAAGTAATGTTAAAGCACTGCCGTCCAGGTACCGTTACACTGTCTTTGCATGCGCTTTATAATTTTGCCATACAAATATTTGCCCAATGCTTTTACATTACCTATCTGATCCCCCTTTTTCCTCTATAAGGGGGCTGCCATATTTATGCTGCAGTAGTCTGCTAGTGCTAGACATGAAACGTGAAATTCACTTTAGAAACTTTTAGTAACAATTACTTACAAATGCAGACCTATCAGCTATATCACTTTATCCACCATTTTTAATTTTAATGTCTTGTCTTGTTGCATAGGATTGTTTTCCCCCAACAACCAGGCAGAACATAAGCAACATAAATGTAGCCTCACAGAGAACCCAGGTCTTGGTTGCCAGGGATAATGATAACAGGATAGCATTCTGCAAGCAAATGAATAGGAATTCTAATCATTTACAAAAATAGATAAAAAACTGAAGAGCAATTCAAATGCAGCCAAGAATGGGTCAATCTCATAGACTGAATAATAATTTAAAGATAAACATCCCCAACATGTTACAGATCGGTATTGGTACCTCCTGGTACAGGGGAGAAAATAATTTATGATATTTTTTTTATCATACAGAGTTCTTGGGGGGTAATAATTCAAATATGAATTAGTGAAAACCAATTAGTCTGTATCACAGACATTTAGCATGAGAATATTTTAAACCACCCAAAAATCCCAATACATTTTAAACCAGTTGATACATCAGCAATTCTCAGCCTAAGGCTCGCTCGTTAATGTTTAATGGCAACCATAAAACATTTAAAACATTTAGAGCCTTATAAAAGACTAAATGACATTTTGATTTTCTCAACTCAACCCATATGCTAATCAATGTCAATAAAGTGTGTGCGGGTCAGGAAAAATGTTGTCTATGTAAAGGTCAACTCTTGATCAGTGTTTCTTTGTTGTTATTAGCTGATAATATTGTACATTATTTTTGAGGCTTGTCAGGTCAATAGGTTCAGAACAAGAGTCTAATGGAAATGTCTTAATAATATGTTGTACTCAGGATAAGCTATATTTCTCCTATTTATGTAACGCACAATGCTGCTCTGCAGTGAAGTTTTTATATTAGGAATAAATCCATGAATGACATGTATGCCGTGCCCTTTGGAAATATACACCATTTAGTTAAGTGTGTTATTATGCTTTCATTACATTTGCATTCTTCACATTTCCATTTTATTAGCACCATCCTACTTCTTCATTTGAATTGGAACAACACAGGCTAGAATATATTAGAGATAAAATGACATTTATTAAGATTCATATAGTCACTTCATTTGAGCAAAGAAACAGATGGAAGTGGCACTGCCAACTATGACTTTGATGAAAATAATTGCTAAAAACAGTTGAGAGAATTTAGAAAAATCAAAGCATTCCGTTTAATAATAGAAGAGGTTTAAGCTGTTCTAAAGTTTTATATGTGAGTTAACTAAATAAATGTAAATTCTGTAGAATTTCTGCGCTATATTAAAGGCGTTGTTTAAATTCACTTTTAGTATGATGTAGAGAATGCCATTCTGAGACAATCTGCAGTTGGTCTTGTCTTTTATTTACTTAGCTTTTTGTGCAGTAGCTCTTCAGTTTGGAATTTGGCAGCTATCTGTTTGCTAGGGTCCAATATACCCTAGCAACCAGACAGTGGTTTGAAAGACAGACATGAATATGAATAGAGGAGGGCCTAAATAGATAAGATAAGCAAGAGCAATAGTTTTTTTGGCTGCCGGGGTCAGTGAGTCAGAAGAGAGAGGCAAATAATTCAAAAACTATACAAAATAGAAAATGAAGACCAACTGAAAAGTTGCTTAGAACATTCTGTTACATACTAGAAGTTAACCAAAATGTGAACCATTCCTTTAATGCATAATAATAATAATTCAAATAAAGGCAGCTATACACTGAACCGGTTGATGGTTGAAATATCCTACTAGCTCAGTGGCAAAATAGGTTGGAAAGCCACTCATACAGAAAACCACTAATATGGCAGCCCCAATGTACAGATATCATTGAAGTGGCAGAGAGCTGGGTGCCTAACACTTGGTACCACTCAGTTATTAAAACTTTCCTTCTCCTTTAAAAAAAAAATGTTTGAAAATCTAAATGAAAGGCCAGGTAATACCTGCCAAGATGCTATAGAAGGAGGCAGTGGGAAATAAATCTTTGAAATTTAAGCACATACCAGTACTTATATAGTTTTTTTACAGTCAAGACTTTACAGCTGCAATGACAATTAATTAAAAATGTGATTTACGTTTGCAAATGACTTCTTTCCCTAGTGTTTCTTTTATCTGGGTTACATGCTCTGCAAAGTCCTTCTGAAAAGAGAAAAAGTTAAAATGTTTGAAAATTTTGAATTATCTGATTTAAATGGAGTATATGGGAGATTACCTTTCCGTAATTTGGATAATGGGTTTCCAGATCCATACCTGTACTTGTTTCTGTATGTATTTATTTATTGTACTGTTCTGATGTGAATCTATTTAATAACCCATATTTGTGATGACTTTCATTATACAGGTATAGGACCCATTATCCAGAATCCTCGGGACCACAGGTATTCCGGATAAGGGGTCTTTCCGTAATTTGGATCTCCATACCTTAAGTCTACTAAAAAAATCAATAAAACATTAATTAAACCCAGTAGGATTGTTTTGCATCCAATAAGGATTAATTATATCTTAGTTGTGGTCAGTTACAAGGTACTGCTTTATTCCTACAGAGAAAAAGGAAATCAGTTTTAAAATTCTGAATTATATGATTAAAATGGAGTCTATGGGAGATTGGCTTTCCGTAATTCGGACTTTCTGGATATTGGGTTTCCGGATAAGGGATCCCATACCTGTACTGTAAAATATTACCATGGTTTAACTTGAAATACCACAGCCTATATTTGCCTATAATGCCAAAACCCTGAGTCTTCAATACAGTACTGTAGCTATCTCTAGAACTGACCTGAAAGAATACTTACTGCATTGTGAAGCAAATAATGATAAAGAAATCTATCCGAGTACAGTTCAGACAAGAAGACAGAATTCTGTCAAATGTTACAATTATACTGTATTATACTGAATTATACTGTAGTTCCAAAATGGAATGGATACTTTCATATAGAAATATTGTTGTTTTGATTTGGCCAGACGACATTGCTTGTCATGGTTAAACATATAACCATTTGCACAGGGAACCGATTTAAAATGGATTGTACTGGACCAAAGCCCATGCAGAAGAACTGAATAACCTACTAATATAACCTACTTACCTGTAACACATTAGTATAAGATAATAAAATCAATATGGGATCTGCTGTTGTCATGGTAGGTGGTAATCACTGCTGAGTGTGCAAATCTAGCCTAGCAAAGATATTTATATACGCATATAGTTCTACCCCACATAGAAGTGGATCATGCAGCAATCAAGTAGCCAGAACTTTCAAAGTGAATACATGAGGGCTAAAATCATAAACCCTCTGACCATTACTAATTATCTGATCTGACCACTAACTAATTATTTTTTAGCAGTTTTTACTGTCAGCTTGAAGCATTTGATACCGTACCTGTACAGTCAAACAGGGTTTATGTAATTCTCTAGAAAGAAGAAAGTCAGATTTAGGAGAGGGACAGCAATGAGGGACCATTTGGCAGATATTCCCAATATTATTTATGTTTTTCTTAGTTCCATATGTGGTATGCTCCTAGGGGAACAAGAATTATCAAGACCCTGCAGTTTCACATGTGTTTCAGATGTAAATGTAATACAGTGCTCTAATAGATAAACTAATATTGTTCCTGGAATATCTGTATATGCTGTAAACCTATCTACCCCTAAATATCTATGTGCCCTTATATAAAATGACAAAAAGCTATATTTATTAAGCAGCAGTCTGGTTCAAACGTTGAAACATAAATCCACACTGAGAAAGGCTCTATGCTGTCTTACACATTCCAGACTCATCATTTCTATGACTGTAGTTCATTAATTTATGTCAGTTTGTTAGATGTTCAACTCTGCAGAACTCTCCACCCATACAATTCTATTCTAAAGGTCTGTGGCATTTTCTAAAAGTTTCATATATTTGATTTCCATGAAGGCTGTTGAGATGTCAGCTGCGCACTGTGAGATATAGTAATTCTAGTGGTTCTTTGCTGCTTTACCAAATGTGGGTTTTACAAAATGATTAGAATCTGCAGATTTATTTCGCATTTGTCTTCTACATTCATCTTTATTTCTCAATTTATTGTGTATAGGTTTTCTTCAGAACTGCTTATATCTCATCAACTTTGTAGCCTAATTATTTCCATTGGGTTTTCATATATATTACCTACTTTCCTGCTAACAGAGCTTACTCACTGCTTTCCTGCTGTTACTAACCCACTAAAACTAATCTCATTATTTTCTCACCTTTCACTTGGCTCTGCGATCATATCACTCCTACAGTCAATTACTGTACCCTACCACAAACCCAACCTTACTGTTCTTGAGCTGCAATCTTGTCTTTCACCCTATTCACCCATGCTTTTATTTCCAATTTAAACAGCTGATAACAGATACCCAACACTGTCCTCTCCCATCCATATGGGAATCTGCTGCCAGATGTGAGCCTTCTAGTCATTCCATAGTCATTCCATTTCTGCTTCCCTAAACTGCCTCCTGCCATAAATGCACATGGAAGGGGCATTCATGTTGGTCCTATCTTACAAAGCCCTTGCCCACAATACACCATCTAATATTTCCAGCCCAGCTAACACATTATCTATAGATTAACTGAACAGCTATTTCTCCTTCCCGCTCCTTCTCACTCTTCCTAACATATAGTCTAACATTCACTCCTCCACTTAAACCAATTCCAACACAAACTCTGCCACCCGTCCAGCAAACTATACTGCCACCTTCAAATGCCAATACAGGTATAGGACCTGTTATCCAGAATGCTCGGGACCAAGGGTATTCTGGATAAGGGGTCTTTCCGTAATTTGGATCTCCATACCTTAAGTCTACTAAAAAATCAATAAAACATTAATTAAACCCAACAGGATTTTTTTTGCCTCCAATAAGGATTAATTATATCTTAGTTAGGATCAATTACAAGGTACTGTTTTATTACTACAGAGAAAAAGCAAATCAGTTTTAAAATTCTGAATTCTTTGATTAAAATGGAGTCTATGGGAGACGGGCTTTCCGTAATTCAGAGCTTTCTGGATAACAGGTTTCTGGATAAGGGATCCCATACCTGTACTAGTAGTGTTACTTCTCAGTCAGAATTAGGCTTTCCACAGCTCCTCACTATCTCACTGTAAACCATTTATAGCTGTAGGTATTTTATTTCACTTCTTGTTTTTCATTTTCACCCTATCCAGTTTTTGCCAACAGGGCCCACATTCCTTATGTTTGAAATAGATATATTTGTTTGATTCCTATTGTACATAGCTGGGAACTATTCTGTGATTTTAAAACAAAAGAAATAATGAACAAACCATTTCAGATATCCTGTATATTAAATGTGTCTGTGTTTCACATGTTTAATATTTTGTTTTCTTTTTGCGAAAGGAAGCATTTGGCCTAAATGTCCGTTTATATTTTTACATAGAACTTAGGCTATATTAAAGTAGAAATATGCTGGTGCAACTACTTCAGAACCAGTAACATCAAAAAGTGAAGTTTGTATTTTTTAATCCAGGACCTACAAGTAAATCCCTGAGATAGTGGAATAAATAGTCTGCAAAATGAGTAGAGATTGTTTGGCCTCATTCTATGCCCTTATCTTTATATTACTTTAATAACATTTGGCTACAAATGCCCTATGTTACATGAGAAAGGTTTGCATTTGGCCCCTATCTGTGTAAAAAGTAAAACTCATTGTGTTCTACAGAGACTATGTATTAACTGCTATGCAAACTAGTGCCTTTTTGATTTATTTTTGAATGGCTGCCCCCATGGCTACACAGCAGATTATTTATATTAACTATAATATTGTTTCTGAAGCAAAGACATTGCATTATATTTAATTGTAACGATAATTGTAATATATTTTAATATATGTATATTATAGAACATATTTTTCATTCTATCTGCCCTTTCTATAAGACGGGTAGTTTTCTGCTTTTTTACTCATTTATCTTTTGCTTAGTCAAAATGTGGGAACTGTTCGGTGCGTCACTTGACTGCATATTCATGGAGTATCTGAACATTTTCCTTATCAATAATTTGGTCTCCCCAGGGAGCATCCATTCAAGAAATCTTTGGTTTTCCTGAGAGCATAAGGTAACCAATTATTCATGATTGTCACAATTTGACTTTTAAGCCAGCTGAACTCTGTCAGTCATTTAATGTTACAGCTGTGATACAAAAAGTGCTGAAATTACAGGTGAGGGTAATACACACCCACAAGGGCTAATACCAGTAAATAATAATTTATTTTTCTTCCAGATAATACCCCAGAATACATAATTTTAGTAGTTATGCTGCAAAAGCCAAAGCATCCATTCTTAAAGTGGACCTGTCACCTAGACATAAAAATCTGTATAATAAAAGTCCTTTTCAAATTAAACATGAAACCAAAATTCATTTTTATATTAACACATTCAATCCCATTTTAAATTCATTTAAAAATCCCAGCTGACAATCATATACTGCCTGCCCCGCCTCTATGCCTTAGGCACTCACATTCTCTCTATCTAATAGTGTAGCCAGTGCATGGGCCTGGGCATCAGGTCCCCCATACTGGCAGAGAAACAAGATTTTGGGATGATACAAAGCTTGCCTTAATAACAGTGCCCACAAAATGGCAGCTGCCTGCTGGCTCTGATTGTATATTCCCAAGACTGAAGGAAACAAGATCTATATCATTTATATAGTATGCTAAGTTAATTCTGCATAACAAACACAATAGAAAAGAAATTGGAATTATTTCTTAGGGTGACAGGTCCACTTTAAGATAAATATGAAGACTAAAACATAATATTATATTTATTATGTAGCGTTTGCATACTGTCTATAATGAATTTCTAGATTCTGACCTTTCTTGTCTTAACCAGTTTCTTTTGTCCTTCCCAAGCATTCCTGCCCATTTTAGTCATATATTGGAATGATCTCCCAACAGGACAGACAGTGGCCTTGTGGGCAGTGCTATAGTCTGACATAAATGAGGTGTTGCCAAGATTACAGAAACAGAAAATAACAGGATGTGGGAATAGAAAAGGCAAAAAATGTGGTCATTACCTGTACAGAGAGAACTTAAAGTAATGTCTAGTATATATATTCTCCTATGCTAGCTCTGTAAGGAAAATGTAAAATAAAACATTCATTATGACAACTATATGCATGAAAATAGAGAATAAAAAAAAATATAATTATCCTTTTTAACATATGAAGTCAAAAATATCTTTGGTGCTAATTTCCATTTATGATGACGCACCTGTCAGAAATCTTCTTTGTAAAGTCTGCTGCTTTTATTTTCAAAGGCACATCATACTGTACATCTTGCTCATACCTTCCCTCTCATGGGAGAACGAGTCTAGCACAAGATAAATAATTCAAGCACGATTTCCTGACAGTTCATGTAAAAACATTAAATAATGAACTATTCGTGTTCTATAGGTTGGCCCAATAGAGAGGCATTTTGTGTAACCTGCGAGAAAGAGAGAAAGAATGGCACTGTAGAATACTGATAGGGAACCCATCCAACCAACTTGCCACAATGTACAAACCATTTACTATTTTGCCTGACCTGGTCATCATCTCCAGAAAAGAGAGACTGGCAGTTGGCACTGTAAAATACTGAATGGAAACCCATCCAACCATCTCACCACTATACAAAAATATACAGAAGTTAATTTACTACTTGATTCCAGGCATACTGTTTTGGAAAGCTTTAAGTCGACTGCAGGACTATGTAGCATTAGATTAGTGATAACTACACTTTATTATCAACAAAGGCAAAGCTGCCTAGTATCATTTCAATTATTAACACCAAAGTGTATACTAAAGGCATTTCTAACCAGTATCTTTCCAGCTGACATCCTGACACCGGTGCTTCCATCATGTTGCTGGAAGTTGTACCTTACCAATGGCTAAAAAATCCCTGGTCTTGCAGATAACGTTTATATTTATAGTGTTTATCAATATATATCAAAATACCATAAGTCTTTACAAAAATAACAGATAAATATATTTGTGTTACATTTTACTTAGCCAGTGCATGCAAGTCCATGAGAAAACATTTAGAATATTGCACAATATAAATATATACAAGTATCCCAATATTTTTAATAAATGTTATTTACAACGAAACCAGCATTAATAATGCACAATATATACAAGCAGACTGGATTACTGATGTCAAGAGGCAGTTGAGTATTTGGCATTAATTCAAACTCCCGTGCACATTATGGAAAGGGGATGTTGCATACCCCTTTTTAAGTTTAGGCATGGGTTACACTGTAGAGGCTTTGCTGTCCTTTGGCCAGTGTCTCCTTACTGTCACAAATATTGATCTTCCCAGAGACATAGGTCTTCTGGAAATCTTTAATAATTAATTATATGTCATTTAAACACTTTAGATTAAACAGCAGAGGTAATTGTTTCAATAGGCTGCATGTTTAGTGATGTGCCTAGTAGGATCCAAAAAAAGATCACAGAAGAGCAAACAAGACTTTATGAGTTAGGCTGCTTTCAGCCTCTTTACAGTATTACACGTTTGCAATAGGTGTGCAAGTTCCATGACTGTTGTCACTTGTTCCATTAATCTCTTTCACTTCTAGTTGCTTCTTCTTGAGCTGAATAGCTACGGAAACTTCGGGATGTATAGAATCCATCCGTTGTTCGCATTTAAAAGCTGTGAGAAATGCAGTTCTATAATTGTTATTCATCCACCCATAAAGAAGAGGATTGGCAAAGGTGGAGCACATGGCAATTACATGGAATATTGTATATATCAGTTTGTACTCGTTCAAGTCCAGCACTTTGCCATCGATGTCACTTGCAAGCTGAAAGGCATGAAAGGGAAGCCAACACACTGCAAACACCACTACCACAGCCACTAACATCTTAGTTGTCTTGCGTCTCCGTTGGTGGTAATGATCATTTCCTCCACCAGGACTAACGTGATTTTTTAACTTTGTCCATATTCTTATATAAGCATAAGAAATGATGGCTAGAGGTACTATGTACTGTATCAACAGCATTGATATGCTATAAATAGTACCATAATTAAGATCTCCAACTGGCCATCTTTCAGAGCATGCTTGAATTTGGAAATCACTTGAGATAACAATAACAGAATACTCCTTGAAGATCGCCAATGGACTGGCTAGCAGAGCACTGCAAACCCATGTAATGCCTATGATCATAAAGCAAATTTTAGTTGATATTTTGCTCTCTAAATGATACACAATACATCGATGCCTGTCCAGGGCTATAACCATCAGTGTAACTGTGGATACCTGAACTGCAAGACCTTGAGAATATGTAACTAAATGGCACAATACTGTTCCAAATTTCCAATCATCTAGAAGAGTGTAAACCAGTGTGAAAGGCAGGCACAATGTATTCACCATTAAATCGGATACGGCCAGATTGACTATGAAAAAGTTAGTGACTGTGCGCATGGTTTTGAACTTAATGACGACATAAATGACAAGGCTGTTTCCCAATACTCCCAGGAGAATAATAGAACTGTAGGCCAAGATGAGAACAACTTGGACACTTAGAAGTTTGGTTATGTCAATCAACTCTGGTTTGGTAAGGTCATTATATGGTGTGGTCAGCCCAGCTGCATAAAACCAGGTGTTCATTTCGGTTTTAATATCCTCAGTTCTGTTCTCATTCTTCTCTGATGCTATCCTCCCCATTTTGATGGAACAGTTTTGTGAACTACATGAATAGAATGTGCTGGGGAGAAGAAAAAAAAGGAAATACAGTTATAAGATAGTCTACTGTTGAACAGCTTTATTTTAGCAGGTTAAGGTCACTTTTTAAACCATCATTAAGTTGTAAGAACAAAGCAATTAAAATGTTCAAGAAACATTACATACAAATGTAGCTGTGATAGGAAAAAAGAGTATAACTGAGTATGCCCATTAGATATTTGAACATATTCCAGTTTAATGAAGGCAAAGTCACCACACAGGGAACACTCATTTAAATGAATCTCTGTAATTTTTAGTAGATTTTGCATTTATGTGCACAAAGACAAGTTAATTCCAGAGGATTTATTCTTGGCCCCGGCTACTGACAGCTGAGTATAAAATTAAACAATGGACAGCTGCAAGAAATAAAATGTAAACATAAATGGCTGTGCAATACTGACTGATGAACTCACATGTGCAATAAAAAATAATTACATCCTGGCACATATAATCATAGAGTAATATGCAATATGTTTATATGTTTAAACATACAGACCACTGGACTTTTATGCATTTCGATTAACAAAACTAGCACCAAAATATAATCCGATGGCTGATTTCTGGAAATTATAATAATCATAACTCATTTACAAAAATGCTTTCAGTCTGTAACTGTTCAGCCAGCTCAGTTCAACGAAACTTTATGCTGTGGATCAATTTTTCAGTTTTTGAGAAAAAAAATTAAAGGTAGAAGCATACCTCCTCTATTAAAACTGGCAAATATAGTAAAAAATCTTACACTGAGTCCTTTAATGCTTCAGACATCCTTTGCACCAGTGATATTCATTCCCCAGTCCCTTGTCTTTGAAGCACAGTTTGGTTTCCATGGAAATTACTGTGGAATAGAAAAAAATACAGCATAAATAATAAGAAGGTAATTTTTTTTTAACAGACAGTATGTATTTTATAACAAAAAAATAATAGTATAGCTTCTTAAGTCCGATGTACTGTGTATGGTTGTACAGGCTATATATCCTCCCTTGTTTTCTGGGTAGCTATTCCAGATACAGATACAAGAAGATTCCCCAGTAAGTATGTAATGCCTGCCATAGGGCTCCCTAGTAACCTTGTGCCTGCTGGCACTCCATAATTTGAATTTGAATGATGTCAAATCTAGGGGGTGCCCAAGGGGATGCCCCTGTGCTGTGCCCAATACTTAATGTCTTCTATAGGGCTCTCTAGTAACCTTGTGCTCTTTAGAACGCCATCCAGAACTTGAGCTTGTCAATGATGTGAAAGCTATGGGGGTGCCCAAGAGGATGCCATGTCCTGTCCCCAGTCTGCCCCTGTACCAAACACAGATCATGCTGTATTCATGGAAAAAGCACAGGCCTTTGTTCTCAATTCAGGATCGCAAAGACCTGCTCCTAAGCATGCAATCCACGGGATGGGTAAAAAGGGAAAAAACATGAAACTTTGTGACCAATTTTTGCACTTTGCACCTTTCTCACCATTAGTTAATGTGCCCTATATATTTATGGCTATAGTTTCTTGAATGTAATCTGAGCCCGGTACGCAGCACTAAGAGTAATCAATACTTACCACTCCATAAATACACTGAGAAAATATTTATCTACATATTTTACCGTGCAAAATAACTGTAAGATAAATACAGCACAAAATCACTGTATGCTGGGATATAGCAATAATTTGTTTTAAAAAGCAGCCTTAAATTACTATACATTATAAACTACACTAAAAGGCCATTCATCAGGGAACTGACAACAAATGTAATTGTGTGTCACAGGGGGCTGTAATGTATATTGCAAAAAAGCCACTTATTTCTGTAGGTTAAAAGGGGAAATGAACTGGGGCTACACATACACTTGTGACTGAAAATGAGAAAGCTACAAAAACAAATGGCTTTCATGAATAAAAGAAATACTTTGTGAATAGAAATTGTTGGGTATATATTAGAAACCTATTTACTGTTTGTCCAGAATGAAATACAGAAAGAAGAACATTAAAAAAAGAAAAGCTTTTATAGCATGCATTATGGAGGGCCCATTTGCTACTGGCTCTTCTCTACACTCTCTTCTCTACATGTTTCATTACTCATTAACACTACAGTTCAATTCTAAATCTCTATTAATCCGTCTAGATCAGAGGTTTTCCAACTTTCCAGTAAACCATCTTAGTCAAACATCTGTCTAGTACCTCCTTAGCTTATAAAAACATTCCAGCTTTTTTTAAACAGGTAAAGGTCAGCCTACTAGGGGTTTGGCTAATGGGGAGGTTTGAAGCCTTTTTCTACCCCAATGGGAAGGATAATTATAAAATTGTGTAAAAAAAAACAGTTTGAATAACATTTACTTTTCCACAGCAAGTGAAATCACAAGTGGGATAATCTATATTATTAAATGGAGCTGCAACAACACTTCCCCCAAAATAAGCTGAACCCATATGTGTAAGAGTGTAACTTAGCATTCATCATAAAAATAAGGAGCCTCATTCAATATTAGAGACACAAAAACACGATCAGGTTTGATGTGCCAAAAATTCCATGCACAGACTAGATTATGTAATTAGAAAGCCCCCTTACTTTACACCTACTATTAACCATGTAACCAGGCAATAAGTATAAGGCTCCCTTTCTGAATTGCACCCTCTTATCCTGTGCACAAATTAATGGTTTGAGATAGCTCACGTTGCAGTGCCCACACTGGTATGAGTCATGTCATTTTAGTATATTGAGGGTATATTATTTATTATATATTTATATTTCTTTTAACACACAGTGAAACTGTGCATTACTCTGAGCCCTTACTGGCATCTCTATTCTCCTGAGCCCCCTTATGTTTTTGTTATATCCTGTAACTTGCTTGTTACCCTATAGTGAAACAGACATGGTATTAGATGTGTGCAACTGTAAGCAAAAGGCAAAACTATGTTCCTCTCTACTTGCTGAATATTTAAGTCTGAATCTCACACAAACCAGATCTTGGAAATAATACATTTAACAGCAAAAGAGCAAATCTGAAATTAGAATTGCCTGACAGAGTGAAGTCAAGAGAACTGCTTATCTGAAACGAAATGCATTTTGCCTTTCAAATAAGGAGAAAAACACAGCGATCGCTGGCCAAACTGGCATAGCATTTGTTGATAAATGTGCAGCATAAAAGTGCAAATAATTTTAGCTTGAAAATAAATGCCTCAGAGACACATGACAAATCACAGGTATTAACGGAACAGATTTATGCCTTAACAGGAAAACAGAATGTCCCTTACACTCATTACAAAACTATGAAAAACAGTAAACTTAGTTCTCAACGCGTTTTGCCTCAGATATATTCCTACAAATAAAACAGAGGGTAAATGAGGTTCTATATATATATATATATATATATAACTTTGTGTGGGGGTCTCCTAAAATTTGTACTCTCAGATTATAGTCAGTGCCTTGCTCTATCGCCTGAGGCCAAATTTGTGTGCACCCCCCCCCACACACTGCCAGTGTGTTGACCCATTTCCCCACACCCAGGAGCCATTTAAATAAAATAAGTGAAATTAATGATTGACTCCCAGTCTCTAGTACAGGTATCGGACCCCTTATCTGGAAACCCATTATCCAGAAAGTTCCGAAATAGACTCAATTTTAATCAAATAATTCACATTTTTAAAACTTATTTCCTTTTTCTCTGTAGTAATAAACAGTACCTTGTACTTGATCCCAACTTAGATATAATTAATCCTAATTGGAGGCAAAATAATCCTATTGGGTTTAATTACCATTTAAATAATTTTTACTTGTAGACTTAAAGGAGAAGGAAAGGCTAAGTCACTTGGGGGTGCCAAAATGTTAGGCACCCCCAAGTGACTTACATGACCTACCTTGTACCCCGGGCTGGTGCCCCTGTTAGGAGAAAACAGCACCAGCCCGGGGCACCTGTAGACACCGCTTCCTCCTTCCTTTGCGCGCTGCTGGCGAAATCCGTGGGCCGGCGCATGCGCAGTAGAGTGAAAAGCCGACTTTAATGTTTAAGTTCGGCTTTTCACTCTACTGCGCATGCGCGCGCAAGCGAGGAGGAAACAGGTAGCGCCGGCAGCTGCCCCGGGCTGGTGCTGTTCTCTCCATACGGGGGCACCAGCCCGGGGTACAAGGTAGGCGTTCTAAGTAACTTGGGGGTGCCTAACATTTTGGCACCCCCAAGTGACTTAACCTTTCCTTCTCCTTTAAGGCAGGAGATCCAAATTGCGGAAAGACCCCTTATCCGGAAAACCCTAGGTCTTGAGCATTCTGGATAACAGGTCCTGTAATAAGTTTAAATAGATTTGCAAGTAATCTATTACACCACATTTTAATTGTATTCATTGTTTTTTTAGAGATGGTCTGCTTGCTACCCCAATAAAGGTGTGCTTAACCAGAGTTTGTGTAGCTTTTCCAGTAATCGGGCCCTGCTTATCCCACTAACAATATGCAGTTGGGTTTAGGGGCGACTTTTGTTTAGCTACCCGACCATAACTGCACAATACTACAAAAGCAACTCCACCAATTTGTCTAAGCTGCTTTGACTATTCTCATACAGGGGTTCTCCCCTTCAGCTCTGCCCTTTCTGAGGCCTAACTATCCCAGGTTCTAGATACAGACTGGTGGCAGGTACCCAATTCCCTTTACTCAATAGGAGTGTACTATCAAGGAAAGCACTGCTTAATTTCCTCCAACTATAAAAGTAGCTAGGCATGACAATGTTATCAATAGAAAATGAATAGGTTAGAAAGCAAACTATGGCTAATTTACTTGCTCAAAATTCAGTCTCAGAGTCGACTTTTGGGTATGTATGACATATAAGCAATATCCCATAGGTCTTTATAATTATTTGTTTAAAGATGCTTCCTAAAGGGAAGGTCTGCTGTGGTATACTGACAAATGTAGTGCACACATAGACCTACAGGGAGTAACAAAAACCAACATGCAGGTCTACAATTTGCTTCTCTAGTAGTCATGAATAGTTTTAATTATCATTCAGAAGGGGCTATTATTTACATTACTCTGTGCAGAAATAGAAAATGGGAATGCAATATGGATCTCTTTATAAACAGACTTTATCATATTCTCCAATCTAGCCAATGTTTTATTTGTTATTCAAGTCCTCTCAATTAATTTACTATTTAGAATCAGACTTCTGAATTCTTTTAAAAAGTCCACGAAATTCTGACATGACTTCTACTATCCATGCTCTTTATTAAAGGGCAAATTATTTGACTTTTTGGGTTTGAAGCCAACCTTCCCAATCCTAGCATCACTCTATACAAGAGTCCAACTCCATTGTGCCATTCTTTTCCATTAGGATACATACCTTAAACAAAGGCAATACAAAGAGGAGAACTACAACTGATAAGCTACTAAATAAAAAAATCAAATTGACTTAAATCAAAGCTATGCATTATACCATTATACATTTTAGTAATCCTAAAAAAACTGTTTGATTTCAGCCAAGAGCCAATATATATTCTATTCAAATATCCTTACTTATACTAGATTCACATATATAATAAAGGTTAAAGTTCAATACTGGATGTTCATATGGCCTTCTTTTATGCTTTTATTTTCCCCTTGGCCTTTAGTTTTCAGCTCTTGTGCTAATCCTGTACTGATTAACTCTGTCACTGTTAGAGGACTGTGGAGTGATAATAACCATGCAGAGCAGTAATTAGTATTTACATTACTAACTCCACCTCCCTGCAGAGCCATAATTAATGTAAAAGGCCTCTAAAATGGTGATTAAGTACTTCCCTCATAAAAACCTACAGAGCAATAATTTACAGACTAGATGCACAGTTATTATTGCCACCTGGACAGTGTTTTAACAGCCTGACTAGTGGAAATTATGCTAAGTGCCAATATTAATAGGAAAAAAAGCTAAAAAGATAGGAAGGACAGCAGTTTTCCCAAAAGATAGCAAGCCTATTTGCAGTGTACTAGTCATTTTATTTTTGATATAAAACTAATTACATACTGTGGACTCCTACCTTAGGGCTCACAGCAGGAGTCACTAGTCACTAACATGGAGTAGCAACAACCTATGTCATAAAGGTTTTATAATTTAATGCAATGACGTAACTAGTGCACAATGAGCACCAATTTAATTTTGGGTCTGGGCCCACATGATCCACATGAATTGTTATAAAAGGTAGTTTTTCTGGCACCATGCAACTTAAATCATTAAGCCTCTTGTGTGCTTGCACATTTTCCTGATATTTATGCCACTGACTCCAGATGACTAAACACATAAAGGAGGATGTTCTGAGATCATAAATATCAGGGTTAGCCTATAGCCTACCCATCCAAAGCAGTTTCAAAAGAAACTGCTTCATTTCTATATGCTTTCAGACTAGTTTGCCAGTTGTGCATGATATCTGGCAAAATTAAGTAAATTTTTAACAAAATTTCACATACAAGGGACACAGAGAATATTTGGGCTTGGACATTCTTTACAAACAATCCACAAAGGTGGACTTCTAATAAATGGAGTTTATAATATTACTAAATAGTATTTTTACATTATGTTTATATGTAGTGTGTTTATATGTACACCTCATATGCCTTGAGTGAAACTATTAGTTATGATAATCATCTTTCTTATTTTCTGAGAAGCTTCTGTAGAACCTTTTGTTAGGCCTAGTTAAGGAAATCTCAAGTGGTTAAGAAAATATACTACAACCATAATCAAAAAAAATTTGTAGTTCCAACAAATACTTCCCAAACTGTGAGAATACACCCCAAGCCCTTAATCAGGGCCCAAGTAGTGGAGGTGACCAGCATAAATGCCAGTGAGGGTTAGAGTTAAGGAGAATTCTTCTTTACACTCCTAGATACTTCTTGCAAGGACAACTTTAAGTTCTGTTAGGGTGAGGTTTGGGGAGAAAACTTATTGGATGTCTTAGACATCCTTGGAACTGTGGCTTGCTGGGTGAAAGAAATGTTTTCTTAAATGTAGATAAGTTTTTGGAATTTAGGGGGCCCTGATAAAATGTTAGACCAAAAAAATGCTCTGAAAACTATATCTTTTCCCCAAAGTCTAACAATAGAATTTTAGAGACAGTAAAATGAAGATCAAAGGGCCAAGCTAAATTGGCAAAGTTAGAAATACCTCTATGGAAGTTAGACAAAATCCTGCAACCAACAACACTACATATGTTTTTAAAAAAATTAATTTCTCTTATGAGGGAAAAACTCATTAACTTAATTAACTTCTGTTAATTAATTGTCAAGTCATTTTGAGAAAAGAGCAGAGGCAATAATTAGAAGGCTAGTGTCACAAAAAGAGTCTGGTTGCTATGACTATCTTTGAGGAAAGATGTGAAACAAATCAGTACCTGTAGTGTGGAAATGCTTCTTCTACCTGCTGCAAATAGGCATACAATTCATATAGGCTACTTATTATGAGTTATTCCTTTCCCTTAAACTATGATTTCCCTGGTGAATGTGGCTGCTGTAAGAGAAGTATGGATATCTGACCTATTGGCAACCATCACTGTGCTGCAGGGGATACTCCAATCAGAGAAGCCAAAGTAATTAGATGCATATGTCAATAACAACATTGTATAGACAGATGTATGAAAGCCAGATCTTTTTACGTTGCTGTATCAGAGGAATTACTCACCAATGTGAGCTAAATGATGTAACAGGAGCCAGTGCAACAAAACCCACCCAATTAAAACTAGTTCCTTAAGCTTTGGTTTTCTTATCCAGCTTTGGCATGTTTTTCTGTCTATGTGCCTAAAACATATAAAAATTTGTTTTCTTAAAATTAATACTGAACAATTTACGTGCGAGGAAAAATCCATACTCAAAAGCACCGCTGTCAACAACGTTTCAATGTAACATGTGATAGTAAATCTGACTAGAAGATTACAAACTGATTTTGATTACACCATACAAATCAATACTGTGTAAGATCAATATTATATCTAGGACATGGCGTCACCCACCAGAATGGGGTCATGAAAATTACATGTACAATACGTGTCTGCCAGTAATTTAATTTCGTTATATATATGTACTGTACATGCAAAACAAATCATGTGCTGACTATATGGGTAGCTATTTGTTAAAGGAAAACCCCAGAATGAATACTTAACCAACAGATAGTTTATATTATGTTAAGTGACTATTATATAGTCTCACCAAACTGGAATGTATATATCAGTAAATATTGCCCTTTTATACTCTTTCCCTTGAGCCACCATTTAGTGATGGGCTGTGTGCTCCCGCATCACATGCCTGGAAATAATGCAACTCTTACTGTAACAGGAAGTAGTGTGGAAGCAAAAGGCAGAACTCTGCCCATTAATTGGCTGCTGGGGCCTAGCATGTATGTGTGCCTTGGCTTGTTTGTGTGCACTGTAAATCCTATAATCCCAGGGGGCGGCCCTTAATTCTTAAAATGGCAATTCTCTATTTAGGAGTACCCATTAGCACATACTACTTAAAAAGTATATTTTTATAAAAATGGTTTATTCAGATGAAGCAGGGCTTTACATATGAGCTTGTTTAAGCAATATATGTTTATAGAGACCTACTATTGTTTAGGTAAGGGGACATAGCTTGTCACATCAGACAATTGGCACCTCCAACTGACTGAAAAAGTTACAGCCAACAAGCCCCAAGTAGTAATCTTTTTATTTACAATGTACAGATATACGATCTACAAGCAAAATGCTAGGGACCTGCAGGGGAATGCAATAAAAGTCATAAACATTAATAAAAAATTGCACAAATAAGAAGCAAAATTCCCATTTCCCAATGTAATGTTCATTATCAGACTGTTTTTGCATTTAGAATTTTACTTGTGCATTGCAAACTTTTAAGGCATCTTTTTTGAGCAAACTCAACAACTTTTTCATTAAGACGTTTTATTACGCACACTGCACGTAAAATTTGCAAACTTTCTTCCACTGTCAGAAGTTGTCACTATACAGTTTCCAAATTCACAAAAGCTATATTAAATTTGCACAAAGGCAAATTTGGCAACTAATTTTTCCGTTTATATTTTGTTTCTGTTTTCCGAATTTTATTATATTCCCCCATGAGGTTTTATGTATAAGTGTTTTTTTGTAATTTGTGTCAGCCACAATGCCCCAGGTGCACAGAACAATGCTGGAATTCTGGGGAGAAACTGCATTATGGGGTAAAAAAACATGAGACTGAACTTAAAATTGCACTTTCCTCGCTGCACTTGCAGTCATAAATGACCCCATTTACTAATGCTCAGATTTTTTTTCCATTTATGATATTGCACTCGCAACTTTTTCTACATTTATTATGCAACTAAACAGATAAAATTCCAAATGCAACAATTCGCCATCTAAAACTTCACAAGATCATGTAGAAGTCAATGTCCAATTTCCCTTCCCTGGAGGATCTATGGTTTTTTAAACCATAGTTCAGACTTTTTAGTAAATGTCAGACATCAGTGGAAATGCCTTTATTTGAATTTTAAAATCAAAAAAATTAGTAAAGTTAGAATTTTAGAAAATCTGCCCCTAAAACATTAAATTAACCCAGTACATTAATTTTGTCACTAATAAGGATCCCAATATTGGTCTCTATGGAAAATGGTCTTCCTGTAATTCTGATATTTTTGGATAAAGAATTCCATACCTGTATTATCAATGGGCACCTTTTAAAAAAAACAGTTTAAATGAAATTCTGTGGTAACACCTTCTGCCTTTGCCTGGAATCCCTGACAGGCAGTCATCTGTATAACCAGAGTAGGGGTATAAGCAACAAACGCTAATCAATGTATTTACACATAAAATATAAAAAGTGTGCAGCACTGTGCTAAAGTCTAAGGCATTGGACTCTTTTTCTTTCTTTTTTTTATTTTTGTATGCACAACAATGTATAGAACATGAGGGGAAAAAAGGATCTGCCAAATCTCAGTATACACATAGTAGAACTAAACTCTTCTATTAAACCCTCATCTGTTGTGTTGGCCACTAAAAATAAAAACCACTGAAACTTTTCTTACATTGTCCCACCAAGTGTCTTTGTCCTACACATGCACAATGTCTTTCAGTGTTTGGTGGGAAAGAAGGAGACACCTCACCACATGTTTGGCCTCCCAACCCTTGCCGCTGAGATTATTTTGACAGAATTCAGCCCAGCCATTTAATACTGAACACTGAAAGCTTTCCTGCACTGGTTCCAACATTCTCAGCATATAGGTCAAAACTTTCACTTGCATTATTTAAAAGCCCTGGCTGTTTTTAGTGTATCCCTATTAATTTTTGGGAAAAAAGACAAAGCAGGTAGGGTTGGGCTACCGTGTCTATTCTTAAAATGGTATGAGTCCAAATGGCAGCAGACTACCAAACCAACTCTCCTATCACCCTCAAATTGCTTCCCCTACCACAGGTGAGGGCTAATAGAGCCCACACTCCAGTTGGGGAAAACAATCGTTTTTTGGTTTTTTTTTAAAATATCTCCCTATAGTGCTAGGCTATCTACACTGGGAGGGAACTCCCAGAATATAAAACTAAACATGGTTTGAGATTAATGGCTGGGGTGGTTATAGAAAAATGAAGAAAGACCATGAGCAGGTGATATGTTGTTAAAGATTTATACACTGTTTATAGAAATTGTAATCAACCGTGCAGAGGGTTGTAGTAACTGGAAAACAGCAATGCTGTATTTAGTACATCATACTGATATATTTCTGCACAAAGCAGATGGGAAATATATGAAAAAAAAAGAGTTTCCTGTTAGGAATAAACACACAAACTGACTATTAACACAAGATAGTATTAGGAAGTGCTTGTTTTAAGATTTACTAGAAATCCCAATATAAGGGTCCAACCAGATGGTATTTTTCTACTACTGTTCCAGCTGCTGTCCAATTTATCCCGGTTCTGAGAGCATACAGTACTTACAATTGGTATAATTTAAATGGCTATATTGCAGTGCTGCAACTTCCAGTAACGCTGCTACCCAGAATCATGTTCATCATGATCATGAACAGAATCAGTTCATGGGAGTCACATGTATCTGAGAGCAAGGCTCAAAAATCATAGATCACACATGTCTAATGAATAAGTTACAATACAATAACTAAAAACTAAGCCATGAATATTCGTACACCATACCCAACACAATAGAAAACTGATCTCAGTGTTATCATTGACATTTTGCAATATAACATTGCAGTTAGGAATGTGTTTGTGATCCTTTCATACAAAATATTGCAAAGGCTCCAACCCATTGACTAAAAGATCAGGGACAATAATTCCTGGAAAGGCTGTAGGATCAAATTCAGTTAAATATAATAAATTACATTTCCACAACACCTTTTGTTTGATACATGCCAATATGGAAAGAAGGAATTTTCAGTGCACATAATAAACTAGTTAAAACCTTTATATTGCCAGAATTTACTTTTGAAGATCTACTCAATTCCTGGGTATTGTTTTATATATTCTTCCAAAAACTGTACCCAATGAAGTCCATACCCCCTGGTGCTCATAGCTACCAACTCCTATGCATAAGGAGTACAAATAATCTGTAAAAGATATCCATACAAATAGTGTTTAGTACAGAAATATATTATTTTGATGCTTAGTAATGTCAGTTGTGTCACATGACTCACTGAAAACTGTGTATTATAAAATATAATGCACATATTAGAAGTCATTTCAGAGTTCCAAACCTGTATAAATGAAATCTGCCTTCTTCTGCCTTTATATAGTCACAGATACCCTTGAATTAGCTTAAATATCTTTATCTTTATTCCATACTTTATCTTTAGCTTTATTCCATACTATATAAGTCCTTCTATGTTCACAGGGTGCTTTGGCTCCCTCTCTTCACACATACCCCAGGTTCAAAAAAGCAGAGGTGTGCATGTGTGGTAGACTGCATGGGTGATGTAGGTGCAGCAATAAAGAGGCAGAGAACCAAAAGAAGTGAACAGTAAAAACAGAGATGAATAAGAACTGAGACATACACGGGAATCTGGCCCATTAAATAAATTAGCTTGCAACAAGATCTGAAATATCACATATAGCTGGCAGCTGGAATAGCAGTCTGAAATTGAGGTCAAGCCCTTGCCCTGGGGATACAACACAGATGTGCTTATATCCCTGACCTGTGTTAAAAGATTACTACACTAAGGGGCACATTTACTAATCCACGAATCCGAATCACGAATGGGAAAAAATCGTATTGGAAACGAAAATTTCGTAAGATCGCAAATATCACGAAAATGCTTATGAAAAAATCGTATTAGTCACGATAATATCATATTGGCGATCCGAAAGTCCCGAAATTTTCGTACCGAACAATTGTAAACAGCGGTAAAACCTTTTCGATTTTTTCGTGCAAACGTCTGAAAAAGTCGTGCGGCGTACGAAAAAGTTGTGCGCCGTACGAAAAAGTCGTGCAGACGCCTGAAAAAATCGGCAAAAATACGCTTGGACCGTTCGCATGAACGCTCGTGCGTTCGTGCTTTTGTAAATGTGCCCCTATGTATGGTTCTCTGTACCTTGCCAGAGAGAGTTATGTGGCACACTGTTACCATAATCAAGCGAAGGACTAGTTCAATGGTTGTTGAAAGTCTACACTTTCAATTACATTACACTCTTATAACAAGAGTTAGCACTTAATTCACAAGATACCTTTAAAGGAGAAGGAAAGTCATTTTGGCATTTTACTGCTAATAGATTCACCACATTAGTGCCACCTAGAATGCTAGATTTATTCTGCAGAAAGCTTTACCATACCTGAGTAACCTAGAAGCTTTCTCCGTTTATTTAAGACAGCAGCTGCCATTTTAAGTAGCTTCCTGCTTGCTTAGCTGTTATAGCTAAGCTCACAAATTCCTAAGGGAGGGGGTCCTTAGCATTCTTGTGGGAGGAGGGACAGGAGAGGGAAGAGAGGAGAGAACTGCGTAGACTCTGGCCCTGGAATCAATGATTTTTCTGAGAGAGAAGTCAGATACCCTAAGAACATGTTTACAAAAAAAGATACAAGAAATTGTGTGTTTCTTTTGATAGAGGACTGCAGTGTTTCTGTGAGTGCTTATGGCTGTATTTACATAGACCTTTCTGATAAAGCTTACTTTAGTTTTAGTTTTTACCTTTCCTTCTCCTTTAAGTCATTTACCTAACAACTTGGCCAAACCTCAAGAGCAGGGGTTCCCAAACTGACCTCTGGCCACATTCAAATATAAAAAAGTGGGGGAGCAACACAAGCATAAAAAGGGGTGTCAAATAAGGGTAGCTCAGTGTGGACTAGCATCTTACAGCTCTGTTTGTCAGTGCACAGGTTTTTTTTTAAATTTCAAAAATAAGCACCTTCTTTGAGGCCACTAAGAGCAACATCCAAGCGGTTGGTTTTAACATGTTGCTCATGAACCATTGGTTGGCGATCACTGCTCAAGTGGGAGCCAGGGGTGTATGGATTCAACTACATAAAACCCAAACATTTATACATCTTTTAGAACAATCACAATTATTTTTAATTTAAATGTATCCCTTAGGATGGACAGAGCTTTGATAAACTCTTAAATAGTGATCAATGTATCTGTCCCGAAAAATGAGGGAAACGTGTTTGTTGCGCGATTTTTTTTGTCGCCCGTGTTTTTTTTGTCGCCTGTGCCCATTTTGACGCAACCACACTCTTTTTGACATGACCGCGTCTATAGTGACGTGACAGCGACTTTTTTGCCGCGCGACGAATTTGGTGGCGGTGAATTTTCACAGAAGTTTCACAAAACAATTTGCAAATTCACTGCGAATCTATGCCTAGCGAAATAATTCGCTCATCACTACTCTTAAATACTGTAAACTGAATATGTGCAGAGTCATATTGGAAATGCTATAATGTGACCCACATTGAGAATGTTTCCCTTTACCACAAGGGAAATCATTTCAATAACCTGTCACCAATTGAAATTTAGCTACCTAGTTATCTGCCCACGCAATGTGAATCATTTTATTTCCTTCCACCGCCTTGACCTATAGGAGCTATGGCCAGATTATCGACACATTTAGATCAATATGGAAATGTCATAACAACTAGAAAGTTACCAAAATGAGATAAAACTTGGACCATTACTATTATATTATTATAGAGTTAAGCAAAATAATACACTCTATACTGTTTTTTTATTATTATTTTTATTTGTTATTTAAATAGCAGTGGCATCTGCAGCACAGAGATCATACCTACCATAGTGTGTGTAATCAAGAACCAATTAACCTGCCTGTATGTTTTTGGAGTGTGGGGAGATACTGGAGTACCCAGAGGAAACCCACACAGAGAGTGCCCTGGAATCAAAGGCAGCAGTGTGATCAATTAGATTTATAATAAATCAAACATACTGCAAACATCTAAGGCTACAGACCGAGTATTCCAAAATCATGTAGCAGTCCCCCATCTTCATAATTCCAGGCCTGCTAGATCCAGGTCACTGGACTTGACTTCCAACTTGATAGTAATAATAATAAAAAAACAACAAAACACAAATACAAGATTATTGTAGAAATGATACCTATATTGGCTAACAATAAAAATACATTGCAAGCTTTCGGAGCTCTAGTTGTGCCATTTCAGTTCTCATTTGTATTTTGCCTGATTATTATTATTTTTGACACTGGCTGACACGGTACTACAGTTTTTGTTTTGTGATTAACTTGATAGTAAGGAGTGTGTATAACAGTGCTATAGAAACAATGGAATTCCTGGCTACTTGATCCAGCAAACTTACTCATGAATGCCAAATGGATAGAATTTGTGATATCACATTTTCATTTTTATTGAAAACGTCATGTTTAGTAGTAACACAGGTCTCGTTTTTATTTTCACGGTGTGCTATATATTTGGCTGGGCAGTAATTCACTTGCTGTTGCTAATATTTTTTTGGTCCATGAACAGATATACAAATGCTGCATGGGCAGCCAACAGGATAATCTCTCATCATGCAAAGTTTCACAAAGCATTTTTTCTATCATCAGTAAAAATCTATGTTCTAAACCAGAGCAACATGACCATTATATCACCCAGCATAGCCCTAAGGGATGAAGCAAGCTGTTATGAGAAACCATCATCTACATAGCAGAGTCTGGCAATGTATGAGCCGGTGAGAACATGAGCCCCTGGGACTTTACAGTTAATATCTTGGCTAAGCTTACTGTGATGAGCTGCACTGAACATCCAAGGTGTAATGCATTACTCGTTCTGGCTGATGACCCACAATGGAGATTGGAAGATCAACATTTTTCCAGGGGGCGGGCAAGTATTGTTAGGGAACGCTGCCTGCGGTGTTTATAAGCAATGTCTTGGCTGACACTTGCTCTTCTGGCATCATCGAGCTATGCATCTCCTGCCAACAGCCCACACCAGCCCTAGAAGTAAAGGCTGATATATTTTGTCTTATTTAGTGCTACTTTTATCTGTCACCTACAAAATGGAGTGAAAAGAATAACATCCAGCAATACACTTTGTAATATTAGGTGCCAGAATACAGTTCTTTGGTCCCATTTGCTTTGTCTTTTATATTGTCTAAAGCTCAACCCTGGCTGCCCAGATGTGGCTAAACAACAAAGTCAAGCATGCTTTAACTCTTGATTATAAGTTGAGGACTTCTGTGAGTTGTAGTCCAGCAAGACCTGGGGAGCCAAGTTATAGAAATGGGAGCTTTTCTTTTCAGAAAAGTAATTTTTGAATTGATGTTGATGTTTAATGCCTTATACTAATCAAAGTTTAAACAGCAAGAATTCCTAAGCAAATATAAATTTTGGGATTTTTTAGCAATACTGGATTGATTAGGTTAGAAGCGCATCTCTGGGAGACAAGTGATTGATAGGTATGTTTGATAGGTCACTGTGGGTTTCATTAGCAGCTGTGTGTAGTATCACACAGAGAAGTCAGTAAGTGTGGCCATTAATTGGGATAGGAAACTGACCTGCTGGTACTGTTTGCTGATAGCTTCCTACATCTGAGCCGAGCTGCTCCAGAGGGGTATTATACAGAGCACTAGCACATCCTTTGGTATTTCCCAGGACTCCCTTTGTACTACAGTAATTCCCTACAATACTCTGCTTGTCAATTGATTTTCAATCAAATCACTTGGAAAGCCTTTCACATGTGATATTTAATGTTGCAATTTGTCACACGTTCGCATTAAAGTGGTAATTAATAATGTATATAGTGTGCTCACTGCATCTTGGGATTCACTCTGCCAACACTCTCCAAGGATCAGAATCGTAATTAACTGCAATTAAATATTTAAAGTCCACAATAAATTAAATTTTAGGTGCTATTAGATAATTAAATAAAAATCTCTCATTTTGGAGGGTCCTTACATTTTTGTAACATTTCCGATAATTTTCATCCGTTTGGCTGGTTTATTTTCTGGTTAACCAGAGACAATTTAACCCATGCCAAAATGGACTGAAACCCACAAAGGATTAAATGGACATTCAAAGTGCAGCCAAATGTTGTTAAATGCAGCTAATGGAAATAAATGGGTAAATGGGGCTATCCTAACAGTAACTGACATATAAATCAGTTCTACAGTTCATGGTACATGTTGCCACATATCTTCTGTGACAGTTGAGGTTGCAATGTGCAGCATTCGAGCTTTATGAATCAAATAACAAAGTTACCAAGAGCAAAATCACTTGGGTGCACTGGTGTCTTACAACAAGGCAGCTTAGCCCTATCCTCTGCGTGCAGACTCATTTATTATCTGCTGACAGAAGTGCAGAGCCCATCACTGGCACTACACTGGCATTTCGGAAAAAAAGTTCAGCAGCTGGGAGAAATATTGCTTTTTGTTTGCAGATGGGAAGACCTTGCCATGTCAACATTTTGTTATGTATTGAGAGAAAGTGTGTAGATAGATAGACAGACTTATACAATTAGACAGGTGTAAAATACAAATAAATCATTATAAGAGAGGTGGATACAAGGTAAATAGATGAGTAATATAAATAAATGGATGCTAATAATAGATAAAAGATAAGCATGTAAGGATATAAGCAGAATAATAGACACAGAGAGATACAATGACAAATAGATTATAGATTGATAGATGATAGATAGATAGATGATAGATAGATAGATAGATAGATAGATAGATGATAGATAGATAGATAGATAGATAGATAGATGATAGATAGATAGATAGATAGATAGATAGATAAACAGATAAACAGATAGATGATGGATGGATAGATAGATGATAGATGGATAGATAGACAGATAGATGATAGATAGATGGATAGATAGATGATAGATAGATGAGTTAGATTGATAGATGATAGATTCCAATTCAGTGAAAGACACAGAGATAAACACATAAATAAAAGTGAGTGTTGTTACTAAATATTATCCACATTACAGTACCAAGACCTCTCACTATGAAGCTCAATTCAGACATGGTTAGGAATAAGCAACTGAGCAGCTATACACGAAAGAATGCATAAGGCTAAAGTTAGTAGCGCTGTACAGAAACCCCCAGTAACTTAACTTACAGAAATCTTGCCTTCCGCCTGGAACTTTGCTCTGTGTGCTTTCTAGTAGATCCTGTATGAGTGGGGCAGGTAGGTGTCAGCCAGTGCAGGAAAGAGTCCGCATTGCCCGGCTGTGCTATGGCTGGGAGGATGCTGTTAGGGCTGCTGTGGAACCGCGCTACAGCTCAGCACTCCCCGCACTCAGCTCCGCTCTGCAGCCAAGGTTGCCAAATAAACTCTCTGGGAGTGAGACGCGCTATTGGCTGCTCCGCCCAGTCCCGCCCACTGCCCGCCCCGGAGACGGCTACACGGAGCCGCTGATTCGCGGGGTAAGAACCTGCTGCGCTAACAAACGCGCTTGCCCTTGTTCCCACGGCTCAGACAGGTAGGGGTTACTCAGCTGAATTCCCCAGAGGCAGAGGGGCAGCTCTTATTCCGAAACATCTTGTAATGGTTTCACATTGGTGAGGTGCACAAGGAGTAGGGGGAATGTAGCGTCCCACCTGCACTTCATTGCCGTGTCATTCCAGCAGTCCCGCCAAGATCCCCTGCCCAGTCTCTCTCACTGGGATACAAATGTGCTCTCTCAGTCTCCAACCCCACTGTCTCTCAGTCTCCAACCCCACTGTCTCTCAGTCTCCAACCCCACTGTCTCTCAGTCGCTTCTCCCTCCCAGCACTTGGGACCTGTCCTTCCCCACCACTTTCTATCAATGCGATGGGAACTAGTCCCTCACTCAGCTCTTCTTGGCCAGCAAAATCCATTTCCTTTTTTCCCCAAAAATACCTGAAGGTTTTGTAAAGCTATTTTTTTATTAAAACAATGTTTAGTGAATAAATATATAGGGGTATAAGCAGCCATAACATTTATGTTATATGATGTACAGGGTGATATTCTGAGACAATTTGCATTTGGTTTTCATGTTTTATTATTTGTAGTTATTTAATTATTTTACTATTTGTTCAGCAACTCTCCAGTTTGGAATTTTAGCTGTTATCTGGTTACTAGGGTCCAAATTACCTTAGCAACCAGGGACTTGCTAAGGTAGAGTTGCAGTGAGACAGGAATATGAATAGGAGAGGTTTTAAACAGAAATATAAGTAATAAAAAAAAAACAATGAAATTGTAGCCAAACAGAGCAATCGTTTTTTTTGGCTGCTGGGGTCAGTGACCCCTATTTGAAAGCTGGAAAGAGTCTGAAGAAGAAGGCAAATAATTAAAAAACTATAAAGAATGACCAATTGATTAGTTGCTTAGAACTTGTCATTCTACAACATGTTAAAAGTTAACTTAAAGGTGAACCACCCCTGTAATTAAGGCATTCCCATTTTTGCATTTTGTTGGGTTCACACAGCTTTTCAATACTTGAAATGTAGTCCACAGAACTTAGGTATCAACTATGTTACTAATGATATACATTGCCCAGTGTTGGAATGGGATGCCAATGACCCACCACAGAACCTTATGTCAAGGGCCCACCAACCTCTAACAAGCTTCTTGTCTTAAAATTACACTGTACAAGCTCTTCCTGAGATACTTGCCCTATCAGCCTCCTATAATTAACAACCTCCTTGTATTTTCCTGCTAAACTGCGGCAATAGGGTTAATCCTCTGTGCTCCAGAATGCACCCAACCAGCAAATTCCCACCTAACCAGGAAATTCTCATCCCCATTCCCACTTTTACATTGATGGGGGTTATGATATAGAAGGGACAGCAGGAATGATTGGGCTAAGGCAGCAGGAGTTGACAGGGCCAAGATGGAAGCAAGGGTTTGGGGTGGACTGGAGGCAGAACAACAAGTGATGACAAATTTAGCAGCAGATTTATTGCTGGTAGATTTATAATGCCAGCTCCAGCCTTGGCTGGTATTTTACTGGCTAGGCCTGTGAAATATCGGCCAGTTGGCACCTCTACTCAGATTGTATATTTCATAGTTCTATTTTCCTGATGGCCCATTCTCACTCTGGACCCTTCTCACTCTTTCAGCTTTCTTCTCTGTTTTAGGAAATTAAACCCATTTTCTTTCTAATGCCCTAGGATACTGCCAGTTCCCACATTTCTCTACATGAGCTGTGGATCCGCTCTTTCCATTGTCCCCCTACCTGTGCTATAATCGTCTCCATCAACAAATTTCCTTCAGGGTTTTTGAAAAGACAAAGAAGATTAGTGTCAACTGAAATGTACACGGACCTTTTTGATCCATCGTAAGATTTTTTAATAAGTAGCAAAAACAAGCAGGGAAACAGTTTGTTAAAAAATGTAATCAAAATTAATTGCTCTTTAGCAAATCACAACAGATTTAAAAGACTCTTTGAGTCCTTTGAAGAAGAAGCAAACTCTCAAACAGGCAACCTAAGTGATGTATAAAGCAATGAACCCACAAGTGCACTTACTCCTATTATGAAGAGCACCAGTGTATTCATAAATATTTATAGATAATAATTTAATAAGAGGGTTCAGATTAAGTTTGCACTTAGCAGCCCCTTGGTTTTCTGTTCTCACATATAACACACCAACATAATACAGTTAGTAAATACTTTGCTAATCACTCTATTCAGAGTTCACTGTGTACTGTGCTTGTCTTGTGCCCAACATCATGCTTTGTATCATATAAATCAGTGGTCCCCAACCAGTGGCTCGTGAGCAACATGTTGCTCTCCAACCCCTTGGATGTTGCTCCCAGTGGCCTTCAACAGGTGCTTATTTTTGAATTATTGGCTTGGGGGCAAGTTTTGGTTGCAAAAAAAACAGATGTACTGCAAAACAAACCCTCCTGTAAGCTTCCAGTCCATACAGGGGCTTCCAAATAGCCAATCTTAGCCCTTATTTGGCAGCTCCATGAACTTTTATGGTGCTTGTGTTGCTCCGCTCCCCAAGTCTTTTTACATTTTAATGGTGTTAGTACTGTGCTTTGACATCTATTCTATATATTCTATAATTGTATGTCTATATCTATTCTATAATTGTCTCCCTCAACAAATTTCCTTCAGGGGTTTTAAAAAGACAAATAAGATTAATGTCAACTGAAACGTACATAGACCTTTTTGACCCTATTTTATACATTGTAAGATTTTTTGATAAGTGGCAAATATAAGCAAAAAGAAGCAAAGACATGCAGGTATACAAGAATGATGATCACCAAAAAACAGGGAAAAAGTTTGTTAAAAAGATGTAATCAAAATTAAGGTTACAATAATTATTAGTAATGATGTGCTATTAATTGCTCTTGAAAAGATTCTGTGAGTCCTTTGAAAAAGAAGAAAACTCTCAAAAATGCAACATAAGCAATGAAGCCACAAGTGCACGTATTCCTATTATGAAGAGCACCAGTGTATCCATAAATATTTACAGACTCGTTTAATAAGAATGTGCAGACTCAGTTTGCACTTAGCATTCCCTTGGTATTCTGCACTCCCCGATAACACACCCATATAATACCCTTAGTAAATACTTTGCTAATCACTATATCACTCTACACACAGTTCACAGTGTACGGTGCTCGTCTTGTGCCCAACACCAAGCTTTGTTTCATATAAATAATGCTTAGCTGAATGTACAGGCCAGTCCACCCATTGAAAACACCTGTAATAATACCCTGCTGCATCAGGATTTACATAAGTGTAAGTATGGCATGACCATAAAAGCTTCAATAATTTGATGATCTCAAGTTAAAATAAGTATCCAAACCAGACTGTCTGTCTTGAAAACCGCTCCCCTTTTTTTAAAACTGCACCCACTTCAAACCACACCCATGTTATCACAAGGGCTTTTAAGACCATACCCACATTAATGGTGGTAGCACAGCAAAAACCCCCAAATGGTTGGTGTAGGGATACCATGCTTCATTCATATGTGAAAGAATTGTATCATGTCATACTAAGACACACCCTTAAATCCATATGCCTCCTCCTCCCCGTGGATAGCACAGCAACCCCCAGCATATAATTAGGGACCATAAAATGACTATTTCCAAATGCTAACAAACTTCAAGAACAAACCCCTGCCAGGTTCACCTCCCACAGGCAGCATAGGGCAGGCAGAGTATGGCACATAGGCAGCATAGGGCAGGCAGAGTATGGAACACACAGGCAGCATAGGGCAGAGTAAGGCACATAGGCAGCAAAGGGCAGGGAGAGTATGACACACAGGCAGAATAGGGCAGAGTATGGCACACACAGGCAGCATAGGGCAGGCAGAGTATGGCACACACAGGCAGTATTCTGCCTGTCCTATGCTGTCTGTGTGTGCCATACTCTGCCTGCCCTACCCTGCCTGTTTGTGCCATACTCTGCCTTCCCTATGCTGCCTGTGTGTGCCATACTCTGCCTGCCCTATGCTGCCTGTGTGTGCCATACTCTGCCTGTGGGTGCTTACAGCCTGAATCTGAGGTGTGAACCATGCAGGGGGCCAGTTAATCTCAGTACTGACACCATTTAAAGCTTAACAAAGGTAAGCAGTCACACCAGCCAGACAGACGGAGGGCCAGTTGGACAGCCCTGCTTAAACTATAGGGCACTTAGAGAACTTTCATTGGTGGGCATACTTTTTACAGCACAGAGACCTGTTTGTCCATGCTCTCCAATTTAATCCAAATGAATAGTTCAATTTAATGGTTAATACTATGCTTTGACACAGATTAAATTCAGAGAGCATGGGCATCTAGAGAAAATTTTGCTAGTCTGCTTTGGTCTACAAAATTGGAAAACTGGGCAGCAAAATGGAAAATGAGTTTCAAAGTTCAAGTGCAAGTGCACTAGAAATAATATAAATACAAGATATACACTAAATGGCAGTGTGTTGGGGGGATCCTTCTGGGGATTTTTGTAGATAACAAGTTGTCTGATTTCAGGCAGTGTCTTTCCATGGCTACTTAAGCAAATAAAGTGCTGTCTTGTAAAAAAAAGGACATTGACTCAAGGGATGAAAACATACTTTTTCCTCCTTATAAGTCTCTGGTTAGGCCGTACTTTGAGTATGCAGTGCAGTTTTGGGCTCCAGTCCTTAAGAAGGATATTAATGAGCTGGAAAGAGTGCAGAGACTGCAACTAAACTGGTAAAGGGGATGGAAGATTTAAACTATGATGTTAGTTGGGGTTGTTTTCTCTGGAAAAAATTAGCATGCGAGGGGACATGATTACTCTGTACAAATATATTAGAAGGGTTTATAGACAGATAGGGGATGTTTTTTCCATAAAAACAACCTTCCCAGAGTCCATCTATCATTCTTAAAGCTGGCACTTTTCCATGTGTGCAGTTACTGGCCAAGCTGTAGTAGATTAGGGGCACACCTAGTCACATTAGACAATTGGTCCTGCTACATTTGACTTAAGACCTTGTTTGCAACAAGCCCCAAGTCATAAAAATACAGGTATGGGATCTTTAATGCAAAATGCTTGGGGTTTTCAGGTATGGGTTTCTTTTCCGCTGTTTGGATCACTATACCTTTAGTCTGCTAAAAGATATTTAAATATTTAATAAACCTAACAGGATTATTTTTTGCCACCAATATGGATTTATGCAGCACGGTTACCATCAAGTACAGGGAACTGTTCCATTATTAGAGAGAAATCATTAATTAAAAATAATTATTTGCTTAAAATACAGTGGTTTAATGAATTTGAGGAAAGATATGGAAGATAAACTATTCAGAAAAAGGGTATATTTTCTGTTTGTATCATAAAAAAAGCATTAGGGTATATGCTGCAAAGGTAAACTGTCCAAGGGTGTTGGAAGCTGTAGTTTGACAATAACTTGAAGGCCACAAGCTTAATACCCCTCCAAGCATTATTATCAACATCAAAATAGTTTACTCTTACCCAGTTTTTCAGGCCAAGGCAGAGATCCTTGGATTCTGTGAAAGCAAATCATGATAAATGTTTGTTTTATTGCCTCTATTCAACCTCACTGAATCCTCTCTCAGAGTAATATGGCTGTGCATTAGGAATCCGTCTTTCTTTTCACTCTGTAAATTTACCTGATTAATAATGTATTAGTTGCTCATCTTAAAATCAATACTCTTTTCTTGTCGTATAAATAATAGTTATTTTGTGCCTAGTTTTCCGGTCTTCTCTCTACAGTGAAGAGATTATATACTCATATGCTGGAATCAGATTGCTAGGAGGATTACACTGCCAAGTACAAAGTCTTCAGGACAGAATTATCCATATTTAAATAAAATCCTATACCATGCTGTTCTTAGTATGTTCAAAGTGAATTCAACAAAATGCTGCTATCACACTCTCAAACACAGCTTCTTTTTCCCTCTTTCACAGATCAGTAATCTCCAGACTGTCTATGAAATCCACAGGAATCTTGAGCCCAGGAAACTATTTTGTGACGTGGATTGGGTTTGTGTGTTGACAGTTTTTTCTTTTTTTTTTCAGATAAATACATAATGATGTATAATCCAATTAACACTGTAGAGAGCTGCCACTTAACCCTATTGGGAAGTGATGGTGCAGTGCTATTCAATAGATTAAGTGTCAAATATAGAAATATAGCCAAGGGAAACCGCAGACAGAAGTTAACACTAAATTAACACTAAATATCCCCTAAAGTCTCTTTTTGGTTCAGGCCACATCACAATTAAAGACGGCCCTGTGAGCTATCCCTTGGCTAAATTTGGTGAGGTGCAAAGTGCAGTGGGACTGAGGTCAGCCCTATAAGAAGAGGAAGCTGAAGATTCTTCTGCCCTCTGTTACTTCCTAACTTGGGCATCTGAATGATGCATGGGTTAGGGGTGAGACAGGGGACACCTACCTGACTTCCTCCTCCTGCCCCTCTCTGTGCTTGAAACAGAGGGCAAGACCAGGAATAAGGTGGGTAATGGCTAAATATTGTTTTAATCTGTATTCTCAAGGGATAAAAGCCATGATAGAGAAGTCAAAGCATTTCTGAAGAGGTGCATTTTTTACTTGGCTGGATATGTTTGCACTTGCTGTCTGTCACTGACACCCAACTGTACAGCAATATTCTCAGTGCTTTCTACATGTCAGTCTTCAGAGATTTATTGTTGAGGGAAGGCAAGTAGACTGTGCTTGTAATATCATAACATTTTCAGGCTTGTTATTGTACTGAACATATAATTCAAACTAAATTAAATTTTGAATCTGAAATGATTGATTACCCTGACTTGTTTTGAAAATAAATTTGAAAATGCTTAGAAATGTAGTATTTCATGGTAGGTTAAATGCATTTTCTCAAGAAAGGGAGCTATAGTCTAATTAGTAAAACCCTGGCCAAGGCTGTAAGTAATAGCAATATAATTCTCTTGTTGTTACATCCCCGGCCTGTCCAGTTATGCGCAGAATGCCCATCTCCCATTTAATTGAATCCTTTCCCCCATTTACAAGTATCAGTGTAGTTCAAACCGTAATGTCATTAATTGTGATATCCAGACTTGCACTGTTCTAACACTGTTCTAACAACATGTGAAAACATTATGATGAGGGCATAGTGGTTAAATACATAAAATAAAAATTAATATTGATGTTTGCTTTTAGCTGTAAGGGTAAAGACGCACAGAGCTTCTTGGTAGCAGCGACTTTTTCACAGCTACTAAACTCCAGAACATACCCTGCCGTAGACAATACTGAGGATTGCCTCTGCTGAAACACATGACAATTATCAGTAAACGATCAGCATTGTCTGTTTTAGTAGCCATGACAAGAAGCTGCTGCTAGTAGCTCTGTGTGTTTTCACCCATAACCTTTTAAAAAATGCAGTGATTACATGTAAGTCTTTCTTCAATTATGAAACTGTTCACTATATCAGTTCTTTCAGTTCACCTCAACTGAACTAGTAGAGCTTGATATTGATTCCCCCCCATGTAAAATACGTCAGCAATAGTGCAATTGTGGGTCCTGCCATTTGTTATAACCTGAACTTTGCCTCTTTTAGTAGGACAGAACCATTCTTATTTGCGAAGGTACTCATTAAAATTAGAATATTTTTAATTTCAGTACTTTAGGTAAATCATTATATTATAATGTATAAAATACTGAAAGTGGAAAATCCAGTACATAACTTCCAGTAAACCCTTATGAGTAGAAGTAAATGCTTTCTTTTCTAGTAATCTGCTCATTTTAATCTCACTGTAGGGTAATGGTTTAAAAACATATCTGTCTTGGCTCCAACACTAAAATGGCCATAGAGAGGATAATACCCTTCAGCTTATATTATTATTCCATGCTCCCTAACAGCAGTTTTATAGTTAACCTGATATCAGAAAGTTAGTATTGTGGTTTTACAGGGAATGGTATGGGAAGGATAATAATGATAAAATGTGCAGTTATTGTCACAGCAATCTTATTAAGACTACTTTTCTTATTGGTTTCTGCTTACAGAACAGCCATTTATATCATTAAAGTTTTGGTATAACTTCCTTTATTCAAACTCCCAAGTCACATTATTGAAGACTGATTTCCTTGTGTTTGCTTGTGTAGGGGTTGCTGGCTTAAACAACAATTGGTGTCAAATCCGACCACAAATATGGATGATGTTTTGTTCTTCCTGTAATCTGAAGGAGCAAATTATAAACTAGAAAGAGAATTTTGAGAACAAACTTCATGTTGGGTTGAAAAACATGAAGTCACTGAATGCAATCTGATATGTTTTTGGCTCTGCCCACTTGCACTACAGTTATATAGTAAAAACCACTGTGCAAAGTTTAGGGACCCTGGTTATAATAGTGTCTGAATGACAGCAATTTAAATTTCCCCACTGAAAGGCAACGAGTGACATCTGATTGGCGGTTGGTGGCTCCACCCCTTTTTTAACCTGGAACTGTAGTTACCCAGTGACTAACTCTGCAAAGTTAATGACCCTAGGATTAATAGTTAAAGAATGGCAGCAGTTTAAATTGTGATTGGTGGTTGGTGGGTGTGCCCACTTTTTCTAACCCAGTGACAAATAGTCGGCACCCTGGCATAAATAGTGTGAGGATGGCAGCATTTTATATTTAAGCCAATGAAATTCAATGGATGAAATCTGAGCTGTTTTTGGCCCAACCCACTTTTCCTATTTTTGAATTGCAGTCTTCCAGTGACCAACTTTGCAAATTTTGGGGACTCAGGCATAAAAATTTGAGACTGACAGCATTGTACACTTCACCATTGAAAGTAAATAGGTGAAATATGATTGGCTGTTGGTGGCCCCGCCCACTTTTATCTAACTTTGAACGGCAAATACCCAGTGACTAACTCTGGAAAGTTTAACAACCCTAGAATTAATATTTAAATAATGGCATCAGTTTAAAAATAGACCAGTGAAATTTGATGGGTGGAAATGGATTGGCTGTTAGTGGCTCCGCCCACTTGCTCTAACCCTAAATATGTAGTCAGCCAGTGACTGACTGTTCAAAGTTTGGGAACCCAGACATAAATAGTATGAGAAAGGCAGCATTTTAAATTTAAACCAAAAAAATTCAATAGGTGAAGTCTGATTGACTGTTGGTGGCTCCACCCACTTTTTAAAACCTAAAAATGCAGTCCCCTAGCGACCCTGGTGAATTTCCCCATTGAAAACTAATAGTTAAAATCTGATTGGCTGTTGGTGGCTTCACCCACTTTTTCTAACTGCAGTTACCTGGTGACTAGCTCTGCAAAGTTTGGGGACCTTAGTATTAATATATAAAGAATGGCAGCAGTTTAAATTTAAAGATATGGAGTCTATAGGTGAAATCTGATTGGCTGTTGTTGGCCCCACCCACTTTTCTAACCTTGGAATATAGTCAACATTGTCAGTGACAAACTGTGCAAAGTTTGGGGACCCTAACATTAAACATGTGAGAATGGCAGCAGTTAAAATTTCCCCACTGAAAACAATGAAAGAAATGTGATTGGATTTTGGCGGCCCCGCCCACTTTTTCTAACCTTGAGTACGTAGTCACCTAGTAACTGATTGTGCAAAGTTTGGGAACCCTGGCATCAAACCAATAAAATTCAATAGGTGAGATCTGATTGGCTGTTGGTGGCTCTGCCCACTTTTTCAAAACTAAAACTGCAGTCCCATAGTGACCAACTGTGAAAAGTTTGGGGACCCTAGGTTTAATACTGTGAGAAAGGCAACAGGTTGAATTTCTCCATTAAAAGTCAATAGGTAAAATCTGATTGGCTGTTGGTGGCTCCACCCACTTAAAAAAAAACCCAAAAAACCTTGAATGCTAGTCACCCAGTGACTGACTGTGCAAAGTTTGGGAACTTTGGCATCAAACCAATAAAAATCAATAGGTGAAATCTGATTGGCTGTTGGTGGCTCCGCCAACTTTAAAAATTTAAACCTGCAGTCCCCTAGTGACCAACTGTGAAAAGTATGGGGACTCGTGTTAATACTGTGAGAATGGCAGCAGGTTGTATTTCTCCATTAAAAGTCAATAGGTAAAATCTGATTGGCTGTTCACAGCTCCGCCCACTTTATGGCATCCTACAATCATTATATTTTCATTCAGGCTGACCCATTATTATGTTATTCAAGTTTGGGGGGTGTAGCTTCAAAGCTGTAAGAGTGGCAGCAGTTTGAAAATCTTCCCTGTCAAAGTCAATGGGAAAATTGGGGGGGCGGGATCGCTTAGAAAAGCACAAGCAACCTGTTTCACTATAGGGCAAAGAAGTGTGGAGAGTTTAGGTGTTGTACCCCTAAAACTGTAGGAGGAGTAGTGTTTAGAAAAAGAAGAAGAAGAAAATGCGGAAGAACAATATGTTGGGTTTTTCAACCCAACATAAAAAGGGTGAGGTGCAGCTTCATAATGCAAATATCAAAGGTTAGATCACCTTATTCATTTTATAATGTAGCCAGTGGGTAATTTTTACCATTAAACCTTATTTATTTATTTGACTTATTTTTTAATTATTTGATTTTTTTTTTCAGTTGCATTTATTTACCCTAGCCACCAGTACCCTAGCTACCAAACAGCAATGGAATGATGAATGGTAGAGGCCCTGATTCTGTTGCCTCTACCATTGTCCCTAATTGTCCCTAAAGGGCTCTTGAAGGAGTGAGCAGAAAGCTTGACCTGTAGAATTGCATGAAGTGTTTTATACGGTACCACACAGAAGTTTACTGATTAACTTAAGGAATATTGGCATTTGGCGTACTATTTGTACTGGAAAGAGATCTGGCTAAAAGCTTGGAAAGATTATTATTGCTTGTTGAAAATGCAACATTTTCTAGTTTGACTGACATGGTTAGTGGAGTACCTCAGCAATCTGTCGTTGTTTTTTAACTTCTTTATAAGTTACTTTGAGCTTGGCATTGAAAAGGCAAGAGATCCTCTGCACTCACCCATTATCAGTATGCAAAGGACATTAAGACATTCTGTGCATTAATATACCAAAAGATTGGCATTGTAAGTACTGTCTTTCTGTTTGGTAATGACTATAAATTATGCAGAACAATAGTTTCCATGCAGGATGTTCTCACTTTGCAGACTTATTTGAATGAACTGGTTTGCAAGGCATCAAACTAGCTTATGGAGGGCCTAATTAAAATTAGAGTTTTTGGGAGGTTATTAAGCAGAACAATTTTCGCAACTGTCTTTCAGTGTCAGCTAAAGCAAAGTACTTTCTTGTTTCCAAAGAGGCATTCTTTATAGATTGTTCCCAAGCTATCTGTCTTTAAAAATTCTGTGAAAACACATTTCTATAGTTCACAATCATTTAGCTTAACATTCCTTCAGTGTACACTATACGCTGCTAAACGCAATACTCAGTGTACACTATACGCTGCTAAACGCAATACTCAATGCCCCATGTCTCACCTTGCTTACTGCTTTTTTGGTTAAAGCTAGCCAGGTAACACCATCACGATGTGTCTGCTAGACCAGCGTTTTTCAACCGCTGTTCCGCGGCACACTAGTGTTGCCTGGTGTGCCGTAGGCAGGGCCACAATTTTTACTTTAAAAAAAAAATCCGGGCCCTGTCATTGGTTGCGCCCCATGTGTACGGGTGACGTCAGTACGCACGGGGCGCAACGTTATAAAAGGGCCTGTGTGCGGTCGCGTGTAGGCAGAAGTGCAGAGGCGGCGCGCGTGAGGGGAAGATGCTGCTGAAGCCGCCGAAGAGTAAAATGCTGCTGGGCACCAATGTATTAGGGGGGGCCACGGGGCACACTGACTTATGGGGGCACTGCTGCTGGGCACCAATGTACTAGGGGGGCTGGCTCTTGGCACCAATGTACTGGGGGGCACTGCTGCTGGGCACCAATGTACTAGGGGGGCACTGCTCTTGGCACCAATGTACTAGGGGGGCACTGCTGCTGGGCACCAATGTACTAGGGGGGCACTGCTCTTGGCACCAATGTACTAGGGGGGCACTGCTGCTGGGCACCAGTGTACTAGGGGGGCACTGCTCTTGGCACCAATGTACTAGGGGCACTGCTGCTGGGCACCAATGTACTAGGGGGGCACTGCTCTTGGCACCAATGTACTAGGGGGGCACTGCTGCTGGGCACAGAGTTAAATTTTTTAACATTTTCTAATGGTGGTGTGCCTCGTGATTTTTTTCATGAAACAAGTGTGCCTTTGCCCAAAAAAGGTTGAAAAACACTGTGCTAGACTATGATTCTTATTCTGCAGCCTACAGAGAAACAAGATAAACGAGTGATAATTAAATCTGTGTTAAAAAAAAATCAATAAGGCTTTAAATAATAACATATTTCTATGTCACATAAATGCTACAAAAATTTGACTAACTATATTGAAAGTTATCTTTTGGGATAGGGTCTTTTTTTAAGTCTAGTATTACTTTCTAATTATTAACTTCGCTGATATAAACTGGATAGGATTCATTTAAGACTGCAACCACAGTTGTGATTAAGCAATAACGGTGCCATACATACAAGAGAATGAAACTTAACTGAATAACCTTCTCCCAAAATGATTGTTACAAGCCCTTCTCCTGAAACACTGGATTGAAGAATCAGTTATTTACTTACTTTTCCTGTTCTGATGCAAGCTTATTTTTGTCAAGGCCATAAGGCCCATACCGGGTTTGTACCAAGGAGGAAGCAGAGTTCAGATAGTCCAGTTTATGGTGTCCAAGGGGTTAGGAATGCTCAAGGTCATAATTCAGGCAAAAGTCAAGGTAGGCAGCAATTAGACAAAACAGAAACAAAAACACAATATACCACTTTGTAAGCCTCACAAAACAGAAACAGACAAAGCAGAAAATCCAGGAACCAAAAGACAAAATGGCATTTAGGCACACCCAGGAACTTCACGGAGAAAGACCTATATTTGGGCATTGAATTGGGTCTTCAGCAAGCATCTTTTTATCTAGAATTTTTGCAACATCAAGTCGTGATGGGGACTCACGGCATCACCACATGGTGTGCTGGCTTCACACTGACGACATGCTGCAGCCATGGCGGCCATCTTTAGAGTAAAGCAAAGCACTTCTGACAACTTTGCAGACAGCTGGTGCTTGCATCAACCATATTGGCCAGTCACTCGTCACTTCCTCTATGTGAACCTACCCAAATGCTCACGTGCCACACAAAGTGATGTATGAATGCGAGGAATTGGGTACACGTCAGTAAACTATCGCATCACTATGGCATCTAAATGTGGCAACTTCTATAGGCTGATAGGAGACAGAGCAAGAAATATCAGGAATGACAGATAACTGGGCATGTGCAGGGCTTAGGGACTCTTGTCTGCACATACGTAAGCCCTCATATCAAGATTCACTATTTTTTGAGTGGCTGGTACATTACCAACAGAGGGGAGGATGCTAAGAGGCAGACTGCTAGTAAGCAAATATACTCACAATGGGCAATAATGTAAGCTATATTTATTTTTTAACTTTCATTGTCCTTTAAGTTGCCTCCAAACACCCAGCTTGCAGTTCCCATAGTTGTGCTCGGCACTGGTTCGTCCATTCCTTCTGTTCACATGTAAAGGGAAAATCTGCAGCTATTGCCAAGTGTTCCCACAGCGGCCTGCATCAATAAGTGGTGTCCTTCTGCCTAAAGAATCCCATTCAGATGTTGGCAGTGCCATGGTTAGCGCTGCCTCATTGTAGCATGGAACGTCCTGGGCTTGATTTCTCCAGTGCTCTGAAAGACAAACAGGCTCCTCATGATACTAATCCTAGTTCATATGAATGGGATTGTTAGATTGCTGTAGGGCAGCGGTTCTCAACCTGTGGGTCGGGACCCCCTTGGGGGTCGAACGACCCTTTCACAGGGGTCGCCTAAGACCATCGGAAAACACATATTTCTGATGGTCTTAGTAATAATTTTATGGTTGTGGGTGACCACAACATGAGCAACTATGTTAAAGGGTCGCGGCATTAAGGGGTCAGATGGTGATGTAAATATTATTATATTATTATAATGCACAGTATCAATGTTAGATCTGTTTAAAAAAAGAAAAATTAGGGACAGTTTAGTGAAGTTCAAGTGAAAACATTATTTGCTATTACTGTTCTACAATGTAAATGAAAGACAAGCAGAGACAGCCATCTGTAAAGCTCTGTTTATTCTCACGCTGCCAGTAAAAACTGGAACTGGTTCTGTGTGTGCATTCCTTCTCCTGCTTTATTTGCATGTCTGTGATTCCATTGGCTGGCAAGATTCAGCATATTGATTAACACAATGCAAATGAAGCAGGAGAGGAAAGGCATACACAGTAACGAGTTTAGCGTCAATTTCTTGTTTTGGGCAGAATGCAAGTTGGAGTCGCCGATCCCTTCAGAAGACACTGATCCTGAGATGTAGCTTCAAAACTAAGCATTTTAAATAATAAAGATGAATTACAAAAATGTTTTTTTCTGACAGGGGCTCTTCAAATTCACTTTTGTATGAAGGTCAACATCCCCTTTAATCTCGTGCATCAATACCCGAGTGTCATGCTGTGTCTCCTGCTGTGGCTCTTTTGATGCCTATCACTACGCTGTGCCCTACCTCCCTTCAGTTCCATTTGTCTGCTCTCCTATTTGACTCAACATGGATTTTATGTTAAGCTTCATGTACTTTTGATATCTTCCAATGTACATATACAATGTAGCTGATTCATAAATGATCATCTTATTGGACTATAAGGGCATTACAGTCTGGTTTTGGTGGATCATCTTGCACAGGATTTCAGTGTATCATAATGCTGTATACTGTACTGAGAAATAAGCAATTATGCACATTCACTTTATACACAAGAACTGCTCAAGCAAAGAGCAAGCATCTAGCATATTTAATTAGGTAGATGTTTTTTAACTGAGTTAAGTAAATTATACATTTACTTAAGAAAGTGCATAATGTACAAACATAATATATTAATAACATAAAATCTTGCTGCATTATAAAAGGGGAATTTAAATAAAACTCACCCAACTGCAAATTTATATGAGCTAATGGCTACTTACTACACAATGTAGGGGAGAAAGCAAAGCACAGCTATTTCCACTGAGATTTCATGTTGTGCATACAAAAATATTGGCTCAGTGTAGTGCATTACCTTTGAATGCCAGTTCTCTTTCCTTAAAGGGAAACTATACCCCCAGAATGAACACTTAACCAACAGATAGTTTATATTATGTTAAGTGACCTATTAAAATATCTAATCAAACTGAAATATATATATCAATAAATATTGTCGTTTTATATCATTTTCCTTGATCCACCATTTAGTGATGGGCTGTGTGCTCCCTCAGAGATCACATGCGTTAACTGTAACAGGAAGTAGTGGCTGATGGGGCCTAGCATGTATGTGTTCCTTGGCTTGTTTGTGTGCACTGTGAATCCTATGATCCTAGGAGGCGGCCCTTTATTTTTAAAATTACAATTTTCTGTTTAGCACATACTACAGCTATGGGACCCATTATCTAGAATGCTCGATACCTGGGGTTTTCTGTATAAGATATTCAGATATCCTACATTGCCTGCTAAAAAAAATATTTAAAGTAAATTATTTAGTAATCAAACCCAATAGGATTGTTTTCTCTCCATTTTTGAAACCATTTTTAAAAATGTGAATTATTTGATTAAAATGGAGTCTATGGGAGATGGTCTTTCCATAATTTGGAACTTTCTGAATAATGGGTTTCCGGATAAGGGGTCCAATACCTGTACTAAAAAAGTATATTTTTATGAAAATTTTTATTTAGATGAAGCAGGGTTTTCCTTTAAGCAGTTGTCCTTTAAGAACCTGGGCACAGGGAGCAATTGCTTCTCATCGGTAACCAGGAGGTTCATAAATAGCAGTTCTATATATAGTGTAACATTCAATCTCAGAATTTCTGGGACCTAATGACAGGGAAAGGCAACAGCTCCACATATCCCAGCAGGGAGAAAATTCTCAATTAACTAAACTAAACTTTTTTCACATAAGTAGTATGAATTTTGTGGTTCAATATATACTGTATAGTTATGTAACAAAGCAATGATGGTCACACATACCTTTTAACAGAGGTACAGAACATTATATCCATACAATAGTGTTTGCATGGTATAACTATATTCCCACTAGGTGTCTCTTGTTTACTTTACTAGGAAGATAAGGGAAATATAATCTTCATTTAAAAGAGGATCCAAAAATTGGTCAGTTGAAAAAATGAGCCAAATATTTAAAGCAAGGTTAAAGAAAGCTACAATATAATGTCACTGGAAACAAAATCACTTGTTTGTAACTGGATATTGAGAGATTATTTAAGGCATATAGGAACAATAACAGGATGCTGTTATTTAACCTTTTCACTCCCAACAATGTACGGCGTATGTTGTTGTAGTAAAAGGCTTTATCTGCCAACAACGTGCGCTCTACGTTGTTTGGCAGATAAAAGTACAATCTGCAGAAGCGGCAAGCAGCAAAACTTTGGTGTAGAAAAATAACTTTACCTATTTTGAATTCATCAGAATGTGTACTTTACAAAAATATATGGTTTTCTGGGGGTCTCTGTATAGTTAGGGGGTGTTACGGCACATAATACGCTGACAGGGGGCTCTGCATAGTTAGGGGGGTTACGGCACATAATACGCTGTCAGGGGACTCTGTGTGCAAAAGCTGAGTTGGCAGGCGAGAAATCCATATGCGCTATTTTTATTTTGGGGTCAGTACATACCACAGACTTTGGTATATAGTAACATAGTAACATAGTAAGTTGGGTTGAAAAAAGACATACGTCCATCAAGTTCAACCATAATGCCTATATATAACCTGCCTAACTACTAGTTGATCCAGAGGAAGGCAAAAAACCCCATCTGAAGCCTCTCTAATTTGCCACAGAGGGGAAAAAATTCCTTCCTGACTCCAAGATGGCAATCGGACCAGTCCCTGGATCAACTAGTACTAAGAGCTATCTCCCATAACCCTGTATTCCCTCACTTGCTAAGAATCCATCCAGCCCATTCTTAAAGTTATATAATGTATCAGCCAGCACGACTGATTCGGGGAGGGAATTCCAGAACCTCACAGCTCTCACTGTAAAAAATCCTTTCCGAATGTTTAAATGGAACCTCCCTTCTTCTAAACGGAGTGGGTGCCCTCGTGTCCGTTGGAAGGACCTACTGGTAAATAAAACATTAGAAAGGTTATTATATGATCCCTTTATATATTTATACATAGTTATCATGTCACCTCTTAAGCGCCTCTTCTCCAGTGTAAACAGACCCAACTTGGCCAGTCTTTCTTCATAACTGAAACTTTCCATACCCTTTACCAGCTTAGTTGCCCTTCTCTGGACCCTCTCTAACTCAGTAATGTCCCGTTTGAGCACTGGAGACCAAAACTGAACAGCATATTCTAGATGGGGCCTTACCAGCGCTCTGTAAAGGGGAAGAATAACCCCCTCCTCCCGTGAATCTATACCCCTTTTAATACAGCTCAAAACCTTGTTTGCCCTTGCAGCTGCTGCCTGGCATTGCTTGCTACAGCCAAGTTTATTATCTACAAGGACTCCAAGGTCCTTCTCCATTATGGATTTGCCTAGTGCAGTCCCATTAAGGGTATACGGGGCTTGCATGTTTTTACATCCCAGGTGCATGACCTTACATTTATCCACATTAAATCTCATCTGCCACTTAGCTGCCCAGATTGCCAGTTGGTCAAGATCCTGCTGCAGGGATGTCACATCCTGGATAGAATTGACTGGTCTGCAGAGTTTTGTGTCATCTGCAAACACTGATACATTACTCATAATACCCTCCCCTAAGTCATTTATGAACAAATTAAACAAAAGTGGACCCAGTACAGAACCCTGAGGGACCCCACTGAGGACCTTATTCCAAGTAGAGAATGTACCATTAACAACCACCCTCTGTACCCGATCCTGTAGCCAGTTTTCTATCCATGTGCAAACGGCTTCACTAAAACCAATATACCTTAGCTTAGAAAGCAGTCGTTTGTGGGGAACGGTATCAAATGCTTTCGCAAAATCCAAATAGATGATATCTACTGCATCCCCACTGTCCAGCTTCTTACTTACCTCATCATAAAAAGCAATTAAATTGGTCTGACATGACCTGTCCTTCATAAAGCCATGCTGATTACTGCTCATAATGCCATTCTCCACTACATAATTTTGAATGTGATCCCTTAACAAGCCTTCAAATAACTTGCCCACCACGGATGTCAAACTTACAGGCCTATAATTGCCAGGCTGAGATCTTACTCCCTTTTTAAATATGGGAATGACATTCGCCTTCTTCCAATCCCTAGGTACCATACCTGATGAAAGAGAGTCTGAGAATATCAGAAACAAGGGCCACTGCAATTCTGCCCCTAGCTCTCTCAGTACCCGAGGGTGTATTCCATCTGGCCCAGGTGCCTTGTTTACATTTATCGTGTGTAACCCTTTAAGCACCATATCCTGTGCCAACCACTGTGTAGTTGGAGCTGAGGGAACAGTGCAGCTATTGGGTGGGACTTGTCCCACTGGCTCCTCTACTGTATACACAGAAGAAAAGAACTGGTTAAGCACATCTGCCTTTTCTGTATCCGCTGTAACCATATTGTTATTATAACTCAATGGGGCCACACCCTCAACCTGCATCTTTTTACTATTAATATACTTAAAAAACTTTTTGGGGTTAGTCTTGGCCTCGGCCGCGATGCGCTCCTCATTTTCTATCTTTGCCTTCCGGATTGCTGTTTTACAACACTTGTTATAGTGTTTATAATCATTAAACGCAGCTACTGTCCCCTCTGACTTATATTTCTTAAAAGCTTTCCTTTTTCTCCCTATTAACTTCTTTACCTCAGAGTTAAGCCACATAGGGTGATTCTTAACTCTTCTACTTTTTCTTATTAATGGAATAAATTGAGAACAGTAATGATTTAATATCATTTTAAATGACAACCATTTCTGCTCTGTGTTTTTATCAGAAAACATAATGCCCCAATCTATGCCCTGAAGCGCTGCCCTTAAGGAGCTAAAATTTGCCTTCCTTAAATTCATTGTCTTTGTTGCCCCCGTGTAAATTTGTTTCCTGCACCAAACATTAAATGAAATAACATTATGGTCACTATTACCCAGGGGTTCAACCACTTGCACATTTGCTATACGTTCTGGGTCATTAGAGATCACTAGATCTAGTATAGCATGGTTCCTGGTTGGCTCCTCAACAACTTGTGACATAAAGTTGTCATGCAGCAAGTTTATAAACTTGTTCCCATTTACTGTCCTGGCAGTACTATTGCCCCAGTCAATATCAGGGTAATTAAAATCCCCCATTATTATCACTTGCCCCAAACTAGCAGCCTTTTCTATTTGCAACAGGAGCTGGGCCTCCTCCTCTTCGCTTACATTAGGGGGTCTATAGCATACCCCTACAATTAGTTTGGTAGATTCTTTACTATCTGTGAGAAGCTCAACCCATAAGGATTCAGCTCCCTCTGTTAACCCCATCACTTCCTCCCTAATATTTGCTTTTAATTCCTGCTTAATGAACAGACACACTCCTCCTCCTTTTCTATTGCCCCTGTCCCTCCGAAACAATATATACCCCCCAATATTAACTGCCCAGTCATGAGACTCATTCAACCAAGTTTCAGCAACTCCAATCACATCATATTTCCGCTCCAACGCCAGTACCTCCAGCTCTCCCATTTTACCAGTCAGACTCCTTGCATTGGTAAACATACATTTAATACTGGTTCCGGCGTGAGAATGACGTGTAAACAACTTATGGGCCTCCCTGCCATTATCAGTATCCCGAAGCAAGTCTCCTCCCCCATTTTCCCTTACTATGCCCACTACCTCATCTATCCTGTCTACCACAGAATTTCCCTCTGCACCCTCCCCCCCCACTCCTAGTTTAAAATCTCCTCCAACCCTCTAGCCATCTTTTCCCCCAAAGCAGCTGCCCCATCATCATTGAGGTGCAGCCCATCCCTGGCAAAGAGCCTGTAGCCGACTGAGAAATCAGCCCAGTTCTGGAGAAACCCAAAGCCCTCCTCCCTACACCAATCTCTCAGCCACGCATTAATCTCCCTAAGCTCCCGCTGCCTTCTTAATGTTGCTCGTGGCACAGGTAATATCTCCGAGAAAATTACCTTGGAAGTCCTCGCCCTCAACTTCGCACCTAGCTTTTTAAAATCGTTCTTGAGGACTTCCCCCCCTCCTCTAACTTTGTCATTGGTACCTATGTGTACCAAGACCGCCGGGTCTTCCCCAGCCCCTCCCAACAATCTGTCCACTCGTTCCACCACATGCCGAACCCTAGCACCAGGCAAGCAACACACAGTTCGGCATGTAGGGTCTTTGCGACAAATTACCCTATCCACCTTTCTAATAATTGAATCCCCTACAACTATAGCCTGCCTTCCCTTCCTAGCACTATTCCCCCCACCTGTATTAGAGGTGCCGGCTCCCAGGGTGCTCTGAGAGTCAGCCCGCTCCATACATGCTAGCTCAGAGCTGTCTTCCCCAGCATCTTCACCTAAAGCGGCAAATCTGTTGGATTGTACAAGCTGTGAACCAGCCCCCCTACCCTTGTGTCCCCTACTTCCCCTCTTAACTGTTACAAATTTGTCTCCCTCATTAACCTCCACTGTCCCTTCTCCACCCCCCACTACACCGGCCCCTGCCAGTGGTTGCTCAGTGAGCCTTCTGTTCTCCCCCATGCTTGCAGCTGCCCTCAGTGCATCTATGCATATTGGGCATCAAACTGTTCAGTAGACCTCTGGTGTTCCTATTTGGGGTGATTTGCCTATGTATGCAAGAAATTGTATGAGATAAATGCAGCAAATTGCTAAATTTTTAGGCGATTTTCTGAAATGTCATAAAATCCACTAACTTTAGGAAAGCTTTGCAGATTGGTACTTTGGTGTAGAAAGGACTCTTTACCCTTGTTGGATTTGTCAGAACGTGTACTTTCCAAAACTATATGTTTTTTTCTGTAGAGTTAGGGGGTCTTACAGCACATAATATGCTGTCAAGAGGTTCTGTATGCAAAAGCTGAGTTGGCCAGCAAGAAATTCTTATTTTGGGGTCAGTACATACCACAGACTTTGATGCGTATTGGGCATCAAACTGTTCAGTAGATCTTAGGTGTTTCTATTTGGGGTGATTTGCCTCTGTATGCAAGAAATTGTGTGAGATAAATGCGGCAAATTGCAACATTTTTAGGCGATTTTTTGAAATGTCATAAAAATCGGCAAACAGGAAAGCTTTGCGGCTTGGTACTTTGGAGTAAAAAGAAATGTGTACCCATTATAGATTCAGGGGATGTGTACTTTCCAAAAATATATGGCTTTCTGGGGTGAGCGTACTTTTTTGTAGCATTATCCCACATAAAGGAATATAAATGTGTTGATTTTGCAGGAGCTGAAATGATAGATCATATGGGGGAATGTTCCCACTGGGGCCCCTACATGCCACATATTTGGGTAAACCTATACATATTGGGCATCATACTGTTCAGAGGACCCCTGGTGTTCATATTTAGGGTGTTTTATCTTGGTACCTAATGATATGTGTGAGATAAGATGCTGCACAGTGGAAGCTTTGAGGGGATTTTTGGAAATGTCATCAAAATTGCTACATTTAGAAAAGCTTTGCGGCTGGATACTTTGGAGTAGAAAGACATGGGTACCCATTTTAGATTCGGGGGAATGTGTACTTTCCAAAAATATATGACTTTCTGGGATGAGCGTACTTTTTACTAGCTTTATCCCACTTATAATGATGTAAATTTCTTGATTTTGCTGGAGCTGAAATGACAGAAATGATAGATCATATGGGTGTATGTTCACATTGGGGCCCCTACATGACACATACTTAGGTAAACCTATACATAGTGGGCATTAAACTGTTCAGTGGACCCCTGGCGTTCAAATTTAGGGTGTTTTATCTTGGTACCTAATGCTATGTGGGAGATAAGATGCTGCAAAGTCAGAGCTTTGAGGGGATTTTTGGAACTGTCATCAAAATTGCTACATTTAGAAAAGCTTTGCGGCTTGGTACTTTGGAGTAGAAAGACATGGGTACCCATTTTAGATTTGGGAGAATGTGTACTTTCCAAAAATATATGGATTTCTGGGGTGAGCGTACTTTATACTAGCTTTATTTCACATATAATTATGTAAATGTGTTGATTTTGCAGGAGCTGAAATGACAGAAATGACAGTACATATGGGGGTATTTTCACATTGGGGCCCCTACATGCCACATACTTAGGTAAACCTATACATATTGGGCATCAAATTGTTCAGTGGACCCCTGGCGTTCATATTTAGGGTGTTTTATTTGGTTACTTTATGACCTATAGGAGATAAGATACTATAGACTGGAAGCTTTGAAGTGATTTTGTATTCAGCTTTCTGAAGCAGTGCTTTGGAAATTTGGTGTACTGCTGGGAGTTTTTGACCTATACAAGTGAGAAATCTTCATAAAACCATATATATTTGGTATTGGCATGTTCAGGAGACATGGGACTTTCCAAATCAGTTGTATTTTTGTGCATAAAATAATTTTTGTTTCTGGTATGTGTGTTTATATTATTGAAAATGTGATTTTTTAATTTTTTTTTTAGACATTTAGAAGCCTATATCTTGTTACAGAATTGGAATTACACCATACCGTATTTTAAAAGCTTAGGTTGTCCTGAAAAAAACAATATATTGTTTTAATGGGTAAACTAAAAGTCCCCCCGAGGAAAGGCCTCTAAAGTGAAACAGTGCAAAATGTTCAAAAACTGTCTGGCAGTAGAAGTTCCGCTTTGACCAAAACGGCTGTCAGTGAAAGGGTTAAAGAAGAATTGAGATAAAACTGGTGTTTAATCATCTAGGGCACAATATATGAACAGTTTTTACATTTTAGTGTATGTGTATGTGTCTGTCTAATGAATATATTTGATATATATTTTTATACTTTGCAGTTTTGTATTTTGGAGGTCTGATATACTGTAGGTGTGACTATAAAGAAACTTAGGGCTTAGACACCATAATTTACTCCACACATAGTAGGGGGCTGATGCTGTTGCAAGAGCGCACAATTTATAAGGAATAGTATCTGTAAAGTATTTCATCTCCTTAATACCAATGGGTCTGCTCTACAGTGAATTTATTTGCATACCAGACAGTGGGCCTATTATGCAGCAAATATCTCCTTGGATAACTTCTGGTGTGCTTTGGGTGATTGCAAAAAGCAATGAATTACATCAGTAACAATGAATTACATCAGTAACAATCTGTATTGCATCAGGTTTATAAAACTGGAGCTTCATGTTTGAGAGGTGCACCCTATTTAAATTTACAGTAATATGAATCCAGAGGAATGAAGTACATGTATAGGACCCGTTATCCAGAATGCTCGGGACCGAGGGTATTCTGGATAAGGGGTCTTTCTATAATTTTCTCTATTTAGATAATATATCTGACTCTATGCTCTGTTGAAAAAAGCTGGACAACAACAGGGTCTAATACACAATGATCAATGTCTAGATCTAAACAGTTGAATAGGGAAAGGGCACACATGAAGGATCATGCAAAAGTACAATACTGTACAAAACTTGCTGTGTTTCTTGCCCACAATGCAGCATATTTTTCCACAAATCCAGCATAAGGGGGGGTTGTGCTTTAATTGTACTGGAACTGCCCAGAAGCTGGATGCCATCCTTTCCAGTGCTTGCTGTCAAAGTGCCATCTGTTCATGATTATTTACCTGCATGTTGGTTGCGCAACAGTGGAAACCCTGGAGCTACCACCATCTTTGGGTCACGTGTTGGAGGGACACACCATTCTGTTTTGATTGGGCCACAATGATCACCCTTGATACAATCATTTTACAATTATAATATATAAGTAAATCCTAAGCAGAATTATAGGTCCCAAATAGCATTTCCAGACATCTTTTGCATTTAATAAAGAAGACAAGAACCTATGGCTAAAGCAAAAGCCAGGCAGAGAAAAATGAATAAAAAGCTTTAAGCAAAAGCATTCTACAGCAATATTTTAGAAATGGAAAATGCAGGTTATATCAATAGGTTACCTTGCAGACTGCCAGGTGATATAAAAGAAAGAAGTGTAATTAGTACACTAATTATTAGTGTATTAGTGTTAGTATGTAATCTAAACAAGGTATGCGTCATGTATTCTCAAAGACACTACAGCAATTCTAATTGGATATGACCAGAGTGAATGTGTAGGCCTGAGTATTATTATTAATGTTTCAGTATGAAGTTTTATATCATGCACTGCATTCCTACATAGAATATGTTGCTAAATTTCATTGCCTTGCGAGGAAACTTCTGGTGACTTTGGAAAATAAAGTGACGCATATGTTTTTCCAATAGTCAATTTTCCAATATTGCCAGTGGGAAAGCAATTTTGGGAGATTTGCCACCCCCAATAGCTCAGTGCTGTAGTGTTGTGCCCCTACTGTCCTTTAGTGACATTACATTTTTCTGTTGAAGAGAGTAAGGGGCATATTTATTATGCTGTGTAAAAAACGGTGAGAAAATTCGCCACACATCACCAGGCTTCCCTGTGTAAAAAACAGCGTAAAATCGGCGCGGTTTTTCTTTTACCGGAACATACGTAACATACGTAATGTAAAATCTGGCGTTCGGAAGGCGATGATCTCTGTTTACTTTACACAGCTTTTTATGCCGTTTTTTTGGCGAATTCGTCTTACACTGCATAATAAATATGCCCCTTAATGTAGAACCATTTTTAAATTGCAGTGATCAGGACTCAAGTGGGTGCATGTGTTTGAAATATTGGCAGTTATGAGGCTGAGAAGACCATTCTTAGATCAAATGTCTTTGTGCATAAATCAGTGCTGCACTATACAAAGAAATTACATCTCTTTGAAAATGCTATGCCTTTTCTTCCAAGCCTGAGATTACCATTGCTCTCCAGAGGCATTTCATGTGAGAAATTATTATGGAATAGAAATGGACGGTAATCTGGAAATTTCCATGTGCGTGCATAATTATATTGAAACTGGCAGCTGCACTCTTGTACCCTTTTAAATATATGGATTGATCAGAAGGAATGCAGAACTTCAAATCAATTAGCTTTTGTATGGCTTAGACATGTTTACATGAAACTTATTTAACAAGGGAAATGTTACGCAGGCAAACCCATGATTTGTATTTCCATTTAAATATTTTGCAGCCTATACTCAGCCTATACAGCAGTTCTATGCAATCTAACATAAGATCCCTATTACCACTGCACTCATGACTGGACTCCATGTCATGCTCTGCACTATTCTCTGCCACTGGCTGGTGGCTATACTACATCAATGGGCAGGGTGCCCACATTTACATAGCATGGCAATTGCAGGCAATTGGTCTTTGCCAAAGCTATGTCACTGTCTAAGTTTTCACTTATCAGTAAAATTCATTTAATCAGCAGTTTTAGAAGATGCTGAATGTTCATAAAGACAGATGCTAGCATGTAACGTTTCTGCAAAATTTGTGAGCTCTGTTTTATATTGGATTGTTGTAAAATTACAGCTTATAATCAGGAAGGAGTAGAAATGATTTAGGATTAATATTTGGTGACATTATAGTAGATTTGCTTAAGATGTCAATTTAAATTGTTTTTAGTACAGTGGAATACTTGCAGTAAAACAGGATAATGGCATCACTCTGTACAGCCTATGAGGACTGTAAGGGGCTGTTCCTGCTGCACATATTCCTATATAATTCAATTTATGATTATGACCCTTGTACTATGCCTTGTTCCGTGCTGGCTGAAGACTGCAGAAACTGATAAGAAGGTCTGGGTCAGGCTGATAGCGCAGAATGGTGGCTTAAGGTGCCCATACACAGTCTTTTAAAGGTTGCAAGCTCATCCCTCTATATTTAGCAGCTTATTGCACCATGTATCGGGCTTTGGTAAGGGCCTGCCAAAATGTTTGAGAAAACTAGCTAGGTATCTATGGGGCACAAATCTATGCCTGAGTGATTGATCCGGCCCTTGCCCTATTGTGCCTATAGGCCAGAAATGATATCTGTTGAAAGGCTGGTATTTATTTCCACAAAAGGTGGCAACCCTAGCTGCTGGACCAGCCTTGTTTGGCCCAGCTTGTGGCAACGAATGAGCAGAAGTCATAGTGTATGGCCAGCTTTACACAAGACTAAACTATTAAGACAAGCTTTTAAGGGAAAAGCAAGAGGTCAATAATGATGCATTCACCAACTAATGGTAAAGCTAAAGGTAAAAAACACTATGACTAAATAAAGGTATAGTGGCCCTTTAAGATTCTATCTGTACTCTATTTTTGTTGTTGTTTGATATAAAACACTTCAGAAGCAACAATTTAACCTTTTTAGTGCCATAGGACGTAGATTCTACGTCCTAGGTACCAAGGGACCAAAGTGCCATAGAACGTAGAATCTACGTCCTACAGCACTAACGGGTTTACAAGCGCTGCGCTCGCTTTTAAAGCAGCGCAGCGCTTGTAAAGCCTGCACAACCCCCTAGGCAACGAGCAAGTAAGGTCATACTTACCGATCCGGGTCCCCCAGCGCCGCCGATCCGGGTCCTCAGCCAATGACAGCAGTGGACACGCATTGATGACGTGTCCACTGCTGTCCCTTTAATTGTCGCCGCCCCCGCCGTCGCCTCTTCACTCTGCTGCCACGTGAGACTGCTGGAGCCCCCCTGCTGCCTTCCTGCTGCCTTCCTGCCAGATTGGTCGCCCTGATCGCCTGCCTGCATTGTGTAAGCTGAACTACAACTCTCTAACCACTGTTTATTTTGCTTATTTCAATCTCAACTGACTAAAATTTTTTTTTTTTTTTTTCCATTTCTTCTTCTATCTTTGTCATTATTACACTTTTGTACACATACACACTTATTTACAACTTTCCCAAGCACACACAGACACTTACACACACACTTACACTTACACTTTTTTTTTTTTTTTTTTCTTTCTTTTCTTTTCTTTCTTTCTTTGCTTTCTCTGGCAGTCTTTTTTTTTTACTAAAACTTTATTTCTGATCTTGCTCTATAATTATCTGATTTATTTGGTTGCATTTTAGTGTTTTTTTTGCATTTTCATAATTGATTTCTGTTTTTGAATTATTCTATTGCACTATAACTTTTGTATTGCTATTGGGTGCTGAATTTGCAGTGACATTGGTGGATCCAGGGCTCTGACCACCGATTTCATTGCAATAATTGTTCTTCTGTTGGTTTGAGCGGTTTTTATTTGAATTTACTGATTTTATGGTGTTTTATCTTTGCATTGTTCTTTATTGTGTATTTAGTGCCCCAAAAAGGTTGCTTTTGCAGTGACATTGGTGGATCCAGGGCTCTGACCACCGATTTCATTGCAATTATTGTTCTTTGATTGCTTTTAGTGGTTTTATTCCATTTTAACTTCATTTGATTTCAGTTGTTCTAGAAAGGTCCAGAGGTGCTAAGATTGTTCTGGTAGTTTCTATTGCCAAGGGTTAGGCTGATGCCACACATGGCGTAGGGCTGATTTTTTCAGCAAGTGGAAAAACGCTTGCCGAAAATTCAGCCCTACGCCTGCTACTTGTGCCTGCACCCGAATGAATGGAATACGCTCGGGTGCAGGCACATGTAGCCGATATACGCATGAAAACGCGAGACTTTGCATTCTCACGCGTTTTCATGCGTATATCGGCTACATGTGCCTGCACCCGAGCGTATTCCATTCATTCGGGTGCAGGCAAAAAAAAAAAGGGGTGCATAGAGTGCAGCCCCAATATTATGCATTTTCAGGTTTGGCGGCCATGTACTTATGTGCACCCATACATATGGGGTATCGTTTTATTCAGGGGAACTTGCAGATTTATGGTTAGTAAGTTTTTGGTAGTTGCCATGGAGATTTTGGGGAGAAATCTAGGTTTGTATCTGGTTTTTCCTTGATTTCTGACCAAAGCGTGACTTCTGCAAGGGACTGCGGCCACAATTTTCCATGTAGAAAGAGAAGAATGGTGTCTTTGAATAGCTGAAGCTGTGCACTTTTCATAAATATATAGTTTGCGGGGGTTATTTCACAGGTAGGGGGGTGCTTAGACTAAATAACTGCAGGTAGAGCACATAGAGCACAGACCCCCCTTATGCATTGCCCCTGTTTGGGGGCATTTGGTGGCCACGTTTTTATGTGCACCCATACATATGGGGTATCGTTTTATTCAGGGGAACTTGCAAATTGAGGTTTAGTAAGTTTTTGGTAGTTGCCATGGAGATTTTGGGGAGAAATCTAGGTTTGTATCTGGTTTTTCCTTGATTTCTGACCAAAATCTAGGTTTGTATCTGGTTTTTCCTTGATTTCTAACCAAAGCGCTGACTTCTGCAAGGGACTGCGGCCACAATTTTCCATGTAGAAAGAGAAGAGTGGTGTCTCTGAATAGCTGAAGGTGTGCCCTTTTCGTAAATATATAGATTGTGGGGGTTATTTCACAGGTAGGGGGGGTTAACACTGAAAAACTGCAGGTAGTGCACATAGAGCGCAGCCCCCAAAATTTCAACTGAAATTGCCCTTATGCATTGCCCCTGTTTTGGGGCATTTGGTGGCCACGTCTTTATGTGCACCCATACATATGGGGTATCGTTTTATTCAGGGGAACTTGCAAATTGAGGTTTAGTAAGTTTTTGGTAGTTGCCATGGAGATTTTGGGGAGAAATCTAGGTTTTTTATCTGGTTTTTCCTTGATTTCTGACCAAAATCTAGGTTTGTATCTGGTTTTTCCTTAATTTCTGACCAAAGCACTGACTTCTGCAAGGGACTGCGGCCACAATTTTCCATGTAGAAAGAGAAGAGTGGTGTCTCTGAATAGCTGAAGTTGTCTTTTTTTAATCAATATACAGTTTATATGGTTTTTTTCACAGGTAAGGGGCAATTTTGTCTGAAAAGCTTTGAGATGTGCACATAAATTGCAGCCCCATTATTATGGATTGCCCCTGTTTTGGGGCATTTGGTGGCCACGTCTTTATGTGTACCCATACATATGGGGTATCGTTTTATTCAGGGGAACTTGCAGATTGATGTTTAGTAAGTTTTTGGTAGTTGCCATGGAGATTTTGGGGAGAAATCTAGGTTTGTATCTGGTTTTTCCTTGATTTCTGACCGATGCGCTTACTTCTGCAAGGGACTGCGGCCACAATTTTCCATGTAGAAAGAGGAGAGTGGTGTCTCTGAATAGCTGAAGGTGTGCACTTTTCAGAAATATATAGTTTGTGGGGGTTATTTTACAGGTAGGGGGGGTTAACACTGAAAAACTGCAGGAAGTGCACATAGAGCGCAGCCCCCAAAATTTCAACTGAAATTGCCCTTATGCATTGCCCCTGTTTTGGGGCATTTGGTGGCCACGTCTTTATGTGTACCCATACATATGGGGTATCGTTTTATTCAGGGGAACTTGCAGATTGATGTTTAGTAAGTTTTTGGTAGTTGCCATGGAGATTTTGGGGAGAAATCTAGGTTTGTATCTGGTTTTTCCTTGATTTCTGACCAATGCGCTGACTTCTGCAAGGGACTGCGGCCACAATTTTCCATGTAGAAAGAGGAGAGTGGTGTCTCTGAATAGCTGAAGGTGTGCACTTTTCAGAAATATATAGTTTGTGGGGGTTATTTTACAGGTAGGGGGGGTTAACACTGAAAAACTGCAGGAAGTGCACATAGAGCGCAGCCCCCAAAATTTCAACTGAAATTGCCCTTATGCATTGCCCCTGTTTTGGGGCATTTGGTGGCCACGTCTTTATGTGTACCCATACATATGGGGTATCGTTTTATTCAGGGGAACTTGCAGATTGATGTTTAGTAAGTTTTTGGTAGTTGCCATGGAGATTTTGGGGAGAAATCTAGGTTTGTATCTGGTTTTTCCTTGATTTCTGACCAATGCGCTGACTTCTGCAAGGGACTGCGGCCACAATTTTCCATGTAGAAAGAGGAGAGTGGTGTCTCTGAATAGCTGAAGGTGTACACTTTTCAGAAATATATAGTTTGTGGGGGTTATTTTACAGGTAGGGGGGGTTAACACTGAAAAACTGCAGGAAGTGCACATAGAGCGCAGCCCCCAAAATTTCAACTGAAATTGCCCTTATGCATTGCCCCTGTTTTGGGGCATTTGGTGGCCACGTCTTTATGTGTACCCATACATATGGGGTATCGTTTTATTCAGGGGAACTTGCAGATTGATGTTTAGTAAGTTTTTGGTAGTTGCCATGGAGATTTTGGGGAGAAATCTAGGTTTGTGTCTGTTTTTCCTTGATTTCTGACCAATGCGCTGACTTCTGCAAGGGACTGCGGCCACAATTTTCCATGTAGAAAGAGGAGAGTGGTGTCTCTGAATAGCTGAAGGTGTGCACTTTTCAGAAATATATAGTTTGTGGGGGTTATTTTACAGGTAGGGGGGGTTAACACTGAAAACCTGCAGGAAGTGCACATAGAGCGCAGCCCCCAAAATATCAACTGAAATTGCCCTTATGCATTGCCCCTGTTTTGGGGCATTTGGTGGCCACGTCTTTATGTGCACCCATACATATGGGGTATTGTTTTATTCAGGGGAACTTGCAGATTGATGTTTAGTAAGTTTTTGGTAGTTGCCATGGAGATTTTGGGGAGAAATCTAGGTTTTTTATCAGTCTTTTCCTCGATTTCTGACCAAAGCGCTGACTTCTGCAAGGGACTGCGGCCACAATTTTCTATGTAGAAAGAGAAGAGTGGTGTCTCTGAATAGCTGAAGGTGTGCACTTTTCAGAAATATATAGTTTGTGGGGGTTATTTTACAAGTAGGGGGGGTTAACACTGAAAAACTGCAGGTAGTGCACATAGAGCACAGCACCCACATTTTTAGCAGTAATTGCCCTTGTGCATTGCCCCTGCTTTGGAGTGTTTGGTGCCCATGTCTTTATGTGCACCCATACATATGGGGCATCATTTTATTCAGTAGAAATTTGTCTTTCAAATTTGCCTTTGTTAGAAAATTTTTATGAGATTTTTTTTTGTCAAATCCACATTTGATCATGCGTCCAAGTTTACGTTTTAGAAAAAAAAAAAAATGTCAAAAAAACTTCCAAATTTCACAATGCACTGACAAAAGGTATTTGGCTTTTGAGTGAAAACTACATTGCACCTAGAAACCTGAAGGTCTGTAGTTTCTAAAGATACCAAACATGAGGGGATATTTTAGATTTACATATAAGTTATGCTGCATCAACTGTTACAAGCGCTTTTCCGCTTTGTTCTGGTGTGATATTGTACAAAGTATTTCTTTAGTTTGGGGGTTACTTCTGGACAGGAACTGTGGGGTACCACCACATATTTGGTATCGTTGGACTTGGGAGTATCAGGGCTTTTACAAACAACAAAAAAAAGTGTGTAAAATTAACTTTTCTATGGAAAAAAAACTCAAAATATACAGAAATTTTTCATAATTTTATTTTTTTTTTACATAATTCACCCAAAATACACATCATATCTCCAGAAAAGTTATAAAATTTGGTATGTATGTCGAAGCCCAATTAGTGACGAAAAAAACGATATATAATTTCCCTAGTTTCATGGAGGTTTTCCTACCAAAAAACATTGTTAAAGCGAATGAGTACAAAATGCTTAAAAAACGTCTGGCACTGGGGGGAACCGAAATGACGAATTCGGCTGGCACTTAAAGGGTTAATGTGTGTGAGATGCCATAATTTGCATATGTTTATATGGGCATTCTTACATACAATTTGGAAGTTGCTGACTAGAATCAAACAATCTTAGTAATCCTCACACTCAATTTCCTGGCACAACTGCAAGGTCAACATTTTAATATGCACACAGTGATAGCATTATGTCCTGGAGGAGAACGTGCCAAAGCATGTTACAACATGTAAATATAAATGATTTAAGCCATCCGATTTCTGAAGACAGTGGCACTATCACTAGCAGATACCTTGGTATAACAGCAATAGGATCTGACAGATTGCCTGTGCAGTCATATCAATTATCACTACCTGTCTCACTCCACCAAATTTTTTCAAACCTCCACAGAACTGTAAACAGGAGATCAAATAATCTATTTTATTTATACATCTCAGAATGTTTTCATGTATTTCCTCCAGCATTTCCTGATGGTGTATTTTATCTCCCAGAAGACTTGTTTGACTGGAATTTGCTGAAGCCAACTTTTAACAGATACTGTATTAGCAGATATTAGACATTTTAAAAGGCTATTTGTAATCTCTAATTGGAAAGTAATTATATAATTATGTTTCAAAGATAAAAAGCACAATATTCTAAAATTCTCAGGGTTTATTATGTAAGAAAGCAGCTCATTTAATTTTGAAAAGGAACTAGGCTTTTTGCAAGTATGGGTGAACTGGAACCTTAGACTCCACTATATTACTACTTGGCAAAGCTGCCTCTGGAACCCATAGCTACCACCCAGAATTTAGCTTCCAATTTTCTACTTGCTGTAGATTGATCAAAGCTAATTGTTGATAGCTTGCTATGGGTTACTGAAAGGGGTAAATTTGTCCAGTGTCTTGGTTTGCACTGTGAGTCTGCTGATAAGCCATACCATATGTAGGAACTATTAACAGATGTTTTACCGAAACACTGTTATACAGCAACAATTTTTCGAAAACGTTCTTCACTCTGTAAATGACTATTATAACCTTACATTTTCCAGCAGGATTGTGCTTGATACAGAGCAACATCTGTGGTGTTATAAAGTCAATATACAGGTTATAGGAAAACAAAGGGATTTATTTCTGGTATAAAAAGTGTAATTTACAGTCCAGTACAGCTTGCCTTGCTCCCTATTATTTATTCCATTCTCTCTTGATTATCAGGCTGTGCCTTCCTGCATTTTGTTATAAAAACAGTAGCAATCCAGCGTGAAAATAATAAAAAGCTTGTGGTAAGTCTATAGAGAGACTGGTACATGCTGAGACAATCATACTCTCTAACTGTCTTGGGAGGAATAAGGCACACTGAAAATAAATATATATTTAGTTGCTAATATTTCTATTAAACACACACTTGAATATGGTATGCTAGCACTTTAATACAATACTTGGTTTTCCAGCTTAATTTCTCATAAAGACCTTACAAGAAAACAAGCATTTCAGCTAAATGCAAAAGCCAAGAGTCTCATGTGTACAAAAACCCCACCATGCATAGGTTAACCTATATATGGAATCAGCTCAGGGCCTTTTTATATGATTGATATCCCCAGTTATATTGTCAGAGTCAAATAGGTGCCCTGCAATTATGCTTTATTACATAGCACTTACCTACCTTATGGTATTCTGAAAGGAGTTTCTTAGTTTCTTTAATGTAAATGAAAATCATCACCAATTCAAATGTATATAAGTTAGCTCTGACACAGACTTATAAAAACATTGCGCATATATAGAGTAATGGCTATATATATAGATATACTTGCCTTTCCAGATATAAAAATAAATAAAACAGCTGCTTTGGATTGCTGGGTAGAATAAGCTTACAAGATAATATGAAAAATTGGGATACCTAGAAAAACAAGCTACGGGGGTGCACTGTTTGCATTTAACTCAAATGCAATCAGTTTTAAATAAGTGCAGCCTACCAACTTGCATGGGCTGATTTTCATTTTCCGATGAGCTGATAAACTTAAGGTGGCGGATTTCAGCTGCCAATTGAGGTTCTTCACACTGATTCGGTAGCTTATCTGCCTGTGTATGGGCACCCCTGAGGGGCCTACCCGACCGAAATCTGGCCTAAAATTGGCCAGATCTTGATTGGGCAGGTTTAATTTTCCCATGAATTCCCAAAAATCTGATGGCGCCTATGCCTGCCATTTAATTTGATCCCTAGGTCCTAGAAGCAAATGATTGAAAATAGAAGCACATATGCTGCACATGTAGCAAGGTGCACCAGGGTTGTGCAATCAACAGGCACCTAAAAATTGCAGCCTGCAAGTACAGCTCCTATATATGCACATCCAGTTGATATCACCACATCACTTTTTGAAAAGCACATGCTTACAGCATGTATGGAATGATGTATGGGATGATTAACATTGCTTGTAGAACTATTCCTCCCCATCAAATGTAAAAGTTTACCCATGCTCAAGTTCCAAGAATAGTATGTATTGAAGTATTTATGGTTTGGTGGCCCTGTAAATTATGTACTTAGGGATTTTACACAATTTAAATGCATCAGCATAATAATTTTCATCTAGATGAATTTAAACTGTGTTTTAACGTTGATTAATTGTACATACCAGTAATGTCTGATGTACTATTATGATTTTTGTATTTGGTGTTTATTAATTAAATTGATACAAACAGAAATTTATCCACATGTTTTATGGCTTGAAGTTTGAAGTTTAAAAACCAGTTCCATAATGCCAGAATGATGGTAAAGTACTATAACTACAAATATTGGCATGTAAAAATCTTTGTCCAAAGAACATTAAGTAAAGAAAGCACCAGAAAGTTGCAAAAACATTCATTTTACAAAAAGTGCTAATTGCATTCTATGATATATTTATCTCTCTCCAACCTTGTAAAATATATTCACTCAGATACGGTTTTGCTGTTCAGATAACAGACAAAGTTTCAGTGTGCAAAATTTGGAATTGAGTGTATGGGAGCATTTTCTGTTGCTATGTTCTTTATCAAATGTTTGTCTGGCAGACCTTTGAATATTAATCTAAATGACTTAAGTTGCAGAGAATTTCCAGAGAAACATGTTGTTAAATCTTATAGTCATTTATACTTAGGGTCAGCCAGACATAATTTTCCATAACTATCAGGTATTTTTTGATAGGCTGAACTGATATGGGTAATGAATTATGGAGGTTGACAGAAGTTGACTGGCCAAGGAAAATAGCTTCTATATTTATTATTAAAAAAAGTGAAAAGCCAGATGTGCTGCCTAGTTTCAATTTGTGCCTGTGTGTATTTTTAAATATTGAATACTGGGAAGTTAATACTAATGTAGCTCACCAGGCACCTGATGATTAGGCCATGCATTTAATCCCTGCACCATCTCCTATTCTCTGGGATCTTGCATCCAGGTATTTGAGGCACTTGATTTTTATAAGTAGCTAAGAAGTCTTTGGGTCCCTACAGGTTTATTACTTTTAGGTAGAGAAATATATTTGTAGAGGGCATAAGCCATGCCCACATTTCTCCCCTTGAGAATTAGGAAGAGAGTATGTCATAGTTCTTATTGTTAATAACAGCCAAACACATTTCCAAGTTATGCAGATTGATTCTTCTGCACACGGTGTAAACATTTTGGCCCACTGTGTCATATTGCTGGGGTCACTGTTTTATGTTAAGCTACCTACTACATACTGTATATTGCTGGGGTACTGTGTCTTAGTGACATACATTGGTCACTTTGATATAACATTATGGAGACCCTGATACATATTGCTGAGGTTGGTGTGTCACTGTCCTGCTTTCAAGGCACAGGAACCAGGATGCTAGGGAGGACTGTCCTTACAGCTCCCCACTAAATCACCCCCAATTTGGAATCAAGGAGTAGCTATTGAAGGTGAGGTACTGAAGCTTAATAGTGATGAGCTGGTTTGTTGAAAACCTTAGGAAGTGGTCATGGTCGTCAAAATAACAGGCTGAAGGTAAGACTTGGCAGCAGATGAGGAAAAACCAGGAACAGACCAGAGATGAGCAGATAGGAAAGGATACCAAGCAAAGTACCTGAAGAAAATCCATAAAAGTAGCCAAACAAGGAAGGAAAAGTTTAAACCATGTATTGAGAAATAAGTAATAACTCAAAATGGGAAACCAGAAACAATGTCTAGATGCCAAACAGGATGCAGAGCCAGGTAAAATTGTATGCGCTCCCTTGTGTCACAGTGCATGTTTATCAATTTTTATGAGAGAGATCATATTATACTTTTCATATTCTTTTTACAACACACACACAGGCTGCACATACAGTAACAGCACAGTGACCTTCTGTAACTTACGTTAGATTGTGTAACTGTAAAACACTAGATTCTTATTGCAGGTGTGTTCCCTCCAATTTTAGTTTGCATTTGTAAGAAGGTGAATATCTTTGTAGTGTGATTTGTTGCTAAGCAGAGGTCATCCTGCTGTGAGCACCTTGTCATGTTTCAGCTGGTTTGCTTACTGCAGAAGGTTGACTTAATATGACAATGGACGTCAGCGAAAGAGAGGATTGTTATCGCTTCTGCACCTTAATAACAGGTGTTTCTAAATATACATTATAATCTTCCAGAAAAGCCTATTATAACATAGAAATTATATTAATGTCTGCAACAAATTTGATTATTAGCAAAGCAAGTATCTAAGTATATTCTACTACAGGTATCGGACCCCTTATCCGGAAACCCATTATCCAGAAAGCTCCAAATTACGTAAAGCCTGTCTCCCATAGATTTTAAAATTGATTTCCTTTTTCTCTGTAATAATAAAACAGTACCGTGTATTTGATCCCAACTAAGATATAATTAATCCTTATTGGATGCAAAACAATCCTATTGGATTTAATTAATGTTTTATTGATTTTTTAGTAGACTTAAGGTATGAAGATCCAAATTACGGAAAGACCCCTTATCCGGAATACCCTTGGTCCCGAGCATTCTGGATAATGGGTCCTATACCTGTACTACTAGCAAGTATCCACACTACAAATAAATGTTCACAACTTTTTTTTTATTTTTTATTAGCGATGAGTGGAATTTTCCAGCAGGTATAGATTCACAGTTTTATGTTTTAGCATTGGCAAATGTTTACATCAAACCGCTGCAATATTTGACAAAAAAAAAACATCCACACAGGAAACAATGTCCACTGACCAATGTATTTTGTGTTGAAAAAACTTCCACTAACTGCAATTTTACGTCATTTTGCTAATTTTACCATGGTCTTGCAAATTTTCAGGTGAGATGTGACAGATTTGCTCTTCACTAACTATTTACCACAGGAATTCAGTCTAATACATGGAAGTACTTGCACTGTTAGGGTGCCAGGAGCAGTGCAAAGCTCACACAACCACAATAGAGCCTTGTACTTAACACCTGCTGTAACCTGTTTTTGTATTTTTTGTTGTTTTTTTTTTGCAATAAGAATAAAAAATCACTTTCACTTAGTGAGCCTGTTAACCATGAGGAGGAGGCCCATTTATCAACATTTTCATTTTTGTGGTTTTAGAGGTTTTTGAAACATTCAAACACTAAACACAACACTAAAACTATAAATTCCAAATGATCTATTAAAACAGCCTTTTTAAAAAAAGCACAAACAAAAAAAAACCATGGAAAAATACAAATAAAAAACCTAAAAGCACAAAGCAAAGAAAGATTAGCCAACTGACAAAGAACTGCTGTCGTTGACTTCTACATATTCTTGACAACTTTTATGACGTCCTTACCCCGGCAGTTTCACAACAGTTCACACTTCCAGTCATGTACTTTGAAGGATTAACACCTTCATCAATGAGAATCTTGGTACCACTGTGATTGGATCATACCTTCTTACACCTGTCAGTTTCAGCTAACACCTAACTGAACAAGTTCAATGGAACCATTGTGATTGGATGTCTGTGACTCTACTACCATCAAGAGTTTAAATACCGGGGAATTCCCTACCAGTCATTTGAACTGAAGAAGCCACTCGGATGAGTGGTGAAACGTTTTCAAGAAAAAACTCAGAAAAGTCCAGTTGTTTTAGACTTAATTCTACTAGATACTGTATATCATGACGCATAATAAATGGTGTTTTTCCCCCCCCCAAAAATAGTATTATTTGCAGAAAATATACAAATCGTTCAAAAAATAAAATATGAATGTTAGTAAATGCCCCTTTAAAGGTTAAGGGACTGAAGAAGATACTGATGTTGAAAAAGTAATGATTTTTGGTAGTGCTCTGATATTTGGAGAAGGCAGACAGGTTGTTGATAGTACAGAGGGCATAGTACAAAAGGCAGAAAGGTAGATTTCTGGAATTAAAATTTTTAAAACAATTCCTGAGTATTGTATAGTAAGTTATGCAGGGGGATATACATAAACATAAAAGATATGGAGGGGACACAGAATGGGCCATTGAGGCAATTTAAGAAGGAAAAGCAATTATAGAGGCACACTAATTCTATAACAGAGGGTAAAATTAGACATACCCTTTACTGTATGTGTGTATGGAGGGGTAATATCATCTGATTGTTTTAAGCAATCAGACCTCCATGAAGTTACTTTAGATATGATTACTGAAAATGCTGTTGCTTTCTGATCCCCATTTCTATAAAGTTGAGTTAATTTGCTACCAAGTCTCCTTAGTATGTTTTTATACCTATTGTAATATCTGTTGTTGCTGTGTGTATGCACAATGAGGGTAAACTGTTCAATGATAATATAATTATCACAAATAGCCAAAAAGACATCATATACAGTATAAAAAATACATGCTACAATATTTTTTAATGTGAAGTAATTAAAGCTAGAGTTAGTGTACATAAAACAACTTCTAATGAAATATAAGTAACCTAAGGTAATACCAGTACAAGACAAACTATTTTTGTTTCCAAATTTAGGACAAACCAGAGGTTTAAAAGAAATGGATCTAACAGATGGATAATCATTTATATAAGCAGATACTAAGAAAGTAATAATAAACAGTGTCTTTGCATAATCCTGTTTGATGTTCTTGGGCTCTGGTTAAGAGATGCTTGTACTTTTTAGGCTGCAGTGCCAGCATCAGCATCTCCCAACAGAGGGGAAAATAATGAAGGGTTAGGAAGGTTTAGCCTTCCCTAGAAAAGACTAAATAAAGTATCTGATTAAAAGGTCTCCTAGAAAAAGCAGCCTGTCTGGTAGCTTCCCCAAACAAACTGTCACCCTACTTACCCTAAGTATTGCTTATACAGGTATGGGATCCCTTATCCAGAAACCCATTATCCAGAAAGTTCCAAATTACAGAAAGGCCATCTGCCTTTTTCAAAATGATTTCCTTTTTCTCTGTAATTATAAAAAAGAACATTGTACTTGATCACAAATAAGATATAATTAATCCATATTGGAGGCAAAATAGTCCTATTGGGTTTATTTAATATTTAAATGATTTTAGCAGACTTAAGTTATGAAGATCCAAATGTTTATTGCTTATTTTTGTGCTTAGGGAGTGAGTAAAACCCTGTAATATTGTAATAAGTTTTGCATGCAACTAAACTAAACAACATTTCACATATACTCAGCTTAAAGGGATGCTCTGGCTTTGATATCTGAAAGATGTTGAAAAGCTTCTCAATTGGAGCATATCTATAGGCTATTTGTATGAACGAGAATACTAGAAGGAAAACAATTTTTTTCAGACATGTTTGGTTATAATAAGGCAGAGTTAAAGGATGCAATTACCCTTGCCATACAGCATCTGTTTGAAACATATCATAAGATTACATGGAAAAGATGACAACCCTATTCATCACAAAGATAGTAAACATTTAATAAAGTATAAAAAATGATTTTACAAATTTGCAGTGACAAATGGCTTCTATAATATCCCACAAAGCTTAAACAATGGCTCTTTAGCAGTTCAAATATATCAGCTACTTTAAGCCATACACCAGTTGATCATTTACAGTAGCCACCTTCCTATTATTCCAGTTGCTCAGACTTACAGCCCTTAAATTGAAAATGCTGGAAGCAAAGATGAGAAGTCACTTCTATTCACTTCCTCATCTATCGATGCTCAATGTGAAATTAAATTTTTTAAATTAATTTATAATAAAAGTATATTGTACTTACCTTGTTGCTTGCGTAAACTACTATGCCTGTCAATCACAACATGCACACACATTTGACCCTATCACAAACAAATAGCAATCACAATCACAGAAGCTCACACAAACAGAAGCTTTTAGCCTATGTTAACCCCAACAACTCCCTTCAACACTGTAGCTCTCCACAAACTGGCTGCACATCACCCAAGCGATATTTAACCACATGAGCTTTATAAAACCATTGGTAGAACGTTAGGGCCAGATTTATGAACTTCTTATTTTACCCTATTTTTATAGAACAGTAACTAGATTTACTGCAGAGATGTCACTCTCCTGAGAATTTAATTTGGGTGATTAGCCATACCAGTTGCATAACCAGTTACACCCCAACCGCGCCCTGTTAAGATCCAAACACTACAGGGCCTATGCATTAAAGTACGATTGAGTCCGAATGGAAAAAAAATCGTATTTTTTCTAACTTTTTGAAATGTGCGCATTTTCTGTTTTTTTTGTTAATTTCCATGACTTTTTCATGCTTTGCAAAAATTTGTGCAACAAAATCGTATTGTTGCAATGAGTACGAAAGTTTCGGATTCATTCAAGCTTCGGTATTGTGACTTTCCTTTGGCCAGGTTGGAGCTGCAGAGTTCCATTGAGTGCTATGGGAAGCTTACAAAAACATGCACCGGCGGTTCAAAGTCAGAAAGTTTTTCGCGCCGTTTACGAACGTTCGGATATAAAAATTTCGTAACTTTCGGATATTCGGATTTAATACAAATTTTTTTCAACTTGTAGTTTTTAAAGTCCGAAATTCGGACTTTGATAAATCAGCCCCTATGTATAATGTATAATCAATCAGTGTTGATGTTATCAGTCTGTTATGGCTTGACAGAAATATCCTTATAGGTTCCATGCAGTGTCATGAAAAAAACTTGCCTATAGACATGCATTGCCTTACACTAATTGTTTCAGCAAGTTCAGCACTGATGCATACCTGTAACACCCATAATAAAGTACTGCAAACTGATAACTGTTTAAAGCTGCTCTATACACCTAAAATTTGAAAACTTCCCTACCCAGGGCTTTATAGAGTTAAATAAATTTAGCTTACCTATGCCCTTTTGATTTACCTTTGGGTGGGCACACATATATATAAAAAGTGCCCCTACCAAGTTTGAAATCTACAGGGGTAATGTATTATATTATAATGTGTAGTCACCTATTGCAACCAGTCTACAGGTAGCAGTTACAGATCATCTATTGAAAAGCAAAACATTGGTTGCTATTGGTCATTATGCTTAGACACTAGCTTAACCTTTTGTTTAATTTATGACAGTCTTGTGTGCTATGAGAAATATAAAATAGGCTGTAAAGACCAGAATTGTATTGAAGATGGTTTCTAGAAATCTCCAATCTTATAAACGGTGAAATAGATACTGTTACATGTAGGTGTACACTGAATAATACACTTTAGTGCAATTGAACACTAGCAGATAGTAATTGTTTTCCTGCTATACTTTCCCATATGATGAAGTGAGGCATTATACTGAAATATAAATGTGTTAGATAAAATTCCTTTTGATTTAATACTCTTTGGATCTTCATGGCTTAGCTTAGCATGAAGGGTTTTACAGTAAATGCTTGAACTGAAAAGGCCATATTTCTTGTTTGTTTATTGTTATTCTACCATGCTAAAAAATTTGCTTTAAAACACATAAAAGAAGAAAAACTATTAAAACATTTTCATCTGTGCAATAAGTCAGATGTTAAACAGGCACCAGAGTAGATAGGAGTTTGGAACCAGGGGGAGAGTAATGCTGTGTCACAGCTTGAATCACATTCTTGCTTTATATTGCTTTCATTATGTTAGTCAGAAAAATAAAAAATATGTACGAATATGTACAAAAAATTGCAGGCATGTTCTATATATTTAAACAGTGTGTACACAAGTCTCTAGGCTACCCAGAGAGACCTTGGCATTAATCAAATTAGTATATATAATAAGAAAGAAGTAGTATAACCAATTAATTGCCAATTAAGGTGTTGATCTTTTTAAAGTCAAATAAATAAAAGCTACAGTGCATCTCTTCAAGATCACAGGGAACTCTCCCTTTGCAGTACTGGTTAACCAGAATACTTGGGTCCTGGGGTTTTCCCAGATAAGGGGTAGTAATTTGTAACTCCATACCTTAAAGGGGAAGGAAAGGTTAAAATTAAGTTAGCTTTATCCAAAAGGTCTATATAAATACAGCCATAAACACTCACATTATTGGTCCTCTGACCTCTCTGTGAAAAGGAACACTGCATTCCTTGATTCTGCACATAGGTTTTGGTATTAGGCTTTGTTCTCTCAGCTAAAACAACATGCCCCAGGCAGCCTGCCTGCGCAGCTTACTTCTCTCCCCCTCCCCTCCCTGCTGTAATCTGAGTAGAGAGCTTCCAGGCAGCAGCAGTGTGACTTCAGACATGCTAAAATGGCAGCTGCTATCTTAAACAAACAGAAAAAGCTTTTAGGGCTGCCTACTCAGGTATGGGGAAGCATTCTACAGAATAAATATAGCCTTCTACCTTGCACTATTGTGATTAATCTATTGCGCACTATTGTGACTGATCAATAAACTGCCTCAGCAGCTTTCCTTCTCCTTTAGGGTAAGGCCCCACAAGGTGGATTGTCAAGAGGGCAATCCACTCGAATGCTTGAAAAATCTTCTTATTGTACCTGACCCGGAAACATTGAATCTGTTTGGGTGTAGGCACACTCAGCTGATATCCGCCAACAAACACAAAGTCTCACATTAGTTGGCGGATATAGGCTGTGTGTGCCTACACCTGGATGGATTCAATGCTTCTGGGTGCAGGCACAATTAGAAGGGCCTTACCCTTAATTTGGAGCTCTCTGAATAATAGATCCCATACCTGTACACATAAAAGTAAATAGTAGGGAGTGAGAGAAATAAAGCTCATGTATTGCATAGCAACTGGTGAATCAAAATCCTGAAGCTTGTTGGTCTGTAGTTTGACATATTCTCTTCTACAGTTCTGTGTAATAAGCAAATAAATCCAACAGTAAAGGTCTTAGTTTACATACGTGCTGCCCTTCTCACCCCACTGGCCTCATGCAATTACCCAATCAATCAAAATAAACTTTCATTTATTGCATTCAGTAGATGCCAAGCATGTGTGACATTTCTAAAATTTCTATTTGTACCACTTGTATTTATTTTCCTTAATTTTACTGTTTGTGCTGAATGCATGGAAGCTTAACATCTGACCCTGCAGAACAATGCTGAACCTTTAAAACTGCCGAAAACAATTTTGTTGTACTGCTGTCAGAATACGGCTTGTGGAACAAATTTATAGAAAGTTTATTTTAAATAAAATCTTGCACAGTAAAATGATGATTGAGGAATATATTGCACATGGGGTTCATTAAACTGCAGAATTAATTTGCCATGCTTACAGATACAGGAAAGTTGGTGTAATAGAGAAACATTGGTGTTTAAGCCTTACTCAACCACTAAGATAAGTAACCCCTAATACAAGTAAATATTATTCTAAGCTACTTTTTAATTTTATTCATTTAAACATTTTTAATGATTTTAAAGTTATTTGTGTAATTGCAAGCAGCATTTGTGTATCCATTTCTGCGCTCAATCTCTCAAACCGATGTAGTAGAAGTTAGCCTTGCATGCTTCTTTTCAAGCCTGTTAATAAACTGGCTATGTTCAGCAGCTGTGAGATAGGTTTTCGGCAAGTAGGACCCAATACAGTAGCAGAACAAGCACTAGGTCCTGCCAGAACTAAAATTAATATAATGAGTAAAAATTTGGAGTGGTGGACCCTTGCTCTCCCCCCATTTCTACTGTTCATGCATCTGTTACATTGCATAGTTATATAGTTAATTTGATTTGAGAAAAAAAAACAATAGCCCATTAGCCTGAAACCCCCCAAATAATCTTCAGTGCTTATATATGTACATATACATACTCTATACATTATATATAAAGCTATATAGAACTAACTGAAGATTTTGAAATCACTATAACCTTGGATTTTATAAGAAGTCATCCAAGCCAAAGGCATTAATGGGTATCACTACATCAATTTGCAGGGCATTTCACAACCTCACTGCCCTCCCTGCATTTGCATCTATTTATAATGTCCTTTAATGTATTTGTAAAAAATATTTATGTCCCCTCGCAAGCAGCTTTTACATTGGTTAAAATGCCAGCTCAGAACCACCAAGGCACAGAATGGAAAGGGACAGAGAGATTCTGCAGTTATATTTACAAATAGCTGTAACACCAACTTACAATTTCTTTCTTTAGTGAAACATTTATTTTTTGGGTTTACATCCCCTTTAAAAGTTTCTGCAGAGAACCTCATCCACTATACTTGTCACACACAGGGTGGATATTGTTGATACATCACATAATTTTGTGACCCATATAAGGACTTGGTGGTAGTATTAAAAAATATTGATAACTTCACATTTATAGACTTATTTTCAGACTTTGAATGGAAGTAGCAAAAAAAATAAATGTAATGAAGCTTGCAGTACTTGTCTGGTTTTTGATGTGCTTTTGATTTGTTAGAGTGTACCCCTTAGGAATATATTGAGTTTGACTGCTTACAGCTGTTGTTTATCCTTTCTAAAGGATTTGCATGTTTGTTGGGTTAACCCAACTCCTCTGACTGTCAGGGAAATAGCCGGAAAAGTAAGTAACTCTGTTAAAATTAAAATTTTCATAAATTTGCCCCGTTGTCTTTACATTGAACATATTAACTAGCAACCATCCATGTACTGTCTTCTTTATCATTAACCCCCAGGTTTCTCATACACTAAACACAGCAGCATTTTCAATTTCAGTCACTTCACAGAAACACAAGGTAAACACCTGTTACCTCACTGAACTTTTCTGTGACTTCGGACATAATTCTCAGTTATGCTAGGTATTGAGTTCTGCTATATACAAGGTTATGTAATAAAACCCATATCAACTAATCTGACCAGTAAATGCTACTTGCTATGGGTTATAAGACAAGTAGCAAACACAATATATACATTATACGCATAGAGTGTGCTACCAAGAATATTATAAGACAGATGTTATTTGGAATAATTATTAAGCCATTTACAAATACTAGTTGTTTTGCCTTAGGGTACATAGCTTTGAGATATATCAGCAGCTCATATGTTATGTTTGTCCACTCTTTTGTGACTGACACAACCATCACTATTGGAGTATTGAAGAGAATCCTAGAAGATTTTTGGCCACACTTCCCCATCCATACCCCCTGCACTGACCTGACACATACTATTTGGTCTTCTCTACCAGCATTGTAGGGGCCCCCAGAAATTCAGGACTGTTGATATTTCTGGTGTATGTTTGGGCCCTCTTCCTTCCATTTGCAATGCGCATTTTGCCCTTTCAGCTCAGGGGCATTTCAGGTGTGAATGGGCACAAGAATGCTGAACAATGGCAATTGGTCACATGGAGCTTTTTGTATTAAGATTAAATTTAGTTTTTTTGTTGCCTTGTTTGGGTGCAACTCGTACAATTAAGAGGATTTCTATTTCTCTTTTTTAGTTTTTCAAGTTAACCACCCCTGGGAAGCTCCCACCATATATTAGGGTAATTTTGGTACAAGGTTCAGAATATTTTGAGCGCATCAGGGAATGTTGTGATTCTATGTGAGAGATAAACGCTAATGGGAATTGCCTTGTATCTGACCAGCTAAATAATTCTCACAAACTCATCTCCAAAACATGGTTGGGAAATATATCAAATTAAAATGGGAGGGAGAGATTAGAACAAGAGCTGTGATGTATTTGACAGCTTTAGCCTGCATGTATAACTAAATATCTTAAGGACAAAGACCTTTAAATCTAGATTTCAGAAATCTTCAAAAGCACTGTGAATATTCATTCAAGTGCTTTACTTATTTGGGCTAAATAGAAGATCTATGAAACTGGGACCTCTGCTGTAATCCCATAAAAGATTACTGGCAGGTAGTTTAGCCATTGATATTCTATACCAGCTTCCACAAGAGGAGATCCATCATCCCCTTTACTTAAAAATATCAGGCCTGCCTTGTGATGGAAACTTCCTCATTCTGTCTGTACTGTGTTCACATCAAAGTAGCTAAATGGTATTGATTTAGCCATAAGTCTGATTATAGCCAAGACTCTAGGGCTCTGACTTGCTAAGCACTTCAGGCTTGACCTCTAGTGAGGCAAACCATCAATTTCTCTAGGAATTATTAATCAACATTAATACAAATCATTCAAACAGGAGCCAACTCTGGCCTATGAGTGGCATCTAATGCTTCAGCATATGTGGATTAGGATTTACTGAACCGCTCATAAGAGTGTAACTAAAGTACTGTAAGAAAATGCAAGGTCACAGTTTGTGTGGCGACAATCAAGATATATGGAAGTCTCCCTGAAGTGCACACAAATGAGGCCCTCTTAACACCTTAAACAGGTTCCAGTTCCTTAAACACTCATTATTTACAAATGATAATAACTTGTCAGCTTTGTTAGTCCCCTAAAGAAACATTTTCCAAGGTCAAAGCAAGTCTTTTAGATTTGACTGAATAACATGCCTTCTGTGTATAGTAACAAACAAGAAGTGAATGTAAGTACTGTGTGAGGGACAGTTAAGGCTTACCCTATATACAAACCTACATATGGCTTAGATAGAGAAGAGATGGAGTTATCCTGGGCCCCCAGCACATATAATAAGAGTAAAAGCTTAAAATACATAGCATATTGGATAACATTGGATTGGATAATTATATGGTACATTAATGATTTCAAACCTATAGCCCCCCTTACAGCTCCCAGAATCCTCCAACATTAGGTTTTATGTCCTAATACATATGAATTCCCCCAAATTGAGTCCCCGTGACACTCTTTTGCAAATTATTCTGCGGTTTCACTAATTTTTTGGTGAAGTAAAATGTTCCATTTTCGCTCATCACTAATTGCCAGGGGTGTCCACTTCTCTAACTCTGCATATAAAAAATAGATACAAAAAGTTTAGCAAATGAGTCATATTACATATTCGAAGAAAAAAATATTCGTTATAATTTGCAAAGGTGTTAGGCTATATATAGCAAGAGTAGGAATCAACAACACTTCTGCTGGCAAGCACTTGGAAGAAATCAGAAACCTGGTAGCAGTTAATAAAGATACAGATCCAAGAAAAGTAAAGTTGATGATGAACTTGAATAAAGTCTCCATAAAGTGCCCTAAGCAATTTGACAAGTTCGTGGAGGAAAATGCTTTAAGCCTGTAGGTGTGTATGTGCAAAATCTGTAGGAGAACTTTGGCAGAGGAGGACAAACCATGTATATAGCAATAGTCCTTTAATCAGCATATGCCTCCAAGGTACAGTACATTAAACCAGGTGTTCACCGGTAGATATTGATATGTTGTGACAATATGCAATTTCTCATATTATTCTAATTTATTCTGTTCTGCTGAACAGAAAAGCTGAATTTTAAAATGCTATTTTGGTTGCCAAGGTCAGTGACACCTAACAACAAGCCATCAGATTTAGAGGCATATTTACTAAAGGTTGAGTGTATTTTCACCAAAAATGAAAATTTGCCACAACATTAGTAAATTAGATTACAGCAAATTCTGGCCATTTAATTTCGCCATGCCAAACTACACACCTTTTTGGCAATAATTACTAAGCCATTGCAAAACTTTGGTAATATACCAATTTTTAATCCATTTAAAGAAGTTTTACTGGGTTCAGGTTGGCAAGCTATCAATAAAAAGATACGGCATCTATTATCTACATTATCCCCTCCATGCCAATATCCCTCAAACGTCATTGCTTTATGTGGATAACTGGCTGGCTTATTTTCTCTATTAAAAGTTTATGGGAAAAATACACTGGGGAAGTTACACAAACTAAATATGCCAACAAACTGTGCACATTACTTGTAAATAAACTGTGTCACATTGAAAAAATACCTGACAAATTGAACTCTGGCTGAATCTGACAAGGAGAAAATATGTACTCAACATATTTCGTATTTTCTCCTTTTTCAGTGCTTTGAAAAGTAAAATATGGTCTAGGATTTGTCGTTTAATAAAATTAGAGAATTACTCAAGAGTAGGAACATTTTCACAATCCATTGTATATATAGTTCTTCACTGCCTTCTTCAGGCCCTTTCCTATTTGTCTTCCAGTCAGTAGTTTTGCTTGGGTGCTTGAGCAGCCTATAGCCGCCAGATAATAATGTAAATGACATAATCTGCCACCCTCCTGCCTATGCATATGCCTCTTGGGGGGATTGGGCAACTCACAGATTGCAGAGGTTGGCTTTTCAGGAAAATAACTAATTTTACATGGCTGTGCTATGTTTATAGAATAGATTTGTATACAGTGTTGAGGGTTAATGTAACAGCCAGATATTACCATTGCCCTCATCTAGTAGCCCATAGCAACCAATCATACATAAGGAGAGAATATCTAGGAGGAAGCACATAAAATCCAAAATGGATTGGCCAGGTTGGAGCTACAGAGTGCCATTGAGCCCTATGGGAGGCTTTCCTTGGGCCAGGTTGGAGCTGCAGAGTGCCATTGAGTCCTATGGGAGACTTTCCTTGGGCCGGGTTGGAGCTGCAGAGTGCCATTGAGCCCTATGGGAGACTTTCCTTGGGCCGGGTTGGAGCTGCAGAGTGCCATTGAGCCCTATGGGAGACTTTCCTTGGGCCAGGTTGGAGCTGCAGAGTGCCATTGAGCCCTATGGGAGGCTTTCCTTGGGCCAGGTTGGAGCTGCAGAGTGCCATTGAGCCCTATGGGAGACTTTCCTTGGGCCAGGTTGGAGCTGCAGAGTGCCATTGAGCCCTATGGGAGACTTTCCTTGGGCCAGGTTGGAGCTGCAGATTGCCATTGAGCCCTATGGGAGACTTTCCTTTGGCCAGGTTGGAGCTACAGAGTGCCATTGAGTCCTTCCAAAAACATGCACAGAAGGATCAAAGTCAGAAATGTTTTCGCGCCGTTTACGATCAGATACAAAAATTTTGGAAATTTCAGATGGTACCACAATATTTTAAGACAACAATGATACAAAATTTTACCGCACATTAGAAAATATTGGATTTAATACAAATTTTTTGTATTGTACTTTTAGAAATTTTGATTTCCATTTTCTCTGTAATAATAAAGCAGTACCTTGTACTTAATCCCAACCAAAATATTATTATCCTTTATCGAGGCAAAATAATCCCATTGGGTTTATTTAATGCTTACATGATTTTTTTTTGCAGGCTTAAGGTATGGCAATTGAAATTACAGAAAGATCCTTTATCTGGAAAACCCCAGGTCCTAAGCATTCTGGAAAACAGGTCCCATATCTATATAATATTTCTGGGTATCAACCCAGTTTCAGGTCATGTTGCAAATGTAAAAAAGAACACAGGATCCAGCAGTGATACACAAACTAAAGCACCATTGCAATATTGAGATGAGACACTAGCCTTATAATTTTAAATTAATCTAATGTATAATTCTAATGTCGTTTTAATGTTTCAAGCCTGGCATCATCAGTGTGCTCTCACATCCTCCTGGCACTCAAAGGATTAATGTTTCTAGCTAAAAACAGTGCGAACAACTGGAGTAAAAATCAGCTTAGCGTAAATAATCCAAAACTACTTAAGTGTCTGTAATCTTTGGAACATACTGATAAATGAATAAGAATTGAAATGAATAAGAATTGAATGCGTAGCAATAGTTCTTATGTTGCATTAAGCTAACGAGCTGCGTTTCTACATGTTTAATAAGATCCTACCGCTAGAAGTGGAAAATTGCAGCCCAGAGAACATAATGATAATAAGAAATACGTAATGATGATGCACTTAGGGCTCTGTTATATCATTAAAATGAACACTAAGGAGAATGACAGCTGGACATATGCAGTTTAGGTGAAATAATCCAGCATAATGTTATTTTTAATAGATTATCTGCAACTAGTTTTAGAGGCTCATGTCAGCTCTATATAAAGACAGCATTTAGGCTTATAAGTAACAGCACTTTTTGTTCTGTTGTTGTTTTTTAAATGGCATCATGTAAATAACCACTTAGTGCCTGGGATGGAGTCACAGGGTTTAGAGCTCGCTGAGGCTCAAATGTCAAGACTGGGCAAATTTGCCTGTGAAGTAACCCATGGCAATGAATGAAATGTTTGAGAAAAAAGCTGTGGTTTTGGCTAAACCCTATTTAGATAACCAACCTGTCAACCTTCTCCAAGAAGGCTCAGTAGCATTCTCGTCTTCATACATGTACTTGGGAAAAAAAAGATCTGAATTTCTTATATTTCATACCATGAGTAAATTAGTGTTGATTTCCTATATCAGTTCTTGAAATAGTTTCTTTTATTAGTTTATATTATATGCATAATGTATGCCATTACACTGTATGTAAGACATGTATTGGTTCAGTATTCACACACACCACACATTGCATAGGCAGCTAAGCTTTCCAACCACATGGGCTCAAAGTGTAGTAGTCCGCAGCAACCAGTCAAGTGTTGGAAGGCCAGTAAATGCCATTTTGTGATTTGTTGCTATTGGTGGCAAGATACAAGTACATGACTCCATTTGTTTTTGTCTTTTTCATGCTACTAGTATGCAACCCTTTTTTATTATTAAATAAATGTTTATTTTTGCCATGTCATTTTTAAAACAATCTCTCTAGTAATGAATTGTGGTTGTATACGTAAAATAGATGGCATGCACAATAAATATACTTGTGCCAACTGTTATCTTACCCCATAATTTACATTAAACAGTGAATGAACAAGTCTTTCCAATTCAATAATTTTATAAATATGCTAGTATATGCTCGAGCAAAAAAAAAAAAAAACAATTGTGCTCACAAAAAGCAATTGAATTTCATTGCACTCTTTTTTGTGTTCTAATTAAGAAAACTTTAGCTCAAAAATTCATAAATCAGCATTCTCATAATTATTTGTTCTCCCTCTTTTTTAAGCCTCTTTAAATGTTGCTAATGAATGCTTGGATTATTTTTTAGAAGTGCATTGTGCAACAGCTCCGATATCTTCTTAAAATACAAAAATGTATTTGGCTGTATCTGTTGTCAATCTGTCTTGCAACCATAGTCGAAAAGACATTAAAGTGATAACCCAAATAACGGGTTTAACATACATTAACATAATGTATTATTATTATTAACATTTATTTATAAAGCACCAACATATTCTGTACAATAAGTGGGTTTTATACATTGGACATACAGAGTAACATATAAAGCAATCAATAACCGATACAAGAGGTGAAGAGGGCCCTGCCCAAAAGAGCTTACAATCTACAAATGTATCAGATTTCTTCATATAAAAAAGGAAAAATCACAGCTCATAGATCATCACAGATTACTTCATATAAAGCATTCTCTTTATTACCCCCATGACCCCAGTAGCTATTCTACTCCAGGCATTGCAAATACAAAGTAGTATTCCACATTAGACCAGACAAGGTGGGTCACAACAGCTCTTCCACTGGAGCAACTGTTAATCAGTCACACCAAATGTGCTACACATACAGGACCATTAACTTGCTTTTCAGGGGAATAAATCTAAATGTACAATACTAAATGTATTTTATTGAACTGGGTCAACAACAAATCAACAGCAAATGTCAGTCCACAAGAGGGTCACAAGATTGCATAGCAATGTAACATTTCCATATGACTATTAATGCCAATTATTAGGTAAATTATTCTACTCACTGTATGTGAACAGTTCCAATAATGTTTGCATTTGCTATATAGGATTATCATAATGTCATCACAGAATGGAAAACTATATGTTTTTAGCTTCAGACAAGGTAGGCTACATAATGGAAAGTAGGCCCTGGGAATATGTTTAAATTAATTTATAAACAAGCAGAACTACAATGTGTATCTGCTCCACGTATCTAAATCAATTAAACTTGCATATTGAATGTTCACTTATTTATTAAAGTGGTAAACTTGTGCTATAAAAACCCTTGAATATTCGAGTTTAAAACTTGAATTACAAACTAGAATTGACAATATGGCTTGACTTTGCCTAGGTCAACTTTCATTGACTTCTATAGGAACTCGTGAGCTTTTTGATGGCAAATTTTTTATATTTGAGTTTTTGTTTTTTTTTACTCAATAAATACCAGACTTTTGAGTTGTGGAACCATAACTTGAATAAAAGTTTTTTAAGCGCACAAAAACTTGAATCAAAATACAAAAAACAAAGTTGACGTGTTTAGTGTTGTCTTTTGCACAAATCCATTTAGGACAGTGGTTCTCAACCTTCCTAATGCCGGGACCCTTTAATACAGTTCCTCATGTTGTGGTGACCCCTAACCATAGAGGAGCGGTGTCTAGGTTCCTAAGACCATCGGAAATATGTGTTTTCCGATGGTCTTAGGCGACCCCTGTGAAAGGGTTGTTCGACCCCCAAAGGGGTCCCGACCCACAGGTTGAGAACCACTGACTTAGGAAGTTTACATTTGCACAATGAACTAATAAACAAGTGAATTTCTTTAGTGAATATGGATCACTGCACAGCAGCCCTGAACATGAGGACAACCCTACATATCAGAAGAAGGATAATAATAAATATGGAGAAGGAGGTGAGGCAAGAAAAATGCAAAAACATTGGAAGGGCAGTAGGAGAACAGAAAGAGATGGAAAAGTCAAATGAGAAATTAGAGAAAAGACAAATGAGGAATGTCAAGAAGACAACACAGAGAAGGAAGAGAGGATAAGGAGGAAACGGTATACAGAGACTGCCTCCTCCTCACAGCTGCAAGTACAGTAGAGATGTGCCCTACAGTCTCTCCTCTTCTCTGTTCTATACCTACATTATTTCAGGAATATGCAGAACATGTATGTGGTCATTTGCCATATAAAGTATATGCAATCTGGATTCTTCTGCAAAGCAAGGAGCTCTTGCTCTCTCTCTCTCTCTCTCTCTCTGTAATATTTATAATTGGCCTTTTACTTAGCATTCTCTCTACAGCACCAATTTAACCCTTTCACTGCCAGAGGATTTGATCTTTTATTGGCAGACCATTTTAAAAAACATTTTGCGCTTTCTCACTTTAGAGGCCTTTCCTGGGGGGTACTTTTAGTTTACCTGAGAAAACAATATACTGGGGTTTTTTTTTGGACAACCTAAACTTTGAAAATATGCTAGAATGTTTGTGTAATTCCACTTCATTTTTTTTTATTAACACATTTATATTATGGACAATTCTCACTCGTCAAAAACTCCCAGCAATACACTACCAAATTTCCAAAGCACTTCTCCAGAAAACTGGATACTTTAGATTTCAAGGCCAAATATTACAGTTCAATGACTGCTAGGCCCATTTCCCTTCACTTCCCGGGGGCTACAAACTCACTGACAGATCCCGTACCCCTCCCCTGCAGTTTGGTTTACATTTTTCTTCTGTTTAAACTCAAATCAATCACTTTTTGCACAGATTGTGTGGGTATTTTTATTCTGTATTTTGCATTTTGATTTTTGTAAGGAGGGAAAGCTAGTTAGAGGGATTTGGGAATTTAAAATCTTTTCTCAGCAGCAGTGCAACTCCCATTCACCTGCTCACATTAACCCTCTCCCTACCTAATAGAATTAAGCTACCTTTTTTGTTGGTTGTTTTGTAAAATAATGGAAGGGAATAAAAAGAAAAATTATAAAAAAAATAATGCCTCAGGGCAAAGGTAAAAGACCTGGCTGTAGTTCTGCAACAAAGCACCTGTCAGAGCCTGTGTCAAAAAGCCCCACTGCTCCTACTTCTGCTGCTACAGCCAATGTGAACCCTGCTGAAACATTTGCACAGGTACAAGGAAGCATGGGGTCCGATATGCAATGTCAGGACCTTATGGCATAGAGGGTTGTATAAAGGCTGCAGCTGAAGTGGTGAGCCCCTCTGAAATACTGTCAGCCAGCAAAATGTATGGGAAAGCCAAAATTTTTGCCTGTACACTAGCTGCAGTCCATAATTTGGTCCAAAGGGACAGTGGGGGGAGTCATGTATTTATGTATGTATAACTTTATAAAGCGCTATAAGGATACACAGCATTGTACAGACAATATATACAATTACACACAGGGAGGACAAGTGTTGTAATACTGTAAATACAATATATATGTATAAATACACAGAGATTAAGTGCCATGTGGTACGAGACACAGTAGGAAGGAGGTCCCTGCCCCATAGAGCTTACAATCTAAATGGGTGGGTAACATACAGACACAAATTGGAAGGTAGGAGTGCACAAGGCATGAGCATTTTGAACTAGACAAAATAATGTTTTAGTATTCCAGAAGGTAGCATCTGAGTTTTTTTTTTTAAAGAGAGTGAGTGTTCCCTACAGAGGAATTCAGGGATAGAGTTTCAGAGGTAAGGAGCAGCGAGATAGAAAGGTTTAAGACATTAATATGGTTAGAGAAGGAGAGGGGCTGGTCGAAGATAACCCCCATGCGGTGTGCTGAATTAACATGGTTTATGGACATGCCCTCAATAGTAATGGTGGAAGGAGGAGAAGGGCTAGGTTTGGACAGGAAGACCATGAGCTCTGTTTTAGCTACATTAAGGGGCAAATTTACTAATCCATGAACGGTCCGCAGGCGTCCAAATGCGGTTTTTCGCAATGATCGGTATTTTTGCGACTTTTTTGTTGCCGTTGCAACTTTTTCGTATGTCCCACGATTTTTTCGTCGCCATCGTGACTTTTTCATATATTTTCCGCAACTTTTTCGTCACCGTCATGCGGAAAAATCGAATTGGTTTTTCCGCCGCTTACTATCTCTCAATACGAAAAAAATTGCGACGGCGACGAAATAGACACACAAAATACGATAAAGTCGTGACAGCGACAAAAAAGTTGTGACAAATACGAAAAATCGCGTCGGCGACGAAAAAGTCGCAAGATTTCCGTTTTCCAATACGTTTTTTTCCCTTTTGGGATTCGGATTCGTGGATTAGTAAATCTGCCCCTAAATTTCAGCTGGCGGTTCATCCATGAGGAGATAGCCTGGAGGCAGTTAGTAATCTGGGTTTGAACAATTAAGGCTGATGCCACACGAGGCGTAGGGCTGATATTTTCGGCAAGCGGAAAAACGCTTGGCGAAAATTCAGCCCTACGCCTGCTACTTGTGCCTGCACCCGAGTGAATGGAATACGCTCGGGTGCAGGCACATGTAGCCGATATACGCATGAAAACGCGAGAGAATGCAAAGTCTCGCGTTTTCATGCGTATATCGGCTACATGTGCCTGCACCCAAGCGTATCTCATTCATTCGGGTGCAGGCACAAGTAGCAGGCGTAGGGCTGAATTTTCGCCAAGCGTTTTTCAGCTTGCCGAAAATATCAGCCCTACGCCTTGTGTGGCATCAGCCTAAGACCAAAGCCAATACTCCTGCCCTCAGCACCTCATGTGCAACACCTTGCCATGCTAGTTTTTTTGAGGCCTATATAGAGCAGAGCACCCCATATTGTCTTGTCCACCAACTTCCCCCCTCCCAAATTCTGCAGCTGCAAGATTCATTTCCCTTTATCAATGACACAAAAACCATTGTGATCACAAAGGGCCCGTGTTTATAATAAATAATAAATATATACAGGTTTTTATTATTTTGTCTTTCTGGTTTGGTTCTGATGTCTCTAAGTTGCTCAGTTATAATTAGGCATTTTAACATACAAAAAAAAACAAAAAAGAGAAATCATAAAACCTATCATGGAGATGTGGTCTGGCAGCAGTTCATTAAATTACTGTTTTCAGTTAAACTACCATATACCGCCCTGTTTTTGCCAAAGCTTGCAAACAATATATTAGTAGCTTCTAATTCAATACAAGGCACAATTGTAAATGGAACATTTTCTAATTGAGCCAGTGTTGTTAGTGGAGTAATGCAGGGTCTGTCCTTGATCCTTTGCTTTTAAGGGCTCTGGCACACGGGGAGATTAGTCGACCGCGGCAAAACTCCCTGTTCGCGGGCGACTAATCTCCCCGTGTGCCAGAGCCCTAAACGATACTAAATTGTGCTAAACTACAAGTTTCATGCACTTTGCAGAGCAATTTGAAAAACTCGAAAACTGAGCAGCAACATGGAAAATGAGGTTCAATGTTGAAAAGTGCAAAGTTATGCACTTTGGTAGAAATAATATAACTGTGAGTTGTATACTTAATGGAGAAGGACCTGGGAATTTTTGTAGATAACAAGTTGTCTAATTCCAGGCAATGTCATTCCTTTGCTACTAAAGCAAATAAAGTGCTGTCTTCCATAAAAAGGGCATTGACTCAAGAGATGAAAACATAATTTTGCCTCTTTATAGGTCTATGGTAAGGCCTTACCTTGAGTATGCAGTGCAGTTTTGGGCTCCAGTCCTTAAGAGGGATATTAATGAGCTGGAGAGAATACAGAGACTGCAACTAAACTGGTAAAGGGGATGAAAGATTTAAACTATGAGGTTAGACTGTCAAGGTTGGGGTTGTTTTCTCTGCACTATTGATCAATGCAAACAGCTTTAAAAAATTCATTATATACCTTAAAAAACCATGCCTCACTTGTGTTTTGCCTTTAGTACTAAAGTGATGGACATGGATTCCTATGATTAATCTTTGTGCGTTATTGCATTGCATCCCAGAGCCAAATTTATTGTAGTATCATTCAAGTTGGTTTAAGAAGACTTAAGAGCTCTGTATAATGAGTTAATTCACAGTTCTACTAGGCTACAAATAGATGAGATGTATTATACTGTAGAAACTGGGAAAGAATCTGAATAAATATCTTATCATCCAAATAGTGAATAATATAGATTGCTTGTGTTAATCAATCTACAGAACCCATACCCTGAATAATTCCAGTTTATTAAGCTCTTGTTCAATATGTTGTAGAGTAGAAGAATAAGGCAAAACCTCTTGAAGCATAAATCAGTCAAACCATTTTATGTATTGTATGTAAAGTTTTTTTTGTGCTAATGCTGCTTACCTTGCCCCCTAGGGCTCCTAGTGGGTTATGTGTGGATTTTAAAGGTAAAAGCCAACTGGAACTAGAAGCCTAAGGGCAAGGGCATATGGGGCAGATTGTCAGCCTGAAGATAAGCGCAGACTGACAATCCACTCCTATGCTTGAAATATCTTCTACTCATCCGGAACCATTGAATCTACATGGATGCAAAGCAGGGAATGGTAAGAAGGGAAATAGGCCTGAAGGGAAGTATCATTAAAAAAATTATTCTTGACCTAAATTTACAGGGAAATTACAAATGCGGAAAATAAATAAATTATATCTTTTGTTTGTTTGTATAAAATACATTTGTATAAAATAATGCTTTGTAATGCTTTGTAAAAAAAGTGTTGATTTATAAAGTACTGAAAGCTTTGTACCCTTTTCAGAACATTTGCCAAACCCGTCACTATATTTGGATAAAGGCAGTTTATAATATAAACATAAATATAGAAATAAAGGCTCTTTGTGTAGACAAAAACTATTCTAGTTTTACGTAAGCTAATTTTTGCTCAGTATTGTCCACTTAAAATGAGTAATGAACAAATGTAAAAAAACACAGCAAGCATGCAATTCTGTACGTGAAATTAACTTGACTTTATTAATAAAGCATGGATTTTTTTTTCTTAGCAGTCACGCTTTATGCAAAGCAATCATTTGGACTAGTCAAAGTCATATTTATTTTCCCTTATTTTCTTCTTTATTGTACTGTCTTTAGTGCCCTGCACGTTATTCAAATTCCATGAAAGCAAGAACAGAAAGCACAGTTTCAATACAGGCTTTCACAGGAACAAATCATGCTCAGCATTCAGTTCTCCTGCTTTTATTACATACAGGTCCACTGCACCATATTACAGCTGTTTTATTAATGTTTAATCCTATCACCCAACACTGATGAAAATAAGGGGCTGATTTATTAATACTGAAGGATTGAAATTTTGTCTATTGCTGTAAGAAAATGCAAATGTGTTCCCTGTCTCAATTACATCCCATCGATGTAAAAAAAATGCAGAAGAGATACTCAATAAATATATATTCTGGGTTCCCAAAAATGTATTAGTGAAACCTTATTTAAAAAGTGTCTGGCCAGCAGCCTACTAATCACACTTTCATTTAAAATACTATATAAATATATATACTATACTATATATACTATATACAGCCGAAACTAACGTTTCTGCTGTGTCTAACTTTGGACAAAGGCTGTGGACACAGCCGAAACGTTAGTTCCACGTCATAATAAATTACCACTTCTATTTAAGTCCTGTGAATCTATCTCTATGGTTTATATATATATAAATATATATATATATATATAAACACAGTAACACAGTGGGCGGTACACAGTATAATTGGCATTTGGAGAAATTATCAGTATGTGTGGCATCCTGTACACAACGTGGTATGTAATGTCAATTTATTGCCGCTATACACGGCTTCCCACACGGTGAAGGGCTGTAGACAGTATGTATGGGAGACAGCAGTACTGTCTTTAACAGAGTCCTATCACAGTCCCATACAAAAAACGCTGCTGCTACTGGCTATATCCATGCACTGATTCCATTCACCACCCTTTCTCTCCCATGTGCCCCAAAAGTAGGTCCAAAAAAAAACAGTCAACAATCGGTACAGCCGCATTCTCAATTTCACATAGCTCCCACCACACTGATTTGGGCCACATGCCTCACCCACTCCTCAACACCAGCTAATGGCCATTCACAGGCAATCTGTTAATTCTGGAAAATGCCAGAGAGCCTGCTGTCACTATTTATTTGGTGAGTTGGTGGGAGGCTGTTTGGGCTTCTGTTTGCCAGTGCCTATTTTGAATCCCAGTTAAGGCCTGGACCTGTGTGTTCCACCTCCTCTCTGCGTTTCACCAGTCCTGAAAGTGCTCTATATGGATCTATTGGTCTGTGCTCCAGCACGTTGAATTGGACTTGTGCCTCTAATGGGGTTAGAGACAGAGAGGGTAGCGATAGAGTGTTTTTTTTTACATCAGTAGAAACCATCTCGATCCTCAACTTAGCCACACAAATGTATTGTACTTGGCCCCGAGTGTATTTTGAAACTAAAATGATTCAAATATCCATATACAACTATTTAAAAAAAAAAAAAAAAAGCACTACTTCAGTTTCAAAGTGGATGTAGATACAGTATTTGGGATTTATAAACTTGTATAATAATAGCATGTAGAGATTACATCTTTTCTACACCATATTAGTACTATTAAAATATATGGTGATAAAAATTACATACAGTGTTCAGTTCAAAGACAGGAAGACCGTATTTATATTAAATTAGTCTGTTTGTGAAAATATATCCTAATTTCATCTTTATTTCTTTACAGTGTCAGCTACACAGTATATTCAATAGTAACCTGATAATAAGGCTGTTGTAGTGTCCAAGTGATGTTAAAGCAATGCTGATTCTTTACGATGCGGAACTAAACAAAAAAAAAGGTAAATCTAATTATTTAGACAGAAAATATTTTATGTTTACCAAGAATATATGGAATGAATTTCAGAATTGTATATCATATGAACTAAATGCTATCAATTATTTTAAACAATTAAATCATCTAACAGCAGGCAATGAATTATACCCAATCATGAAAAAATGTCCAATTAATATGAGGATACAGTGGATGATGAATTACCTACTAATTATAATTAGTGGTAAACAATAAGGGACCAAGCTTTTCAGCAATCGGTAAGAGACTGTATGCTTTCATATTGGTCAATGAATTGTTTAAATAAGAATGTTTCAAAGCAAAGAGCAATTTGCAATTTATGGGCATAGGAAGGTTGTCAAAAGGCCTCAATTACTTATGGGTCGTAGGTATTGAATTTATTTTGTCTTCAAACCAGAAGTCAACTAATAGTAAGGCATGGGGTGCAAGCATGGTGGTCTAGTGAATCCTCATTATGAACCATGGTTATCATGTATAAGCATAATATAGTTTAGTTTGCTCACATTATGCTATGCAGTGCTATAGGAGTAAAGGTTAATAACAGTAATAATCGGAGTAGTAAAGGTGGCCATACATGGGCAGATTTAAGCTGCCGATTTGAGTTCTTTGGCCCTAGGACAAAGGATTGAATTAACCCGATATTGACCACCAATAAGGATTAATTGTATCTTAGTTGGATTCGCATACAAGGTACTGTTTTACTTTTAGAAATAAAAAGGGAAATAAATGTTAAAAATCTGAATTATTAGATTAAAATGTAGTTTATCCAAGAAAGCTTCCTGTGTTTCGGTGCTTTCTGGATAACAGGTTTCCGGATAATGGATCCTATTCCTGTATAACAAACATAAGCTTACACATATTTCCTCATTCAAACAAAGAAACAAAGTCTCCAAACCAAAGCCCTGTGCAATGCTCTTAATTGGTAACATGTAATGTCATTTCATGCTCATTTGTCTGAGCAATATTATTGAGCTCCGCTGTTTTCAAAATGTTATGTTGATTCCATGGCAAAAAAAAGAATTAGACTGATAAACAGTTAATGAATGGCACTGTTAATTATACGCATATTGTTAATTAAAGGAACTGATCATTCCTCGCTGCATAATCCTTGTTGGCAATAAACATACAGTAAATTGAAAACATGCAAAATACTTTCCCCTTCTACTGCTTTCTTTTTGTCTGGGGCAGTGTAGTTTATGGTAGGTAGGTAGACATTCTGTACTTTAGGAGAAGTGTTTGCAGCAGCTCAAAACAACTCTTCCCTCCTGCAATCATCATTCTGTTTTGGAAGCTCTGCCCTACATACAGTTCAAGTAGTTCATCCTCTCTAAGCTGCTCTCTTTAAGATTCAGAAAGCATGATGATTTCTGCTTAGTTAATAAATATTAAGACTCGGGTCATTAGCTGCCTGCTTTTGGCTTAAAAGAATGAGAAATGGCTTGAGTCTCTCAGTATACAAAGGTTATTTCTATTTGATTTTGTAACTAATTTAGTCTGTTTGTCAGCAAAATATATTGGCCATTTTATAAACCTGCATTAAGGTTTACAGAATGGTAATGATAACTACTGCTCAGTACAACTTTACCAGGAGTTTTGGATTTGTTACAGCACAAAAGATAATTGTTTTTTGCTCTAATCCCTCATAGGAAATGAATGTGTTCAGTTGCTCAGAACAATCGAGCAGCTCTCAGGTTTTCCATGCACCTAGCCCAAATCAATAAAAGGGACACATGGGGGCAGAAAAAAAACACAGGCATTCTCTGCTGCAAAATAAAAGGTAAAAAGGGTTTAAAGTTTAACTATCTGAGGGTTTGCCATTAACAAACTGGTCCCCTTGTTATTTAAGAATACTGGTAATTAGTTCCTTAGCATTTTGGGGCCATAGGATTGTATAAAACTGTGAGCAGCATAAAGGAAGCTAATATAAATGCTGTGACACTGTATGTGTAAAATTAGTGATTTTACATGTAATTAGTTTAATAACTATGCTCTTATGGAGGGTCGGTTAATTTTGTTTCTTAGCACCATTTATTTGCACAATACATTGCTTATTACTTTATTTTTGTATATCCGTAGAATACCTTTAATTAAAACAAATCGTTTTGTGAAATATATTGATTCACTCATTAAAATGGTACATAATGTTGTTCATAATGCAAGAGTAATTGAATGTGTTGTTACAAACCATCATGTAGTTGCAATAAAACAGGCATATTTACTCTGTCATGTGCATTCAATGATATAAAATATACAGGGAATGCTATTACATGTAGGCAGCAAAGTAAGACTTTGAATTTGGTTTCTGGTTGTTAAAATATAATAAAGAAAGATTTCAAAAGGAAACATTACGCTTGTTAAAAATAATCAGATTATTGTCATTTCCCATTCTATTATACTCTGATTATTTTTCTAGTTTACTTCAAAGCCAGTCAAATCATTTCAGCTAGATCTTTGCAGATGAATATGTTTTCAACTTCCTAAATGAATATCATGTCGAATAAGAGTGGGGCTTGCAGTATGTACAGTCTCCCTATGACACAGGGTTCAGGCCTTTGGGTACTTTTTAAAAACAAGATATGCAGGTAAATATGGGGAGAGTGGGTCTAGGACAATAAGAAAAGTCTTATTACGTACACCGTACACTGGTGCAAATGAAAAAAAAATTGCAATTTTTCTTTTCCTTTGGACGATGAGGTTGCTAAATGTGTTCCAGCTTTCAGCAAGAAAATTTATTTGCACGGTGGAACCATTTTTGCATTGTGTAAATGTTTTTGGTCAGTTTGTTTTATTACATCCAAGGTATCTACTTCTTAAGGCAAGGATCAGAGTTTGGAAAAAAAAATATTCTGGTAGTTCCCTACAGCCTATATGATTAATTAACTTCCAGGGCTGGATCTTTAAATGATGTGCCCCTAGGCCAGTGAAGGAAGTGTGCCCCCCACTCGCCTCACCTTTGATGCTCACTTTCCTGTGCCCTGTGACTGCGCTCACTTATCAGTTATGACAAAGCTCAGTTCCCTCCCACTGACTGCACTTACTCCTTTCCCTGCCTGCCATTACCGTACACACTGCTAAAGACAAGATTTGAGCTGCACTGTTAACAAGGTGGGCTGGAGATTCAAATGGCTGTTGAATTACCTACCTACCCAGTGCGTCTTCATTCTTGCTTCTACCTCTACTATTAGGCAATGGGGCGTCATGCATTTAAAGGAAAACTCCTGTATGTCTGAATATCACATAGAATAGCCCAGTGTAAAACTCACAAATAAAGCCTTTCAAGAAAAATATACTTTTGTAGTATTTTTTGCCGCTGGATAGTCCCAAATATAAAGTTTGAAAGCAGTGATCCCCAACCAGTGGCTCAGGGGCAACATGTTGCTCACCAACCCCTTGGATGTTGCTCTCAGTGCCCCCAAACCAGGGAGTTATTTAGGAATTCCTGACTTGGGGGCAAGTTTAGGTTGAATAAAAACAAGATTTACTACCAAATAAAGCCTCCTGTAAGCTGACAGTGTGCATAGAGGCTACCTGAAATCTTAGCCCTTATTTGGCACCTCCATGAACTTTTATGGTGCTTGTGTTGCTCTCAAAAGTCTTTTTACATTTGACTGTGGCTAACGAGTAAGAAAGGTTGGGGACCCCTGTTCTAAAGTATACCTTCTGGCTTATATTATCCAGTGTGCTTACACACAAACCAAGAGCAAACATACACAATAGGTTATATCAGCTAATGAATGGACAGAGCTGTGTCTTTTACTCCTACACTTCTTCCTGTTACACTATCACAATAGCAAACAATCAGCAATGAGATGTGACTGGTCACCTACAAGTTAGAAAACAAAAGTAAAGATCTGATTTCTGGCTTACACACTATAATAAATACGCCCCATTATTATGTGTTATTTCCTAAACTGTGAGGGACAGAACATCAAAAAATGGTGGCTCAAGGGAAAAGATGCAAAAGTACTAAAAGTAATATTTACTGATATATACCAGGATGGTAAGATTCTTCTATTGGTCATTTATAATAAAAAAAATGATCTATTAATTATTATTATGAATTATTAATTATCCATTAAGAAGGTATAGTGTTCCTTTATATGAGATTTATATGATTCTTTATTCACATATTATTAGTTCATGTATGGATGTATGTAGGCGTAAGAGGTTTTATGAACATGAATACAGACTAAGTTTTATTGGACTTCCTGGTTGTCCGAGGTGTTTTGCTAGCCTCTTTTGAAAATTTCCATTGATCTCCTAAGGCTACGGGTTCGGGGCACTGAGCACCCGGACCACACAGCGACAGCGGTGAGTTATACTGCACTATTTGACTTTTCTTTTGAAACTGCAGCTAGATGCATTCAGCGGCAGGCCCGGGGTTTATACACCCGGGTCGGGATAATCTTTAGGTACTGCACTTCTGCCAATACTTTTTACTATCTAATTAGTTATTTGTTAAAAATTCCTTAACTAATGTTCGGGTGCCATATGTGCATTTCTTAGCTCAACACGTTTGCTGACTGGTTTATTTAATTTATTTTTTTCATTTCTAGTATTTTTTAGGTTAGTTTTGGTGTCATGTATGGAGGAGGCATGTATTTAAACCATGAATATATTATGCAACAATTCCAAATACATAAATACGCCATTTAAAACTTGCTGAGATCATGTAGAAGTCAATGGCAGATGTCCCTTTTACGAATGGAAGATCTTTTTTTTTTTGTGGTTTTAGCAGATTTTGGAGGGGTTTGATGCTGGCTTTTGTACAACAATATGAAAAAGTCACAGTTTTCACAGTTTTTATTTTTTTTTAATTTTAAGGAAGCTTAGTCTATTAGCAGACTATCTGTCTGTTGTTGATTTTCAGCCATAAATTGAGGTTTTGTTAGTGTCCACTGAATAAGATCTCCATGTTAATTTAGACGGAAGAAGCATCCAGCAGCTGCAATATGCTGGTACATGTCCTCTGTAAGGACACATGATAATAGCCGTTTTATTATTTTATTCCATGAAAAGAATATTAGTGTACAGTGTCATGCTCTACAACATATTAAGCACATGCTCTGCTTCGATACTGTAATCCTTTCAGACACATAATCTTCCCGTTCACTTTCTTCAGTAAATTCATTACAAAACCATGCAAGTTTTTCATGAGCAGAAAATACACTTTTTCAAAAATTTATTATAGCTGACCAAATGTTACTCATTTATAGACCAAATTTTCTATGAGTATGTCAAGATTATTATTTCCCAGATGCTCCCTTATGTGAATATTTTTAAATCCACTTTGTATCAAATGAGATTATTGTGTTCAACATAGCCTGGATTTTCTTTTCACATTCCATGGGGTCTTTACATACCAAACCAGTTTATCTCCATTCTGTATTAATACATTTATTCTGGATTGCTAAAGTGACCTGTTGTTACAATGCAATAGTACAGTCCCAAGCATTTCTAAACATAAATTGTTTTTTCTATTAATTACTTATTGCTCTTGTATATCTGTATTGTTCCATCTCTCTTTTTTTCTCTAAATGGTATTAGCGACCTAATCCTAGTTTCCTCTTGTAAGGAACAGTCTCTGTTGTCTGTTTGCAATGGTTGCCTCATAGTTTCTAGAATATTTGTAGCAATATATCATGTATATAATGAGATTACACCTTATGGTTTTTAACACATAAAGGAAGTAAAACCTTTTCTTGCTCAGTTTTGTTTTGAATTTTTGAGATTTTGATAAATAATAATAATCATGATAAAGAAGCTTACATTCAAGTTAGGTGAGTTTTCACATTTTTTAAAAAATTTACCAACTTGATTACAGGTAAATATGCTTATTTGTGCAGGTTGCCTATAGCTCCTTTGGTGTCTGTCAGTTTCTTGTTGATACATAGAAATTGCATCGCTCTGCATGTAACATCCTCAAATATGTACCTGGATTATGAGCAATCAGCCTGTCATGGTTACCTCCAAATATCTGTAGTAATAAGTCAAATCAACTGGACTTGCTGTGTTTTTTTTTTCTTGAAGACGTTTTGCCAGTCATCCAACTGGCTTTCTCAATTGAGAATGACTCAAAGATCTAACTGGAATAAATACCCTGTTGCTCCAATCAGCATAATCTGTTTATCATAACCAGCATGGGATCAGGGATCTCATGAAAGTGAGGTGTTGACTGTATTAGCATGATTGGAGCTTTGAGGTGTTATACGCTGGTGTAACTTTTGTTTGGTTTCTCCTCACTGCACTGTACTGCATACACGATGTTACTCTTCTTATGTTTGGGACTTTTGAGTGAACCAGTTGCTGCCCTGATTAGTAATGAGGAAATCTCATTTCACGGAACGGCGAAAAATTTGTGAAACGCATTTGTCGCATGATTTTTTTTGTCACCCGCGGCTATTTTTTTTGTCGCCCGTGCTTTTTTGACGCAACCGCGCCCAATTTTGATGCAACCATGCCCATTTTGACGCGACCGTGCCCAATTTGATGCGCGACAAGAATTCCGTGCAACTAATTTTTCCGTGGCGAATTTTCATGGAAGTTTCGCAAAACAATTTGCCAATGGCAAAATGTGGAAATTCGCTGCGAATCCATGCCTGGCGAAAAAATTCACTCATCACTAGCCCTGATCCAATGCTGGTTATGAAAAACAGATTATGCTGATTGGAAAACATTCCTGGGTAGTAATTCCAGGAAGATCTATGTACAAGTCATTCTGAATTAAGAAATCCAGTTGGATGATTTCAAGAAAAAAAAAGCATAACAATTCCAGTTGTTTGGACTTATTACTACAGATATACAATGACCTGGATGAATGAGAATCTTCACAAACTTACCTCCAAATGGGACATTTTTCCAAAAAACATTGTTGAAACTGCTTTACTTATACCTAGTAAAAGTCTTGCAGATCATAACATTCTTAAAAGCCAATGCAGGATTTGCTTTGCTGCAAAACATAATCTTATTTACATAAAATACAAATAACCCAATTGCTCCAGAAGAAAACAAATTGTATTTTGAGGCTGAACAAATACAATTTCTGTAACACTGAAAACATTATCAAAATCTTACTGAAGCAGAGAGATTTGCAGATAACCTATTAGGGCAGCTAGGCAGAGGGTGGCTAAAGCTGGCCATACACGTGGCGATGGTCGCACGAAACATAGTCAGATCCGCCACACACCATTCAGGGCTGAATCGGCAGGTAAGGATGTAGAAACAATAGGATTTCGAGGTTTCGTACGATATTATCGGTGCGTGTATGGCCACCTTAAGACATATATATATACTGCGAAACACAACAGGCCAGATTCAGTTACATGAGAAAAGCTTCAATTCCAGATTTCCCATAGAACCAGATGTATTTCATGAGAAAAACATATCTCACATGAAAACTCTATTGAAGTTTATGGGGATAAAATGGAACTGAATTAGGAGAAAATATTTTTTCCTCAAATTGAATTTCATTTTTAAGTTTTCATGTTTTCTTGTTTTCATCATCCTTGATGTCGACATCACCAGAACTGTATTTCCAAATCTGAGGAAAAGTGAAAAACTGCAAAAAGTACTCCTTTCATTTATATAAATGCTGCAAAGTTTTGGGATATTCACAGCTTTACTCTAGGGGAAAAGTATCTCCCTAGTGATAAGCAAATATTTTCGCCAGGCATGGATCCGCATTTCGCCATTGGAGAATTGTTTTGAGAAACAAAAACAGAAAAATTTGTCGTGCGCCAAAAAAAGTGTTGCGGCACGTCAAGGTGGCCGTGGTCGCGTCAAAATGAGTGTAGCCACATAAAAAAGTCATGTGTGACAAAATAGTCGCACAACAAACGCGTTTCGCTAATTTTTCACAGTTTTGCGAATTTTTAGGTAGTTTCACTAACGGGACAGATTTGCTCATCGCTAATCTTCCCTTTTATTAGTGCAACATGCCAAGTAATAAAGTCAAAGTTTCAGTCCTTACAGCCTTTTATACCTCTTTCATTAAAGAAACACTGACCAGATGAAAGGTCGGGGGCCTAAAATTTTGTCTTTATTACCCAGCATTTTACACTAATAAAAGAGATTACACTGAAGAATGGATATGTATGTTTGTCCACCACTTTCACAGCTTACCTACTAATACTTTCTTATTAGCTTCAATGTGGTTTCAATGTTATCTGCAACAAACATCGGTTTGCTAAATAACAACTGAAGAGAAGTAAATTGAAATAAGATCACACTTTGTACAACATTTTTTCCTAGTGAAATAAGGATATCATTAGAGAAAACCCCCAAAGTATTGACTCCTGTCTCATTTCATTCAGATATGTTATATTCATAAAAATAATTTAGAATCCAAAACTTGAATGTTCAAAACTAATTACAGTTTCAACAAGGTTTTTAGACGAACAATCCGAAGAGGCACAATTCTTTTCCTAATCAAAGAATATAAACTCAGATTCAATCAATTTTGTAGGAAATGACAAGAATACTATACAAATGCAGGCTTCCAAATGTTCTGAAATACAAAATACATTTATAATTCTTCAAACACCAAACAAGAAGAAAATTAATTATGGCTTTTAACTAGGTTTTAAGCAGTAAAATGTGAAGAGGCACAATCATTTTTAGGATCACAAAATAAATGACCAAATACAATGACCTTTTTGGAAAATGCAAAATATAAATGCATACAAAATACATTTGGCATTCTTTCTCAAGCAACAAATACAATTAGACAAAGAATTCATGATGTAGAATGTAGAGTCTATTGCACTAGTCTATTTAGAAGCAATGAGGAACATTCACCCGGCATCTGGCTTTTCAATCCAAGGTACTGAATGTTTTAGCCTAGTTTTTCAAAATGTATTCTACTCTTCTAAATAAATATAAGAATAAATATAAATATGTGCTTGTATTAACAATAACAGTCCTAAGCATGACATGAGTTCAGATGACAATAGGTTTTTGCATTAACTACTATTAAAAGGAGAGTAAGCGTAGGGGTTGTTGAAAATTATCAAGCAGAAAATGAAGTTTCTCTTTTATATAAGCTGATGCTACAGGGCTGATTATTGAATTCTGATGCTAATTGCACTGGTTTCTGAGCTGCCATGTAGTAATTATCTGTATTATTAACTAATCAACCTTATATTGTAATATTTATATTCTATATACAGTATACAGTATATATACAGTACACAGTATTCTATACACAGTATATTGTGAGTGGGTCCCTAAGCTCAGTAAGTGACAGCAGCACAGAGGATGTGCAGGGAATCAGCAGAAAAGAAGATCTACTGGGGGAATACTTAGAGACACATATCCTTACTGCTAAAGGGCTGTGGTTGCTTTGGGCTGGTACAGACCTACTTCCTTCGTTAGGCTTTAGTTCTCCTTTAAAAGCTAACTAAAAAAAAATAATACAGTGTAAGCTTTTTGTGATTCTCCTTCTTCAGGATTGAAGCAGTTCTAGAATATTACATATATAAGGCAGATATTTATTGCTTTTACAATGCAACAATAGAATCTTAATTCTTTCTATAGGCTGACACAGTGACTGCGTAATAAAGACTAAATGCTCCATCAATGGATTTGTGATCCAAGGCAGCACATTGGGGCAGTATTTGAAAGACTGGAAATGAGAAGACCACATAATGGATCAAACTAGCAAGATTTTCTTATTTGCATATCTTGCTCTACACAAAATAATCCATAGATATTTCCTAAAGGAGTAGCCAAAAGTATGTGAGTGAGAAGCCAACATAATAGATCAAACTAGCAAGATTTTTAACTGTCTGCGTTTTAACCATTTAATGTTGTGATTTGGGCCACAAAAGTACAGATATTGGGATTGTCTGAACTGAACAACATGGATGCATCTACCCATGATACTCTGCCCACACTTAATAACTTCAAGGTATGTAAATGGTATGAAAACAAATTATATTTAGAGTGTACAATATATTATTATATGTCAGTGCTTCCAGATGAACAATAAGCACAAAATAAACACAGTGAGAATATGTTTTATGGAAATTGTGATTGCCCAGCACAGTAAGAGAAGGTGCTATATGAAGAGGAAATTGTCATAGAGGGACACAATTTTCAAACACAAATTGATAATTTTATAAAGATATGACATTAAACCTAAGTGTTTATGTATCATCATAAGTTTAATATAAATAGAAATAATACCTTTCCTTTTCCCCAGATACAGCCTGTTATCTTCTTAGATAAAGAACAACTCATTATACGGATGCTTCTCAGTGGGCTGCTGGTTTGTTTGACTTTACTCTTTCGAATCAAGAAATAAAATGTTGGCTTTTTTATTTGCAAATCTTGCTCTATATCTGGATTTCTTCCTATTGAGTGCTATTGCAATACCTACTGGGAGCTGCTATCTTGCTGCCTTTCTATTGTTCTGCTGATCGGCTGCTGGGGGGGAAAAAAGAAGGGGGTGATATCACTCCAACTTGCAACTCAGCAGTAAAGTGTGACTGAAGTTTATCAAAGCACAGATCACATGGCTGTGGCACCCTGGGAAATGAAGAATATGGCTAGCCCCATGTGGCAGCCTTCAGTAGCAATGAACATGTGTGTAACTTGATCCTGTCTCCTGTTCTGAGCTACACATGCCCACCAGCCAATCAGAAGCGGATCTGCCGGGGGGGGAATGAAACACATGTGCAGTATGAAGCAAGGAGGGAAAGGAAGGGAGAATACCTTTTTAAAGATGACTGCCTGTTCAAGAAAACAGATAGAAAATGTGAAGTAAGTGTGACTGAGTAAATATTTGATTAGGTGAGCCAAAAGTGTGGCGTTTTTACTAAACAATAGGAGGACTATTGGGCAGTATGCTTTTTAAATTTTAACTTACATTCTCCTTTAAAATGAATGTTTCTGCTTGTGTGTTAACTACATATGCAAAATAATACTTAATGCATATATTTAAAGAATGGGTATATCAAAGTTATGCTGTAAAAAATGCCACATGGGCTTTGCTTTTTGTTCCCATTGACTGGAAACAACAAAAAAAAACCATGTGGGAAACAAGTGCACAAATAGTAAGATTTCACAAGCTATGCAAGTTTTACAAACTATATCTGTATAAGTGTTCTACATGTGGCTATTTTACCACATAAAGCTTTAGTTGTATTGATGAGTGAAATTTTCGGCAGGTATGGATTTGCTGCAACATTTTGCATTTCACCATTTGTGAAAATATTTCCACAAAACTGCCAGAAAAGTTAGCCACGAACATTTTTTGCTGCAAAAAAGCTCTAAAGCAGTGCTGTCCAACTTCTGTGGTGCAGAGGGCCAGAATTTCTCTAGCATACATAGTGGAGGGCTGCTAATGGAAGCCACTTTTGACCACTCCCCTTTTTTAAACTGCACCCACTTCAAACCACACCCACTTTTTCTGAGGTGTGAAAAGGTGAGCAATGTGGGTGATTACAGCATGAGGTGTGAACCCTGCAGGGGGTGAACAATGCAGAGATTAAAAGGTCTGAGGTGTGAACCATGAAGGGGGCCAGTTAATCTCAATACTAATACCATTTTACCATTTAAAGCAGCGGTTTTCAACCTGTGGGTCGGGACCCCTTTCACATATTTCCGATGGTTTTAGTAATAAATTTATGGTTGGGTACACCACGACATGAGGAACTGTATTAAATGGTTGCGGCATTAGGAAGGTTGAGAACCACTGATTTAATGCTTACACAAAGGTAAGCCATCAAAGCAGCCAGACAGGTGGGGGGCCATACAGAGGGGGGTTACAGACCACCAGTTGGACAGCACTGCTCTAAAGTATTCTGCACAGCAAAAGTCGCCATGGAAAAAGTCACCATGAAAGTTGCCACATTGACTTCAATGTGTTTTGTGAATGTTCCTACAGTTTCACAAATTTTTCGGTAAAGCAAAACAGGATAGATTTGCTCATTACTATTTGCCAGCTTTTACATGATAACTGGACATGTTTTAGATATGCCCCAAAGACAAAAGTTAACACACACTTATCAGCTCAAAGCAGACTGTTGATCTGGGAGTTCTATGGGATTTCTTAAACTACCTTATGTTTTCAATGTTATTTTAATTCCAGCCATACATTTAATCAGGGTATTTCTGAGCAGTTGATACTTTACTTGTATTCTAGGTTTCAGAATTGTATTCCTTGCTAGAAATAGGGTTAGCGATAGCAATCTCTAAGCTAGAATCAATAGTCGGTAGATATAACTTATTAGCATTATATATTTTAATACTAGTTATACTTCTCAATACATGAACAGCTTTCAAATATTTTTTAGAAAGACCAAATCATATGGGTTTGATCTTTAACATGTGGGTTGGGTTAAGCTTGTTGTCATTTTAGTACAGGGACAGTATCTGTGAAGGTTTTTCAGAGTAAGATGAATTCTTGCACCATAGTGTATTTGCAAATATTTTTGGGTTGCCTACTTTTAGTGCCAAGGAGATAAAATGGGAGAGTTTTATGAAAGATTTATTTACCCTTTATAATTTTATATATTTATATCTTGTTTTATGATTATTATTTAATACATGTTGTCCCTCATATATGAAAAATATCAGCGCATTTTATATTTAAAGCATAGAAAAACATTTGGAACTAAACTTTATGAAATTCTATATAAGAGAAGCGACAAACCTTTCTTTCCTATATTTTAGAGTTAATTAAACTTTCCGGCCAGCTTTGTTATATTATGGCTTATTTCAGTCAGTGTTTAATAACGTAGTTACATCTAATTTATTTTGTTCCATTCATCATGTTCAAAATCAGCTGCTGACAGCTTCTTGAGTCTTCATTTTAATGAGTTTTACAGTTATTTGCTTAGGAATCATTCCTTGTGTTGAACAAATGAACTATTATTATTGTTTTTCAAATGTAATTCCATTTAAGGTTTCACGCTACAGTAGTTTTCCTGACCTGGGTTTTTGAAATGCAAAAGGAGTTGAGTATAAGAAACACATAGTAGAGAGAATATAATAAAAGAATGTATAATACTTGTAAGGAAAGGATTAGGGATCTATTATCTACAGATGAAAACACATATCAGTTTAGATAAATAAAACACTCAAAGATGCAATGCAGTAAGTGAAACTTCCTTGGCCTTACAGCAGAATAATATTCGTCTCCCCAACGGTACTAAAGGTCATTTTTTTTTTGTTTTTTTAACAATTCATAATTTTTTGCACAAAAATACCATTTGTTGTAAAAAACACAATTCTTCTCACTTATTATGCAAAAAAAAAAAAAAAAAGGAAAAATATTTCATCTTTTGAGGTGTCAGGAGCTGTGTGAATTCAAGCTCTGAACTGTGCGCTGAATAGCTCCTGCATTTGCCTTCTGAGCTACTGGGGGCTTTTTGAGTTGGGACTGGTCATTGTTTCTAGTATGCATCAGATGTCTCTCCCTGCTGACCCTGTACCTACCTTGTTAATAACAGATGTTAATAAATAAACTTTATAAGCTTGGCCCTTGAAACAGACAGTTGCTTGATCATCAAAGCTCCTGGGGCTGATCTAGCCTGTTTTTCTGTGTTTCCTGATTTCTGAGTTCCCTGCCTGTGCCCTGCCTGGTTCCTTGCTCCTGTTCTCCTGATCCTACCTGGTACCCATCTTCTGTGAATTCCCTGGTTTGACCTGCGGCCTGTTTACTCAACCTTGCTTGCCTGCTGCCTGCCACCGCCCTCGGCCTACCTTACGGACCTTGTCAGTCTTCTGCCAGCCCTGACTATTTTTCCTGTTACCGGACTCTTCCGTATCTTCCGTTTGCTCCACCAAGTCTGTATTTGGATTCTGGTTTTCATTTTGCACTTCCATCTGTTTTGTTACCTCCCTTATTTTGCTCATTAAATCTATTTCTTTCACCTTACTATGGCTTTGGCTTATTATCCAGCCATTAAAGGGAGTTTCCTGGGTTACTCAGCATATAGGCTCCGACCAATTAGCTACTCACCTGTGGTCCAACCTGACATGAGGTTATGTAGAAGTCAATGGCAGATGTCCTTTTTACAACTGGAAGGTTCAAGGTTTTTTGACCCTTTCATTTGAGTGACAATACAAACGTTGAGTAACAATAGGAATGCTGATAAATGGGCCTTGGCATTATGAAACAGTAGGTCAGTAAGAACCCCACTGTTCCCACTGTAGTGCTTAGACTCTCTGGGTATGCTGTTTTTACTGTAGCTATAGCTGTGCATTCTGTAGTATTTCCTTATATCGCTTGGCATCTGTTAAACCATAGAGGATCCTACTAAACCTGCTAAGAGTAATACAGGAGCAGCCAAAAGAAGACATGGTAGCAATTTATCATAATAAACTTTTGTCCACCTCAAAATATATTTTCATTTAAAAAAATCAGTTACATCAAAAAATATGGATCAGTAGTAAAGTAGTTTCGTTAAATAGGCCAAAACATTGGAATGCTTAAGGAGGATATTTCTCTTTGCTATTCCTCTCTGAGTGGCTAAAATTAAAATAGATTTGGAGCAAGTACTTCATTTTTCTTAAGTAGTGACAAGCTCTGAACATATTACTATTTTATTTACTTATCTAAAAATAGCATGACAAGATTATATAGAAAATCTCCAAACTCTTTGATTCTAACATGTATTTATTGTTGATATGCACCACTTACCATTACTCAAGTTTTAAATAATCATGTTCTCTCAGAATTAAAAAGATCTCATTGGTCTTTCTTGAACATCTTTATAATCTAATGAGATTTGCTTTGATTTTCTGCCACACCGCCACTTTATTGTATATGATTAAATTATGTACAGTACCATGACTATATTAGATTATTCTAAGGTCTGCTGCCTTAAAATTCAATGTACAGTGCTTTTCATTTTATGGAAATACATTATTTTACATTTACGTTACTTCACATGAATACAACCCTAAATATAGCACATCTTCCTTTGCAGTAGAAAAAAAACAATATATTCTGTTTTTTGGCCTGGAGATAATGAACCTTTGAACCTTCCCCCTCTAAAACACAAATGTTTTATTTTATTATTCTTTGGGCCTTTAATCAATCAACTGTCTTTCGGACGAGATCTGTATTTTAATAAGCTCCATCCCATCTTCCCCATATGTTTTCTTATATATGATCTATGTGTATCAGCCAACAGAAATCCCTCTTGTTTTTGGGTATTTATGTGGCTGCCAGTGTAAATAGAACTTGAATAGGTTTTGTTTTAGAATTTTATAGCTACTAGTTATTGCCTCCAAATAACAAAAATAATCCTTCCTGGTTGCTTCCCCTGTTTAGTACCTTGATATGTTTGGTGCAATACAACCAGTGTAGAGTACATAGAGTACTTTTGCAGCTTATTATTCTCAATGCAACATTAATAGTCCCACTATTGTAGTACATTTCTTTCTAGTCTGACTAACACTCAAGCTGACACATTTTGAGATTCTAGATGTGCAAACATCTGAATATGCCTGCTGCCTTTGGCCTTTCCAGACATGTAAAAGAAAAAGAAAAACTATGTAATGGACAATTATTACTTACTTTGTTTGGCCCCCCAATCAGCTTTTGAACCTCAGCTATATGCTTAATGCCTCTGTTGTGCTACCTTTGTTTCTTACTAGCTGAAATAAGTTGGGCAATAGAATTAGGGGTTTTGTCGTGGTTAGTAAAATGAATTTCCTTAACTTCCAATTCAAAGCCCATGAAGCCTAAATTATTCTAGATCACTTGTGCTACCTGTTATACTGCTAGGGTAAATAAAGTAATCAGTGCATCTGGGATTTGCATATACCCAAGAAGTCCTATCAGATGTGTTCAATTTAATCTATCATATGCCTTTTTACAACCTATATCCAGCCCTGCTTATCACACTTTTTTGGAACTGGTTATTAGTTATCTTCAAGAATCTTCTGTTTCCCAAGGCTGCCTATCCATCATGAGGCTAATTTATTTTAGTAATCTTTGCACTGATTGGTGGGGGGAAGAGAGAAGACAAGGTACACGCATCTTTTGACAAACTTTAGATCCCCAGGGATTGAATATTGATACTGATGTTTCAAATTAAGGATCTGACCATGTTAGCCACTAGATCAGAGAAAACAAACCTGTATGTTTGTACTCCAACCACAAACCAAAAGTGGCATAAATATGTTTATCCTTAATGTCCTTAATAGAAATATTACAAATCAAGCTTTCTGGACCCCATGATCCTTTCATTCTGTCATTTAATGTAATGTCCTGTATACACCAATATATTCAAGTTTGAGAATCAACAATCTGGGCCACTGAAGTTTTTTTCAACTGGTGTATTTATTTCATTTGGTTTATTGCTTTGTGGGGCATATTTCTCCTCCCCTTAGTTTCTGCCATGTCTTTCCTACACAGAGTCAAACTGTTGGATACAAAGAAAATGTTATCACGTAGACAACATTAAAAGCAACACAGGTGAAGAACCTTGAATTGTTTAATGAAATTGCAGGGGCTGGCTATAGGTGTGGTACATCATAGTTACATAGGGTTGAAAAAACACCAAGTTCAACCCTTCCAAGTAAACTCAGCACACACAAACCTATACTGACCTATCTATACACTCACATACATAAACTATATATACAACCACTAATACTAACTGTAGATATTAGTATCACAATAGCCTTGGATATTCTACTTGTTCAAGAAATCATCCAGACCCCTCTTATAGGCATTAACAGAATCTGCCATCACAGTATCACTAGAAGGGCATTCCCCAACCTCACTGCCCTCACCGTGAAAAACCACCTACACTGCTTCACTCCATTCTTCTGATCCGTTCCTCTAATCTAAAGGGTGGCCTCTGGTGTGCTGATCATTTTTATGGTAAAAAAGATCACCCCCCATCTGTCTATAATTCCCTCTAATCACAAAAAATGTTTATCGGGTAGCTATTATTATGTACCATTGGCTGTAAATCCTTATTCTTAATTTTTCAAATTTTGGATTGTAGGATTCCTTCTTCTTGGTCTATTTTCTCTCTGCCACCAGTTATACATATAAATATACAAGTTTGGAAAGATCAGGCTTTGCTTTCTAACTGTACTACTAAAAGAATCATGGTTAAGTTGTTTGCAGTAGGAAAACAGTTCTAGGTTGAGAAATCACACTAATAAACAACTGATATAATATAAATATACAAAATAATAAAAACTACTTATTAAAAAAAAATTATTAAGCACCTACTGTAGTCTGAGTACAGTTTATAACAGCAACAGTTCATTAATATGAAGAACCAAGAAATGCACTCCCTTGCACCAAAGGGAACTGCACCTTGGACTTTGCATAATATTTTGTGAAACAGGTGTCTGATATCTTAGTGAATTGCACAAAAATGAGCAAATGCTTTTGTGAATAGTGTTTTAACAGACACAATTCATTGCCATCAAGTACCTTAGAACTGCACAACTTAATTTTAAGTTTTTTACTTGGAGTAAATACCTACATCTTCAAGTTATCCCTAGACCTACATTTCCTACTGCTGTCATACTTGAAAATATCTTGTGGTCATAAACAACAAAAAAACAGGCATTTAATATTTTGTATTTTCTGTATCTACCACTACTATCATTACTATAAATATGTTATGATTATAAGTAAACCAAGACCGCATCATAGATAGAAATCTTGTCTTGTGTATAATATAGATTTTACAAGGCTGTTATTATGTGTGAAAAAGTAAATATTTCACATGATTTAACAGCTTTAGTATCAACATCCTGAAGGAAATGTGTCCTTTATGAGTTCATCAATGCCTTACATTGTATTGGAGACAGTTTAGTTCAGTCTATCTCTCACCACTGTTTGGTTTCATAGATGTTTGAGGGCATTTGTTTATGCAGAGTGTTAAGGTTCTGCCACAGCATCTCAATGAGGTTGAAGTCAGGATTTGACTATTTCAAAACAATCATTGCAGAAATTCAGCTGCTTATTGTATTTTTTGTTGCATGAACTTATTTCTAAGCTTTAGATGTTTGATAGTTGGCTGATAATGTGGTATAAAGAAGATTGCATAATGAACATAATTCCCAAACAACCCCCTCCACTATTATAGCTTGAGTATATGATGGGGATTTAGAGGTATTTGATGCACAAAGACACTTCAGGGCAGATTTAACGTGTGAAATTAGAGCTCCTCGCAGAAAAATTCACCCACTTTCTATTTATTCCTATGGGATTTTTAGAAGTGTATTTATCAAATGGTTAACTAGATGACTATTTGCTATATTTTGATATTTACGCACACATACTTGAAAGACCTTGTGCTGTTTTCCTTTTTGCATCCCAGTATGGCTATCCAAGCAAGCTGAAAAAGTTGCAAAATGTGAGGACCCCCTTTTTTTTGGGGTACAAAAGAGGTCTGAATGAAGGTACACTAACCTTCTCACAATTATTAATGTTTTATCCATGAAAGTAGAAAATCTTCCAAAGCTTACATTGTGATATATTCTCCCACTGATGGTTTATTTCATTGCAGATTCCACAAATTACAACTTGTTCTTAAAGATTTTTCATGATAATTTTAGATACTAAGATCTTGGATGTTCAAATGGTCAGTCGCGCTTGAGGTATGAAACACCCAGTTTATGTAGGAAAGATCATACAAAAGCAGCCTGGGGCTTGAACATTGTGGCCCAGAAATGAGTGATAGGCAGGATCATTGTTTATTCATGATATTTAATTATGTAAATGATTTAATGTCAGAACACAAAAACACAAGAGATGGGCCTTGGGCATATGTGTTCTTCATAGTACTACTGATACCAAATACATGTTTGCTCTGTTTTCATGTAGCATTTAATGCATTCACTGTTCACTCACCCATAATGTTACTTTCCCTTGGTATTTGTTTCACTGCACAATAAATCAAACTGCGTTTAGTGTGATAAAAAAAAAGTTCATGTGTATATTATAGTACACATGCATTAGTGCAGAAGCCCATAAAGCTCAAAAACAAAGGATAGCCACGATCTAATCAGATTTAGATGCCAAAAAAGTAATATGATTGAGGAATTTGCTTGAAATCCTGATCTAAAGCATTTATTATGAATGGCAGTTAGAGCTCTTAGTGGAATTGAGGTCACTGCTGTACATTTGGACCAGAAAATCTGCAATGACATAAGGCCTCAACAGAAACATAATTGACCGATCATCTACACAGAACTGCGCCACAACTTTTCTCTTAAAAAAAACAAACTAATAGGTTGTTATAAGAATTGGAACCAATTCAGTTACAATTAGGTTATTCCCAAACCTCTTTGTCTATTTCAATCAAAATGGGCTTCAATAAAAAACCATACCCGTTACTTTTTGAGAAATAACTTTTGAAATTGCACTTGCGTGGATAAATACTTAAATGAAAATGCACTTACGTAGAGTCATAGACTAAGTGGAGGTTTGTCAATACAAAGTTTACATCTATATTATTTGTCATTTGCCAGCTAGAACAAATAATTGTGCGGGTTGTGGAAGATTACAGGGCACCGTTGAAGAAATATCAATAAAACTACACGCGACTGCAGAATTCATGGTGACGTTGATACAGTAGGCGGACAGATTTAGAGGGCTGATTTATTTATCAACAATATTACATTGATATGAATGTATGTTTAAATTACTTTAAATTGTACTTTTCCACTTTTTGAAACTCTGCAAGCACTGTTCTTTTATTTGTAATGTGCTGCTTTCTATGTCATACTGAGATACAAAATTCAAAAAAAAAATCCCAACAAAACACAAATACGTAAGAACTGAAATAATATCGGAAAGGATAAAGAAATACAGTAGGTGCCTTATTCTGTAAAAGAGTAAGATCTTTAAGATATGAGAAATGAAAAGTATAAGGCTTGTATCATGTGTGGGAAATTTGTCCGCATTCATTGTGTTACCAAGCCTATTCCTTTGACTATTTTGCCTGTGGCTGCATTTCATATATACATGATTCTCTGAAGGCCACATCATTCAACTGACACACAGCAATGTATCCTTTCAAGCATCTCAGGAACTTCTGAGGGTTGGAACTCCTTGGAGGGCTTTGTACCCTTTAACCACCAAGATCACTAGATACTCAAATCAGAGGCATAATTAACATTGAACATAGTTTCAGTTATTCTCACTATCTTTGCTGAATACTGCACATAAGCATGAATGCGTCCTTTTGCTTTCTCTGAGGCAAATCGTTACAGAAGACACTTAAAGGACACTGAAACTTGGAGCATGTACTGTAATGCTTCTGGTTACCACATGAATTTGATAAAGTATTGTGTAAGCGTACTACATAAGTATATGAAAAGCCACCATTTTATGTTCACTTTATACAGGTATCTTGTTGTAGTCCCGTCATTTTGTGTTAACCAACAAATTATATTTCAGCTTTAATAGATACGCACTTTACTTTGAGCAATGGAAGTGATACAGAATAGCTTGTCTTAACACACAGTTTTCAGAAAGGATCCTTCATTAATTAAGGCAGGAATTCCTTACATTATTTTGGAAACATTTCAGCTCAGTCTTCCTCTCACCACTGTTTGGCTTCATAGATATTTGAGGGCATTTGTTTATGCAGAGTGTCGAGGTTCTGCCACAGCATCTCAATGAGGTTGAAGTCTGGATTTGACTTAATATTTTTAAACAATCATTGCAGTAATTCTGCTGTTAATGTACTCTTTTTCCTGTTACATGAACTCATTTTTAAGCTTTAGTTGTCTAATAGTTGGCCAATAATGTGTTATAAAGAGGATTGCACAGTAAAATGATATTTCAGCTTTAATAAATACACACTTTACTTTTAGCAATGGAAGTGATACAGAATAGTTTGTCTTAACACACTGTTTTTAGAAAGAATCCTTCATTAACTTATTGTCCTTATTAAGGCAGCAATCCCCAACCTTTTTCAATCATGCGCCACACTCAGGTGTAAAAAGTGTTGGTGAGCCGCATGAAAAAGGGTTTTTGGGAATGCCAAATAAGGACTGTGATTGGCTATTTGGTGGCTCCATGTGGACTGCTAGCCTGCAGGAGGCTCAGCTTAGAGTAAAACTGTGTTTCTGGGCTCCTAAAACTTTCCTCCAAGCCAGAAATGTAAAAATGGCACCTACTTTGAGGCCACTGGGAGCAAATGGGTGGTGAGCAACATGTTGCTTCTGAGTCACTGGTTGGGTATCACAGAACTAAGGTATGTGGAGGAAGAGAGAAAGACATTTCATCCTAAACCTCCCTTCCTCCAGATTTAAGGCTAATGGTTCTGAGCCATCGGGGCAAATGTGATATTGAAAAAGGACCAACTCTCTCTACCATGTAAAGACTTAAACAAAACTAACTATTTTAATTTGCAGTACAAGTATAGGACCCATTATCCAGAATGTTTGGGACCAAGGGTATTCCGGATAAGGGGTCTTTCTGTAATTTGGATCGCCATACCTTAAGTCCACTAAAAAATCAATAAACCATTAATCAAACCCAATAAGATTGTTTTGCCTCCAATAAGGATTAATTATATCTTAGTTGGAATCAAATACAAAGCACTGTTTTATTATTACAGAGAAAAAGGAAATCAATTTTAAAAATATTAATTATTTGATTAAAATGGAGTCTATGGGAGACAGGCTTTCCGTATTTCTGAGTTTTCTGGATAATGGGTTTCCGGATAAGGGATCTCATACCTGTACCATATTAAAAATTGAAGAGATATTAAAAAGTATGTTGTGGAAACTCAAACTAAAAGTATATTCAGAAGATATTGCAATGGTACAACAGGGAAGATAAAATTGAAAAAACAATCTGGAAAATGGTCAATAGATAATAGATATGGAGATGCAGGACACAAATCTTCTGCTCAGATAAAAAGACTGCAATAAATAAACAGAATAAATGTTTCATCTGAAAAATGAAATATTTTGAAAGAACTTCTCAGGGTGGTTTTCTCTAAAAGGCATAATTTAATCTTGCAGGTAGATGTAGTTTGCTACAAAAGGAAGCCAATTGAAATTAAAGTTTTTATTGCAATCAAAAAAGGTCACAGTAAAACAGTATATTGAGTACATTTGTACAGACCCTATCTGTAATGGGAAGGAGAAGTTCCAGGTAGGTTTTGTGTCATAAAGTTATAGGGTAAAACTTTTGATATGAAACGAAACAAAACAAAGGTGGTGTAAAGGTGATACCATTATTGGCTAACCAAGATGATAATCACAGCAAGCATTTCAGTTCCTTCTTGTTAACAGGAGCCAAAATGTTCTCAAAGCTTGCTGTGATTCTTATCCTAGACAGCCGATAATGATATTACCTTTTGTTATGTTTCATATCAAAGTTTTACCCTATAACTTTTGGGAAGAAGAATTTAATGCAGCAATTAAATGTAGCACCTTCCACATGAAGACTAAGGTCATAATATGTTTCAAATATGTCCTCTTTAGTTTGAGGTCAATGCAAAAGCTGTGTGCTCATTTATGTATGCCTTAGTTATGACATAAGTACATACAATAAATTGTGAAGCACACAACATTTGTAAGCACACAAATATATTATAAAGAATATAAGAAGAATTTAGCGATTCGTCTGGATTCAAGTGAATAAAACTTAGCGTTTAATCAATATTGCTTTAAAATCATATAAAGATAAATATATTTAAATAAATAAATAGTAAACAAAATTCATTATGACAATCATGTGTCTGAAATCAATTAATACGCAACAAACACCTTAATTGTAAACTGTTCCCATTTAATCAATGTTCATGATTCACATAATTCATCTATTTACACCAAGTAGTGACAATCTTAATAATGGGGGTAGGAGCACCCAAGGGCAGCTCTGTGGTACAAATTCATTTATAGCGGGGTGCACTTATTTATTTATATTGCAGGGGGACAGGGTAAGGATCAATAATTGGCCACAGTCCTATAATGTATAAAGTGGAGTGATTGCCCTTGAGAAAGTCACTTTGAGTGACGAAACACATCGGGCGGAGGGGGTGGGGGCACGCCAGTCAGTGAGGTAGCAAAATTTGGGAGATAGGCGGCTCTTGATAGTCGCAGGTAGCAGTGGGGGGAAGGCGCGCCTGAAACGGAGGGGAGAAGGTAGTGGGGTTTTGACTCAGGCCACTCATTATTATTTTTGCAGCTCTGAGAGCTGGCACATCATTAAGGAGAAAGTTGCGGCTGGGGGGGACCATAAAGACTGTCACAAGCGAAATACTGAGACCACAGCTGATACCTGCGGTCTGCTTTGGGGATGGTGGTTGGAGCTGGGAGAGTGCCATACTGGAAGCATGAGTGAGCGGACCATTCAGTGGACGCTATGTACGCGTGTTATTGATGACTGAAAATAAGTGCATTTCACCGTTGTTCTGACGGGTATGTGCATACCCGTGCTGTGATTAGTGTAAAATTCCCCCTCACTCCACTTTATACCTTATAGGACTGTGGCCAATTATTGATCCTTACCCTGTCCCCCTGCAATACAAGTAAATAAGTGCACCCCGCTATAAATGAATTTATAGCAAAATAATCTCTGTGCCATAATCACAATACACTCCTAGTTCTGTGGATGTGTAGGAGAGGCAGCACTACTGATTTATAGCTGCCATGCAATGCTGTTGTCCCTCTCTAGCTATCTGGCTCTTTATGGATCCCTCTATTCTGTATCACCCATTCTATGGGTGATTTAATTGCATCCAGTGCTTCTAAATTGGACTGGACATATGTCTTATTAGATTCCAACTTATTGTTGAAGTGAAATGTCATGAAATAGGATATATTTTGATGCTGCTATAGGCCTTTTTTTTCTTGCTCCTTGTCTTGTTTCTTGACTCATTTGAACCTATCTTTGAACATTTTTACCTGTGTGGTAATGTAATCTCCACAGTGCTCCTTTAGCTGTGCAATCTTATAGATAGATATATACAAATTAAAAAAAATATGGATTATTGCGCATATAATGCAAAATATTCATTTGAGAGTTTTGAATTTTGAAATGCAAATTGCAGGTAAACTTTAGTCCCTGTGAAAAATTTGCAGGTAAAACCAGACCACGGATGACTTTGACATAGTTGGCCATCTTGAAGTCTATGGCAAGATTTGGACACATAATCCATGTATTGTTTAAAGGGAATCTGTCATAATTTCTATGTTATAGTTTTATAATTATATTACACTGTGCAAATAATTCAAATTCACCATTTCAAATATCATTCTTGAACCAATAAATGTATTTTAGCTGAAATATTGGTGAGTAGGCGCCATCTCAGTGCATTGTGCCTGATTCTGAGCTTTCAGAAGCAGCCAGCGCTACACATTAGAACTGCTTTCTGCTAACCTATTGTTTCTCCTACTCCCATGTAACTGGAGGAGTCCCAAGCCAGACTTGTGTTTTTACTATTGAGTGCTATTCTCATATGGAGCATTTTTAGCAATGCAGCTGTCAGAGAGTTTTCTTGCAACTTTCCCATTGTTCTGGCTATGGGGTTTAAATGGAGGGGGGGGGGGGTTATCACTCCAACTCACAAGTAAAGTGTGACTGAAGTTAATCAGAGCACAGTCACATGACTGAGGGCACCTGGGAAACTGAGAATATGGCTAGCTGCATGTCAAATTTCAAACTTAAAAAAAATGGATTTCAATGCAGGATGCTGCTGGAGAAGCTCTATTAACTAAAGTGTTTTAAGTGTTTTTAAGGGGAGGGCATTTCTTAGTAGCTTAATGCACAGAATGTCTAAATGTCCTTTATATACTCACACAAAATCCCACATAGGCAGGTGCACGCCAGAAATGTTTACAAAAAAATTACTTTTATTGTTCCATAAATCTAGGTCGACGTTTCGGTCATCTTTTAAGACCTTTTTCAAGACCAGAAACTAGTAATACAAACACTTCTATATATAAATCACTCTTATATATAGAATTTATATATAGAAGTGTTTGTATTACTAGTTTCTGGTCTTGAAAAAGGTCTTAAAAACGTCAACATAGTTTTATGGAACAATAAAAGTAATTTTTTTGTAAACGTTCCCGGTGTGCACCCGCCTATGTGGGATTTTGTGTAAGTATGCCGAGTGGGTAGCACCTGGGTCATTTGATTGAGGATTCGTGGGAGTGCTGAAATCTTTTGGAACTTTTATATATATATATCGTACAGTTACAGGGTGTTCAAGTTTAGTGTCTGTTCTGGGAAGCTCCAGTTAGAAGTATTTAACAGTTGAAAAAAGGTTTAAATAATTGTTTTGTACAATTTTGTTAAAAATGTCTGCAAAAGGATTTCTAATTTTAAAACGTCAGTACGGTAGGATGCCATGTCATTTCTTGCCATTTTACATATTTCAGTGTTTGTGTTTCACCATTCAAGTACTGAAATGTTTCATTTTTAAAGACACTTGATTTAGACCAGTAATGCTTTAATTGCTTTTAAACTTCCATAAAAGCATGCAGCTTTTATCCAAAGTAACTCTTAATTTATAGGATGGATTTTTAAAAGCTGCCAGCGCTTATGTAAATGTTTTCCTTTATATATTGCTGCATAAAATATATACAGTTTGATAATAAAATGTTATAGACGTATCGGCATGAAAATGTTTCACAATGTGCTAGGCTGCCCACGGTGCCTAATCAAGATCAGCATTTTTATTAACACAACTGACACTATTTTCTTTGCATGCATATTACTATTATGGAACTTTATTTATGAACGTAACAACTGAAGCACTCATATTATATCTGATGGCAGCTTTAACAGGTTTAAGAGAACCACTAGGTAAGTGAAGGATTTGAATAGAAATTCTCGGTTGTAAATGGGTGGTAGCCATATTTTTACCATATGAAAAAGTGGGGAACAGGCCACGACACAGATGCAATTAATGTACTTGATGTAGCTGAGGGCGCTTGCACCAAACATCACAGGGTGCCTGCTTACTAGTCCCAGGTAATAAATCCAGCTGATGATTAATTACAGCATTTTCTCAATGCCAGTGTTTGTAGTATCACCTGACACACAGTTTTCAGGGTTTTATTTGTAAGCCATTTTTAGGAGTAGATAAAGTGGTTTACACAAGAACTCCATACGTTGGACTGGGACCTACTCCACACTTGAATGTGCACCTTTAAGAAGTGTCTACTGCTATTGTTGTTTCATTGAGCATGCTATAAAATGTGCCATACATAGATGTTCAAGCAGCCATTGTTTCAGTGTAGGTGTATTTCTACCTGTCTATGGACAGTGCTGGTTAGTACCTGTGATTTTTTGTTTTCCTTTTTTTGGCAGTTAATTGCTATTTGGTAAATGGCTGAATTTAAATTTACTAAAGCCTTGTTAGGTTTCATCCATTCTTACTGAGATGGTTTATGTAATATGTTATGAATATTTGTTTAGAACATGTACTAGGCCTCATTGGGTTTTCTCATGGTATAAATTACATATGCATCTAAAGCTAAATGTGTCTTTACCACATCTGAATCTGAAGCCAGATCATTCACCACTGGCATAAGGGTGGGTGCAGACACACAGAGCGGATTTTGCAGCAGGAACACTAAAGAATGCATTTTCACTCCAAAATGGGCTCCATGTGTCTGCACCCATGCCTGTATGAGCAGGGGTAAGCAGTCAGGTTGTTTCTCTGCCTGCATTAAGTGGAATACAAGTGTCAACATGGTAAATTGATGCCATACCTTGGGCTTTAATAGGTTGTATTTGGCACTGAGACTGGAATTCTAGAAGCCAAAAGAAAGAGTTCTAAAACTATAAATACAAATATTATTGACACTATAGAGGTATATTTATCATGCTGTGTAAAAATTGGAGTAAAACATTACCGGTGATGTTGCTTCATATCAGCCAATCAGATGCTTTGCTTTGGTTTCCTAACTGTTGAAATCTAATCGCTGATTGGTTGCCCTGAGCAACATCACTGGTAAAGTTTCACTGCACTTTTTACACAGCATGATAAATATACCTCTATAGTGTCAATAATATTTGTATTTATAGTTTTAGAACTCTTTCTTTTGGCTTCTAGAATTCCAGTCTCAGTGCCAAATACAACCTATTAAAGCCCAAGGTATGGCATCAATTTACCATGTTGACACTTGTATTCCACTTAATGTCAACGATGCTAAGAACATAACCTGGCATGCAAAAAAGTAGTTTTTTTTTAGTTATCACAGGTGATTAACAGCACCGTCCAAAGAAAGCAAAAGGAATTGGGGGGGGGGGGGGGGGGACAAAGCAGTTCCCAAGCACCAATATAGCATCAAACCAGTAACTCTGAACTCTTAAAATATTGCATTGTTTTTCTAATTCAGTTCTATTATTTTTATTACATTTAAAATGTTCCGTGCGTACTAGTCTGTATACTAAATATTTAGTACTGACTGGAATTGAAAATAACTGCGGAAATATGTTTAATTACAGTTAATGTAAGTGCTACAGGGTCAGGTATTTAAATGTTTGTGACCTTTGAGTGCGTTTTAAAGGAACAGTAACACCAAAAAATTAAAGTGTATAAAAATAATTATGATATTATGTACTGTTGCCCTGTGCTGGTACAGCTGGTGTGTTTGCCTCAGAAAGACTACTATAGTTTATATAAACAAAGCTGCTGTGTAGCCATGGGGGCAGCCATTCAAAGGAGAAAAGGCACAGGCACATAGCAGATAACAGATAAAGCCCCATTATATTCTACAGAGCTTATCTGTTATCTGCTATGTAACCTGTGCCTTTTCTCCTTTTTTCCAGGTTGAATGGCTGCCCCCATGGCTACACAGCAGCTTATTTATACAAGCTATAGAATTGTTACTTTAGCAAATACACAACTTTACCTGTGCAGGGTAACAGTACATTATATTTTAAATACTTAAATATACTTTCATTTTTGGCGTTACTGTTCCTTTAATAGAAATGTTATAAAAATGTTTATAAGTTCAAAAATAACATTCTCCCTTTTAGTGCAAACCATTTATAGGCCACTGTGTCATCGACTGATTGTAGAGTTGGGAGGGGGGGTTCCTAACAGCTTCACATGGAGAGTAGGAGATGCCAAGGATATGTTATCATAAAGAAAACATCATTGAAAAACATGAAAAAGAAGTAAAATAAATAAAATGACACAATAAAGTAGAACTCATCAAGTATAAGATACAGTGATAAGAATTATTCTTTCTTCATCTCACTAGGTAAACACTTAAAAATTTATTATTATTGTTCCTATTTACACAGTTAAATGACAAACCGAAATAGTTTTAATTTTATAAAGCAGCTTTCTATTTTATAGGAGGTTAATCGACACATTAATAAATAATAATAATTTACAATAGAAGCAGTGCTGTTATATACCTAAACATTAGTCTTGTATAGGGCAATGCTATCTAAAACAAGATTTGGATAATATATTTAAAGGGATTCTATCATGGGAAAACATGTTTTTTCCAAAATGCATCAGGTATTACAGCTGCTCCAGTAGAATATTGCACTGAAATCTTTCAAAAGAGCAAACAGATTTCATTATATTTAATTTTGAAATTTGACATGTGGCTAGACATATTCTTAGCTTCCCAGGTGCCCTAAGCCATGTGACTTGTGCTCTGATAAACTTTAAATTCTCTTTACTGATGCACTGTGGAGTTATATCACATCCCCTCCCTTTCACCCCCAGCAGCCAAACAACAGAACAATGGGAAGGTTACAAGTTAACAGCTTTCTAACACATATTTTAGTGAATTCAGCTGCCTGAACTGATTGTTTCTCCATGTTTCCATGCTGCTGTAACTCCTCTGCATAAGGGAAATGGGCAAAAATGTCAGTACTGTCTTCCATTCATTTAAGGCTGATGGCACATAGGAAGATTTGTTGCCCACAGGAAATCGGTGCTACCCATGGCTGACAAATCCCCCTAAAAAATCCTTTGCAATGGTGTCAGTGTGTATCTATTTACAATAGTAAGTGGCATGGGTGGCTTTAGGTGTTTCTGTGGCAGCCAAAAACACTGTGGAAAACTGCCCCAGGTGCCATTAGCCTGAATTAGCTTGTACAGTTAAGGATAAATAAATAAATATATATATATATATATATATATATATATATATACATGCACAGTATGCACTTGTAAATAATACAGTGACTTTAAAGAGCAATGACTCCACATACTAAATACATACACAGTGAGACAGAAGAGGTAGTAGTGACACCACAAATACATTAAACACAGAGGCAGTGGGAACTTTAGCCTGAAATAAATTACAAACAGTATTGACTTACTTACTTTAGTTACTTGAAGCCTGGAGAACGTTTCAACCTGTATAGATCAAAATGAAGTCAGAAGTCATTTGTATTGCTAGAAATGCTCCAGAGTTTCTAGTGGTAGATATGGGAATAACACCCATGCAGAAGAAAGAAGACAACCAAGTCCCAAGTCCAACCAGACTTGGAAAATAACACTGAGTAGGAGACACAATAAGAATTGTGAAGTGCTGACTCCTTCTGAAATCTCAGAGCCAGACACAATGACCTGAGAAGGCTGCGTATACATCAATATAATCACCTAAAAAATACATTTGGTTCAAGAATTCAATTTAAATAGTAGAATTACAATGTTCACAGTGTAATTCAGTAACAAAAACCATGCCATAAAAACCACGATAGAGAATGAAAGGTACAATCCCTGGGGGGAGCCAAAATGTTAGGCAACCCCAGTGATTGTAATCACTTACCTTATACCTCGGGTTGGTGCTCCTGTGAAACCAGTGAAAAGCTGAACTTTAACAAAACAAGCCATCTTTTTCACTCTACTGCACATGCAATGGGCCCTGGATTCTGAAGACAGGGGAGAGAAGAAAGAGGATCACTCATTCGCAGCTACCCCGGGATGGTGCGGGTTTTCTCCTAACACAAACACCAGCCCGGGGTATAAGGTAAGCAATCACAATCACTGGGGGCGCCTAACATTTTTTTTTAATTTTGAAATTTGAGTAAACTCAAGCCCACAAATGTTTTTATTTACCAAAACGTCTGAACTGAAAAAGTCCACACGAGAAAAGTGGTGAAGATCCCGAATTTTTCGACTTATTGTCGAAAAAAACAGCATCAGAAATCCGAAACCTCTACACAATCTCAGAAAGTTTCAGCTGGCAAATTGTTGGATTTAGATCTTTAGTCCTTTGCTGCTAAAAATCAGAAAAAAAAACCTGAACGTTAGTAAATGGCTCCCTTAGTCTTCCTTTTTATTTTTGGTGTTCTTTGTGTGCTTTTAGATATTTGCATTTTTTTGTCCTGTACCTCCTAGGTTTGAAGTTTTAACTGGATGCTGGGGCACAACTACCATAACACATAGGCAAGTCAGAATGAAAGAGCAATAGGAGAGGGACAGAAAATGAAAAGCAACACTAAAATGGAACCCTTGCAATTCATCTGTTTTTATATAGGATTTTCAGTTCCAGGATGGATTAAGTACAGTACGTCCCCCATCAGATACTCTTTTATTTATTTCAGTGCATTTTAATTTTATATTTGAGTTACTCTAAAATGGCTTACGTTATCTTCAATAATCTTACATTTTCAAATAAATATCTTTATTGGTATACCTGAGAGATAGTAAAGGGGGAGGGGTAGATGGAATAATCAGAATTGAATTAACCTTCATGGTATTGGAGATAAAGTCAGTTGAAAATTGGAGAATGTAGAAAATCAATATCAGTATCAATATTTATTTACTTTATTGTCCTTGGTATGAAGTTTAATGATATTATTATGATATCTGTATCAGTCCTTCAATAAAGGGGTAATGTGTGTAAGCTCAAAAAGAATTCATTGTAATGTAGGGATTTAAAACTAGACACTAAAGTTCTCATTGACTAAATATGAATGCCCCAGCAATGGTACAGTCTATCCCACAATATCACAATATTAAGAAGCACAATGTTCCCAACAGCAGTACAGGGTTCCTCCACTGAAAAATGGATTTTTTGTAAAAAAAAAAAAAAAAAAAGAAAAACAAATTAATTCCATGCAACTTGCCAATAAAAGTAAATTAAACAATGTCAGTGGTTTAAAATGTATTGTACTGTAAATGTAATTGCAGAAAAACACAGTTTGTGTATCCCTCTCTCTTCCCTGGGTCTGGCCCTTAAAACAGTGTAACAGGAGTCCAGTTCATTTAATCAGATCTTATCGGCTGAGCTGAGCCAGAGCCCAGGGTACAGAAAATGTAAGCAGCCAAATACTGCTTTAGGCAGGATGCCCCCATAAAGCTTTATCCCAGTGGTGTAATAGATGGCTGGATGTACACCCATGCCCGTACGGGTCCCCCTCCTGCAGACTTAAGTTCCCCTGCCCTCTGGACACACATGTTCACAAAACTCCCCTGCTGTTCTGCCAACAATATGTCTTTATCATGGTTCCGCTGGGGCCCAAGGAGGTATGGGTCCTTGTGCGGTCGCACCCCCGGTAGTTACACCCCTGCTGCAACACTTGGAGCAGCCCTCAGGTGCCATAACCATGATTTAGACATGTGTCTTTCGACTGCAAGCTACCAAATTGTGCTATATGTATTTTATGTAGCTTAACAGAAAGTTGAACACAGAAAACCATACATTTCAACAAAATACACAGTCTGATGATTATAAATTTGTTTTACTATTGTACTATTGTAACTGGATCACACTTTCACACATCTGTGAATTTCAATTAACATCTAACTAAATACGTACAATGGAACCATTATGATTGAAAGTCTGTGACTGTACTACCCATAAGATTTTAAAGAAAAACTATACCCCAAAATGAATACTTAACAATAGATAGCTTATATCAGTGCTGTTCAACTGGTGTTCCACAGGCCACATTCAATCCCCCTTGTTTGGCCCCACATGTCTGGCTGCTGTGACTGCTTTTGTGTAAGATTTCAATTGTATCAGTACTGAGATTAACAGGCATTTTTCACACCTCAGATTCAAGATGTAATCCCTGTATTGTTCACACATATAAGACCCTGTATTATTCACACTTGCAAGCCTCTGTATTATTCACACATGTAAGACCTCATACTGTAGGCTCCCACATTGTTCACTTGTTCACACCTCAGACAGACTATATGAACAATGCTGGTATTGTGTCACTGTATGAACTGCTGTACAAACTCTTAATGTTGGAGTGGTCATGGGTAGTTACTTACATAAACATGATATGTCTCCTTCCCTACTCTGCCTGCTCTGCTCTACCTGTGTGTGCCATACTCTGCCTGCTCTACACTGCCTGTACCATACACTGCCTGCCCTATGCTGCCTGTGTGTGCCATACTCTGCCTGCCCTATGCTGCCTGTGTGTGCCATACTCTGCCTGCCCTATGCTACCTGTGTGTGCCTCTGCCAGCTCTACGCTGCCTGTACCATACTCTGCCTGCCCTATGCTGCCTGTGTGTGCCATACTCTGCCTGCCCTATGCTGCCTGTGTGTACCATACTCTGCCTTCCCTATGCCGCCTGTGTGTGCCATACTCTGCCTGCCCTATGTAGCATATATTGTAGGTTGAAGCATATATTGTAAATTCTATGAACTGTGCCACATAGAATTATGTGGAACAGTATAACGTCCTAGTATAAAATGGAACACTGCATCTCCCAGTATTAATGGCACCTTGGCACAGTGTCACATCCAGCACTAAGTGGTCCAGTGTAAACCCCTAAGGAATAAGTGGTACAATACAGTAGCAGCATTAATTGGCAGATTTATTAAAGTATGAGATTAGCGCTCACCACAGACAAATTCCCTCACTCTCCATTTATTGCTATGAGATTTTCAAAGGTGTATTTATCAGTGGGTGAAGGTTACTGTTTACCATTTGATAAATATGCGTCTAAAAATTCCATAGGAATGAATGGAGAGAGGGGAATTTTACTGTGGTGAGCACAAATCTGCCCCTAGTATAAAGTGATAAAGTGATGGCAACCAGAGGGTGGACCTCAGATTTTTAGATACAATGCTCCATATTCAATGTAAGGTGATCCAAATTATGGAATAAGTCTTAACTGGAAAACCTCAGGTCCCATTCTGCATAATAGATCCCATACGTGGATTTAGATGATAAACATTCAGTACCACAGGCCAAATGGCAACATCATGCCCAAAAAGAACTGTCTGTGGCAACATTTGAATGATAGCTAAACTTTATAGATGCATTATGATGCATTCCACTAGTTGTATTAGAACAATTCCGGTCAAAATTGCACAATTTTTCTGATTGGGTATGGCCTTAAGTAATTCATGTTATGTTTATGTTACTGTTACTTTTCCTTATCTACGATTGGTTATTGGGACCTTTATACTTAATAAATGCTTAATAACACTATTAAGCATTTATTAAGTATAAAGGTCCCTTTTATTTATCATATAGGGTTTAGGTGCCTGGCTCTGATACTGACAAAATCAGTGTCACAAACTTTGCATTTATTTTCTTTCTTTGTTAATTGTATGCTGAACTGGTTATTATTTGTCAAGACATTTCAGTTAAATAATCATAATTATCTGCTATGAATTCTCAGTCTTGGGCATTTCAGTGAACTTACAGGAGATTTTTTGAACTTTATTTTCTCATTTTAATCTATTAAAAAGGAACATAAATAATATAGTAGGGAACTTAACGAATTTAGCAACCTGAAAACAAGTTAGCCGAGCTGGTTCCCAAATCTATGTGTGTTTCATTGGAAGTGTCATTTTCCTTTACGCAAATGTTGTGAATGTTGTGATGTTCTAGATTAGAATATACATTTCATATGCACCTATAATTCTGCACATAGATATGATTCCATATATCCATGTTGAACAAATCACAAAAGTCTAGCAGATGTACAGAGAAAAAAGCTTTGCAAAACACAGCTCTGAATTAGCGATGATCAGCATGCTCGAGCAGCAAATTAAATAAAGTTAAGTGGAAACTTTTTTAAAGTAACTGAATTTAATATAAATAATGCAATTGCCTACTTTCTTGAAAATTGAATACGAGGATGCAGAGCTTTCAACAACTGTTTAAACTAATTTAGGGCTATATTTGGCTGCCCAGTGGCTTTTAAAATTTTCTGTATACTGATTGAAAACATAACTAAAATCTACAACATTTATTTCACTAGAGCTACATTATTTTCAACATTGTTTTCAACATAATTTTAGGAATGGAAGAGGACAAGGTACAGAAACATGAAAATGGCAAGAGTGTAAAACCAAAAAAGGGGCTGAACGTTTATTTTGGATGGTAATAAATTTATATTGTCTCATAATTATTGTGAATTTACCATTTACACCATTATATATACTGTACATTGTTTTTTAGGTGATGGTTTTTCTGTTATATATACGAATACTTATTTATGCTGTGAGCTTTTTAAATTTACCCCCTTTCATCTTTAATATTGGCCAGTACCCTTTCCTCCTTCTTTTTGATGATCAGATATGTGAGTGTGACCATTTAGCTATCAATAAAGTTTTTCTCCATGCTGATAGATTTCCCAATGCTTATATAATTATGGACATGCACAATTTTAAACCTTTTTTGGCACCATCTTACAGTGGGATCTTAATTTTGCTTGTAATATGCTTATTTTGCCCCAAATAAATTTATGAAAAGGGACTTTTTTTCAGTTCTCTTTTTCAGAAAGACCAGGGCTACTGGTAGTATATCAACAATTGAAGATATTCCTGGATTTTAACTTATTATAACACTGAAACAGCTATTCATTGGCTGCTGTAACCTATCTTGTTGTAAGGCCCAATGGCGACAACGCGGCCGCCCGCCTGGCCACAAGGGGGCGCACAATAACGCCGGCGCGCGCCTTAAACGCGTGTGCGCGTCTTGGCGCCGGCGTGCGCCTTGACGCCAGCGCGCGACTTGACGCCGGCGTGCGTCATGACGCCGGCGTGCGTCGTGACGCCGGCGCACGCTCTGGCGCATGCGCCTTGCGCTTTAAAAGACACCAGAGGCCTAGGATCACTGCGAAGTGATCTTTTTCACCTTGGAAGACACTGAGCGTTGTTATCCTTCTGAAAGACTTGTTTTGATCCGGCTCTCCCTTGACTACGAATCCTGCTGCCTGCACCGACCTCTTGCCTGCCCGACTATCCGTTTGTCTCACCGATTCTGCTCTGACGCCTGGTTCGGCACTCCTGCCACTCCTCCACTTGGTCCAGTCCTGTCTCCAGCTCCAGCGGCTGTGTTCTTTAGTGGGAGGTGTAGGAGAGGTCCTTCCTCTACGAGTTCTTCCAGCAACACTTCTTCCTTGATCCTGACAGTATCACTTCGCCAGTATGGAAGAATCTGAGGAAGTCTCGGCCATGCAACTACTCACCCAACAGATGGCCACCCTTACTCAAGTGGTACGTGATCTGCAAGCAGGGCTTCATTCTGTCCAGGCCCAGTTACAACCCCTGCCGGGAGACCCTGTTGATGTACTTGCTGCTCCTCCGCCTATTGTTGTTCAGCCACCGGCGACCAAACTTAAGCTGTCCCTACCTGAACGTTTTTCGGGGAACCGCAAGAAGTTTCGGGCTTTTATGGACAGTTGCAAGTTGGAGTTTACTTTGAACCCCCACATTTATGTGACGGAACAGTCTAAGGTGGGGTTTGCTATCTCACTCCTTTCCGGGGAGCCTCAGACTTGGGCCCATCGTCTTCTAGAACAGGACAGCCCATTGTTTGGTGACTCTACTGCTTTCTTTCAGGCAATGGCTGTACTTTACGATGATCCTCAAAGGGAAGCTTCAGCTGAGGCCGCACTCAGATCCCTGTTCCAGGGAAGACGCCCAGTAGAGGAGTACGTTACGGACTTTCGTAATTATGCTGCTGATACCCAATGGAACCAAGCGGCTCTGAAACATCAATTTCGAATTGGCTTGTCGGAAAGCTTAAAGGATGAGCTAGCTCGTGTTGGGGTTCCGGAGGAATTGGACTCTCTCATTGGTACCGCGATCCAAATAGATCGGCGTTTAAGAGAGAGGAAATTGGAGAAGTCTGGGTTGTCCCAACCAAGTTGGCTGCTTCCTAAAGCGCCCCTGTTCCCTAAACCCATCTCTACACCGTCCGCCTCCGCTTCTTCGTCCTTTGGGGAATCCGAACCGATGCAGATTGGACTTATCCGTTCCCCATTGACTCCTGAAGAAAGGCTACGCAGACGTCGTTTGAATCTGTGTCTCTACTGTGGGGGTTCTGGCCATCTCCTTCGTAACTGCCCTGTGCGACCGACAAGTAAGGGGTCAGCACCCGTTCTTCTTAGTGCTGGAGCTGTCAATGGACTTTCACTCATGTCTGTTATTGCTGTTTTACAGTGGCCCGGAAAGACGCTCCAAGTCCCAGTACTGATTGACTCCGGGGCGTGCGGTTGCTTCATTGATCGAAACTTCGCCCGCTCCCATGATGTTCCTTTGAAACCAAGATCCTGCCCACTGATGGTGAAGTTGGCCGATGGGTCTGATATTTCTTCTGGTCCAGTTCTTTTCGAAACCCTTCCTCTGTTAATAAAGATTCAACAGCATAGTGAAAACCTCTCGTTTGACGTGGTTACTTCTCCTCTGTATCCTCTTATTTTGGGGTTTCCATGGTTGAGGGCACATAATCCTCTCATCGATTGGGATACCAAGCAATTGACATTTCCTTCCGACCGAAGCTCCCGTCATGGGGTGACCCTAAAGAAACTGCTGGTTCTCTCCCCTGATCCCCGACTCAAGTTCATCCCAAAGCCTTACCATGGATTCCTAGATGTTTTTGATGAAAGAGGGGCTGATATACTACCTCCTCATCGGGTTTATGACTGCCCTATAGATCTTTTCCCTGGAGCAGCTATCCCATTTGGGCGAATTTACCCTCTTTCTGAACCTGAACTTACTGTTCTTAAAGATTATATTGAGGAAAACCTCCAGAAAGGATTTATTCGTCCATCTACTTCTCCCGCTGGCGCAGGTATTTTCTTTGTTGAAAAGAAGGATCAGTCCCTACGTCCCTGTATTGACTACCGAGAGCTGAACAAAGTTACCATTAAGAATCGGTACCCCTTGCCCCTCATATCAGAACTCTTCCTAAGATTACGCTCGGCGCGTGTCTTTACGAAGCTAGACCTTCGGGGGGCATATAACCTGGTTCGCATTCGGCAAGGGGACGAATGGAAGACAGCGTTTCGTACTCGCTATGGGCACTTTGAATATTTGGTCATGCCCTTTGGCCTTTGTAACGCGCCTGCAACCTTCCAACACTTTGTAAATGACATTTTTAGGGACTTTCTGGACCTATTTGTGATCGTATATCTAGATGATATTCTAATTTTCTCCTCCTCCTTGGAAGAACATCGTCTTCATGTTAAACAGGTTTTTTCACGCTTACGCACTCACAAACTGTTCGCCAAGCTAGAGAAATGTGAATTCGAGAAGTCGACAATAGAGTTCCTTGGTTTTGTCATTTCCCCAGAGGGAATGTCTATGGACTCTCGTAAAGTCTCTGCTGTGTTAGACTGGCCTGTTCCAAATAACCGCAAGGCAGTGCAGAGATTTGTTGGTTTTGCCAATTTTTATCGAAAATTCATCAAGGACTTTTCCAAGACTATTGCTCCTATTACCACCCTTACCAGTTCACTAAAGAAATTTTGTTGGACTCCTGAAGCTCAACAAGCTTTTTCCGATCTCAAGAATCGCTTTACGTCAGCACCTATTTTGAAGCATCCAGATCCTACTCGTCCATTTGTTCTAGAAGTGGACGCCTCTGAGTATGCCATCGGGGCTGTGTTGTCACAAAGAAATGAAGTTCAAGGTTTGCTCCACCCTGTTGCCTTTTTCTCTAAGAAACTTTCCTCTTCCGAACAGAATTATGATGTGGGGGATAGAGAATTACTCGCTATTAAATCTGCTTTCCAGGAATGGCGACATCTTCTGGAGGGGGCCGCTCATCCTATTTTAGTGTTCTCCGACCATAAGAATTTGGAGTATTTACGCTCTGCTAGGAGACTTCGACCTCGCCAAGCCAGATGGGCACTCTTCTTTTCTAGATTCAACTTTCATGTGACTTTCAGACCTGGCTCCAAGAACGGGAAAGCAGACGCCTTATCCCGCTTGTTTTCCGCCTCTGAAACTGACCCGCCCAGTACGATCCTTCAGGCCTCCAATTTTCTCCTCCTTCAGTCTGAGTTGCTTTACAAGATCCAACGTGCTTCCGAATCTATCTCCAACCTGCCAGTGAATGTTATTCGCCAAAACAATTACCTCATAGCTCATAATAAGATTTTTGTTCCCGAAGCTTTACGACTTGAGGTACTCAGGTTTGTTCATGACCATCCTGTGTCTGGCCATTTGGGGGTTCGCAAAACACAAGCACTGGCTAAGAGACATTTTTTTTGGCCTGGCATGACAAGGGACTGTGTTAAATATGTCACTTCTTGTCAAACGTGTGCCCGGTTCAAAGATACGCACTCACGCCCGATGGGCCTGCTGCAGCCCCTTCCGGTCCCTGAGAAACCTTGGGAGAGGATCTCTATTGATTTCATCGTGGATCTCCCTAAGTCTGCTGGTTTTAACACGATCCTGGTAGTGGTTGACGGACTTACTAAGATGGCTCATTTTATACCTTTGTCTGGCCTACCATCTGCTGCTATTACGGCGGAAGTATTCATCAAGGAGATTTTTCGACTTCATGGCCTACCCAAAGTGGTAGTTTCTGACAGAGGATCTCAGTTTACTTCACGTTTTTGGAGATCACTGTGCAAGGGGCTTCATATTCAGCTCGCCCTGTCCTCTGCTTTCCATCCACAGACGAACGGACAGACCGAGCGTACCAATCAGACTTTGGAGCAGTATATAAGATGTTTCTCCTCCTACTCTCAAGAGGATTGGTCTATGCTCTTGCCTTTAGCAGAGTTTTCTTATAATAATGCTGTACATTCCTCCTCTAAACAGACTCCCTTTTTCTCCAATTATGGCTTTCACCTTACTTCCTTGCCGGGGCTATCAGAAGTCTCGGTTCCTGCAGCCCAAGACAGGCTTCAATTTTTAAACCATAATTTCAAGTTTCTTCAGCAAACTATACAAGAAGCACAACTTAATTATAAAAGACTGGCTGACAAGAAACGAAGGAAAAATCCCGGATTTAAGGTTGGTGACCTCGTCTGGTTGTCCACCCGTAATCTTAAGCTTTCGTGTCCATCTAAGAAGCTAGGTCAAAGATTTATGGGGCCCTTCCCCATTATCGAACAGATCAATCCTGTGGCTTTTAAATTGGGACTGCCTACTAATCTTCGGGTTCATCCTGTCTTTCACGTCTCTCTGTTAAAGGAAGTGGTAAGAAACCCGTTTCCAGGTCGTACTGAGGTACCTCCAGAAAAAGTAACTGTGCAAGGTGCGGAGGAATTCGAGGTCCAGGCTATCCTTGACTCCAGATTCCGTAGAGGATGTTTACAATACCTGGTCCAATGGAAAGGCTATTCGCCTGAGGATAATTCCTGGGAATCCGTGACCAATATCCACGCTCCTCGCTTGATTCAATCCTTCCATAAAAAATTTCCTGGCAAACCTGCTCCGGTGCACGTCCGGAGGCCGCGCCTTGGGAGGGGGCAATGTAAGGCCCAATGGCGACAACGCGGCCGCCCGCCTGGCCACAAGGGGGCGCACAATAACGCCGGCGCGCGCCTTAAACGCGTGTGCGCGTCTTGGCGCCGGCGTGCGCCTTGACGCCAGCGCGCGACTTGACGCCGGCGTGCGTCGTGACGCCGGCGCACGCTCTGACGCCAGCGTGCGTCCTGGCGCATGCGCCTTGCGCTTTAAAAGACGCCAGAGGCCTAGGATCACTGCGAAGTGATCTTTTTCACCTTGGAAGACACTGAGCGTTGTTATCCTTCTGAAAGACTTGTTTTGATCCGGCTCTCCCTTGACTACGAATCCTGCTGCCTGCACCGACCTCTTGCCTGCCCGACTATCCGTTTGTCTCACCGATTCTGCTCTGACGCCTGGTTCGGCACTCCTGCCACTCCTCCACTTGGTCCAGTCCTGTCTCCAGCTCCAGCGGCTGTGTTCTTTAGTGGGAGGTGTAGGAGAGGTCCTTCCTCTACGAGTTCTTCCAGCAACACTTCTTCCTTGATCCTGACACTTGTATGCATGTCCACGGTTAGAGTGTCAGTACAAGCCTTATACAAGCCAATGGGATACAATATTAGAATAATGTATGTATTCATGAAAAGGTTTTATTGGAACAGTTCTTTAAATATGGTCTGTTTTATGTGATACACTTTATAGAGACTCGCACGGCTCATAGGCATAGTTTCCTTTTACTGCTACAGGTATCGGACCCATTATCCGGAAACCCGTTATCCAGAAAGCTCCGAATTACGGAATGCCCGTCTCCCATAGACTCCATTTTAATCAAATAATTCAGAATTTTAAAACTGATTTCCTTTTTCTATGTAGAAAAAAAACAGAACCTTGTAATTGATTCCAACTAAGATATAATTAATCCTTATTGGATGCAAAACAATCCTATTGGGTTTAATTAATGTTTTATTGATTTTTTAGTAGACTTAAGGTATTGAGATCCAAATTACGGAAAGACCCCTTATCCGGAATACCCTTGGTCCCGTGCATTCTGGATAATGGGTCCTATACCTGTACTAATTTAAGATGGAATATAGTTTTACTCAAGTACCTGAAAATAAATTGTCAATATAACAAAGAAAAAGGAATATAAAAACAAATAAACATAATAATGGCAAAACGGGAAATATTATAGTAATAACTCTCTCTTTCTACTCCATAATCCCGTCTACATAGGGGTATATGGATATCTATGGATATATATCTTAGCAATCATTGACCCAGAAAAAAAGAGAAACTATATAATAGTTATAAATAATAGTAACTGCCATTTATTAAAACTACCTGTTTATGCTATTTATTGTATAAATACACTTTATTGAGCATTCAAATGGGATGTAATAGACTGCTATCTTTGTTTTTATATTTATACACAGTTTTTTACAGTTTTTTTGCTTATTGGTTATTTCTACTCGACCTTTTTAATTATAAAAAAATGATGCAACGTGTTAGAGTTTTTCTTCCAACTGGTGGAGCTGCACTTGAGGGACAAGTGGCTTTTTCAGCCTCAATCAATTCCAATCAGTTTTCCACCCATCTGATTGCATTACAGATGTGTCCTGCAATTTCACATGATTTGGCAACCAGCAAAACAATAGACTAACTGGCACAGATATGTCTTTAATTCAGTGCTTTATGTTAATTCAGGCAATTCCACATTTAGAGATGTTGCACTAGTAGCAATTAAAGAAAAATATGCCTTTTGTGACATAAACTGATTAAGTTGGGCTTGTATAGAAAAGCTGCACAAATACTCCCCAAAATAAATATAAATGCTTTTCTTTATCTTACACAGACATACCTGACATCCAGACATTCCAGAGATTAAAGGAAACCATGATGGGGATCAATTCCAGGCTGAAGCCACAGGGGGAAGATTCTCAGTCTGCGGATAAACTCCGTCCCAACACTATAAAAAAAACGTATTTTCATGGAAAATTCCGCTTAGGGCCGGTGCAGACGGGGAGATTAGTCGCCTGTGACAAATCTCCCTTGTCGCGAGCGACTAATCTCCCAGAAATGCCATCCCACCGGCGAGAATGTAAATCGCCGGTGGGATCACATACGCGGCGCTGAAATCGCCGAAGTTGCCTTGAGAGGATGGGATGGCATTTTGGGGAGATTAGTCGCCCGCGACAAGGGAGATTTGTTGCGCGGCGACTAATCTCTCCGTCTGCCACAGCCCTTAGTGTGGACAGCTCTGCACCTGGGGAAGGGAAGGGACCCGCTGATGAATTGTCAGATTCCGATTTTTAGCCGTTTGGACACATAGTAAATTTAAAAAAATAGCAACTTTTTTTTTCTACGACTTTTAGTGCTAAAAATATGAATTGAGGAGAAAAAAAAACAATGGTTAGTATTATGGTTTGCTTTCCTGACCTGTGGAAACACATTTGTCTGTGGAAAAATTCAAAGAGTGTTTATGTTGCTTTTCTTCATAAGCCGGACTGTTAACATGGTCTCATGTTAAAAGGAGGTACTGTATAGAGAGCTATCTACTCTGCACAGCAGTGAGACAGTGGCCATTGCTACCAACAAATATTTAGGGGCACATTCATTAAAGTACGAATCCGAATCACAAAATCCGATAATTTGTGATGATTGCAAAAGTCCCGAAAATTCCATTAGTTTGAATACGAAGATTTTGTACTTACAATCCGAAATTTTTGTATTGAAACGATCGTTTGCAAATGGCGATTCAATAGTCAGAAAATTTTCGTATCCGAACGATCGCAAACTGCGGGAAAACCTTTCTGACTTTGAACCTTCAGTGCAGGATTGGGGAAACCTCCCATAGGGCTCAATGGCACTCTGCAGCTCCAACCTGGCCCAAGGAAAGTCTCCCATAGGGCTCAATGGCACTCTGCAGCTCCAACCTGGCCCAAGGAAAGTCTCCCATAGGGCTCAATGGCACTCTGCAGCTCCAACCTGGCCCAAGGAAAGTCTCCCATAGGGCTCAATGGCACTCTGCAGCTCCAACCTGGCCCAAGGAAAGTCTCCCATAGGGCTCAATGGCACTCTGCAGCTCCAACCCGGCCCAAGGAAAGTCTCCCATAGGGCTCAATGGCACAATGCAGCTCCAACCTGGCCCAAGGAAAGTCTCCCATAGGGCTCAATGGCACTCTGCAGCTCCAACCTGGCCCAAGGAAAGTCTCCCATAGGGCTCAATGGCACTCTGCAACTCCAACCTGGCCCAAGGAAAGTCTCCCATAGGGCTCAATGGCACTCTGCAGCTCCAACCCGGCCCAAGGAAAGTCTCCCATAGGACTCAATGGCACTCTGCAGCTCCAACCTGGCCCAAGGAAAGTCTCCCATAGGGCTCAATGGCACTCTGCAGCTCCAACCCGGCCCAAGGAAAGTCTCCCATAGGGCTCAATGGCACTCTGCAGCTTCAACCTGGCCCAAGGAAAGTCATGATACTGAAGCTCGAATGAATCCAAAACTTTCGTACTCTGCGCGACAATCCGACAAATTGTTGCGCAAATTGTAGCAAAGTATGAAAAAGTTGCAGAAATTTATGAAAAAATTGCAGAAAACACGCAAAAGTTGTAAACTTTAGAAAAAATAAAAAAAATTTGTAATCGGACCTGTCGTACTTTAATGAATGTGCCCCTTAGTGACTAGGACTACATTCTTGCTTGGGTTCCTCAGTAAAAACACTGTGCGCTGGGCTGAGTGGTGTGTATTGTTTCAGAATAACAAGGAAGTTATATAGTGCCCAAATAGTATATTTGATGGAAAATAAAGCACAGAAAGGGGCAGATATATCAAAATGTGAGATTAAAGTTTACTACAGAAAAACTCACCCACTTTCTGGTCATTCTGGTGCCATATTTATCAATCGGTAATGGGTTTAAATTTAATAAATACACTTCTAAAATCTAAAATTCCTATAGGAATGAAAGGAAAGTGGATGAGCTCTAATCTCACATTATGATAAATCTCCCGCTAAATGTGTTAGCTTAAAGATTTTCTTTTATTCCATTTTAGTGCATTTTTTACATCTCACTCTCACTCAAAACAACTCCGAAGCTTAGAGATGGTGAGGAGCATTCAAACCAATGGGCACAGCTGCAGAACTGCTGGAAAAACAATTCTATGACTGGCATTTCTTCAACAGATCTTCAAGAGCACTTAGTGAATGTTTCCAATGGAAGCCTTTCAGAGCCTTGACTCCCGGGAAAATAATTCTTGGCAAACATTAAATGGAAAGGAATAAGCAGGCTATGCAGAAAACACAAGGAACCAAGTCAAATTTTCTCTGGAAAGTTCAGGTGACAGAAACTGAGAATGTTTTGATAATTCTGATCCTAACTTTTCCTTTCCATTTTATTACTAGACTAATGCAAATATAAAGGGATTGAAGCTGTTACTTTTTCTATGTTTCCATCTCTACTGAGATTTTGCAGTACAGTACAGATACAGAAACTATTGCTAATATTTCTTTGTGACCTAAATGCCCCGATCTGTTCCCAAACCCTATTTGTCCACAAAAAATGAGTGTGGCATTGCCTGCTGCAAAGTGTGTGCAGATCTGACACAGGCACATCTATGGCTCAGATTTGACACAGACACGTCTATGGCTCAGATTTGACACAGACACGTCTATGGCTCAGATTTGACACAGACACATCTATGGCTCAGATTTGACACAGACACATCTATGGCTCAGATTTGACACAGACACATCTATGGCTCAGATTTGACACAGACACGTCTATGGCTCAGATCTGACACAGACACGTCTATGGCTCAGATTTGACACAGACACGTCTATGGCTCAGATTTGACACAGACACATCTATGGCTCAGATTTGACACAGACACGTCTATGGCTCAGATCTGACACAGACATGTCTATGGCTCAGATTTGACACAGACACATCTATGGCTCAGATTAGACACAGACACGTCTATGGCTCAGATTTGACACAGACACGTCTATGGCTCAGATCTGACACAGACACATCTATGGCTCAGATTTGACACAGACACATCTATGGCTCAGATTTGACACAGACACGTCTATGGCTCAGATTTGACACAGACACGTCTATGGCTCAGATCTGACACAGACACGTCTATGGCTCAGATTTGACACAGACACGTCTATGGCTCAGATTTGACACAGACACGTCTATGGCTCAGATTTGACACAGACACGTCTATGGCTCAGATCTGACACAGACACATCTATGGCTCAGATTTGACACAGACACGTCTATGGCTCAGATTTGACACAGACACATCTATGGCTCAGATTTGACACAGACACATCTATGGCTCAGATTTGACACAGACATGTCTATGGCTCAGATTTGACACAGACTCATCTATGGCTCAGATTTGACACAGACACGTCTATGGCTCAGATTTGACACAGACTCATCTATGGCTCAGATTTGACACAGACATGTCTATGGTTTATATGCTGCAGAGACAGTGTATAAAGCAATAACTGACATGTGTATTTCCCTATAGTAGGCATATTGTAGTTAAGGAAAATCTAAGACTTTAGAGTGAGGCAAAGTGCACAAAATCTTTAAAAATAGGTCACTTAATGCTTTCTTATTTGCACATCTGCATAGCTAAAAGTATTTCAGCTCGTGATGTCTCAGAATTGCTGTCTACCTACCTATAAAATTTGCATGCCAGTGTGAGAGGAGTGCTTATAAATAGTATTCTCTCCCAAAACTGTATTTTAGGAACAAATGTTACTTTGCCAACCTATTTCACAGCCTGTATCAAGCCTTATACAGCTATGTTTTTCAGATATTTTTGCTGCCTAATAATCATAATTATATTCTGTCTGCAGAGAACACACACAATTTCTCAAATCTTAAAATTTACCTGAAGTCACTCTTTAAAGGACAACAAATTCCTTTAGCGGCTTGCGTCCATAGCTGCAACTGACTTCCAAAAAGTAGGTCAGATACTAATGCCATTATTAATATGCTAAAAAAGTGCCATATTGGTGCATCTTGCACAAAGTTGCAATGGGAGCTGCAGGCGCTCACTGTATTGTTTAGACAAAACATTTGGCCCTTGGCAAATTCCACTGTGCCTGTAAATGAGCTCTACTACATCCATTTCCATGCATTTACAACACAGTAAACCTAAGGCATCATGGAGCAGCAAAGGGAGATTTTCTTACCTGAAAAATCCTTTTCTCATAGGCCCGTACTGTCAGTGCAGGACGACTGGGGATAAGCTGATCCTCTCTGGAGGCAGGACAAACTGAATAAACTTTCTCCAATCTCTTTATCCGTTGTGGCTCCACCTCTTCCTCCAGTTTTTGTACCAGAGCCTGCCGGTGGAGACAGAACCCTCACTACTTACTCTACCGTCTAAAGTGACGAGCAGCAAAAAAACCGGCACCCACAGGGAGGGATGCTGCACTGACAGTACGGGCCTATGAGAAAAGGATTTTTCAGGTAAGAAAATCTCCCTTTCTCATTCGGCCCTACCTGTCAGTGCAGGACGACTGGGGATGTCCCAAAGCCGTCCAAAAAATTAGGGTGGGTATGAACATGAAAAAAACTGATAACTGATATCTGAACTGAACTATAAGCAGGAGTTATCTATGTGCTACTGCTGCTTGTAGCACCTTCCTGCCAAAGGTCGCCTCCGCGGAGGCCATTACATCTAGCCTATAGAATTTTGCGAAGGTATGCACTGAACTCCATGTAGCTGCTTTGCGTATAGCGTCTATTGATGCAGAATTGTGTAGAGCCCATGAGGCACTAACTTTTCTGGTGGAGTGAGCTTTAACTGCAATGGGAGCTTCTTGACCCATAGAGTTATAGGCTTCCAGTATGGCTGTTACTATCCATCTAGCTAAGGAGCGTTTGGATGCCTGTAATCCTTTTTTATTGTTTCCAAACAATACGAATAGTGCATCCGAGCGTCTGAAATCTGCTGTTCTGTGTATGTAAAATTTTAGTGCCCTAACAGCATCCAGAGAATGTAGCTGCTTTTCTCGAGCATTCTTTGGTTTAGGGCAGAATGAAGGGAGTACTATCTCCTGGTTGATATGAAAACTCGATGTGACTTTTGGAAGGTGAGATGGAACAGTGCGGAGTACCGCTTTATCTTGATGGAAAACTGTCCAAGGTTGCAGGTGAGATAACGCTGCCATATCCGATACTCTTCTAGCTGAGCATATTGCTAGGAGGAAAGCTACCTTCCATGAAAGATATTTTATGTCCACTGTAGCCATAGGTTCAAATGGGGGCCTCTGGAGGGCCCTGAGGACTAAATTAAGGTCCCATGGTGGAATAGGATCCTTTAGTGGCGGGTGTAACTTGAGAAGAGCTTGAAAAAATGTCTTTACCTCGGGTAGCATGGCCCATTGCTTATGGAATAGACATGAAAGAGCTGAAGTTTGAACTTTCAGTGCCGAAATACTTAGTCCTTTGTCCACTCCATTTTGTAGGAATTCTAGGACATGGGTGGATACGCAGGACTGCCAAGGAATGTTGTGCATTAGACTCCAAGTGATAAATAGGTTCCATATTCTGTGATACACCTTAGATGTGGACTGCTTTCTTGCTGAAATTAAGGTACGGATTACCTGGTCAGAGAATCCTTCTTGTTTCCATAATTTGGTCTCAACATCCAAGCCGTTAAATTTAGTCTGTGCACATTTTGTGCTTGCGCTGGACCCTGTGACAGGAGATCGGCCGATATTGGAAGTGTCCATGGTGGTTCCGCTGACATTTGAATTAGTTCCGCGAACCACGCTCTGCGTGGCCACCATGGGGTGATGATTATAGTAGGGATCTTCTCCCTTCTGATCTTGCGTAGTAGTCGAGGGATGAGCGGTATGGGGGGGAACACGTACGCTAGCTGGCACTGCCAGGGACTGGTGAGTGCGTCTACTCCCTCTGCTCTTGGATCGTGAACTTTCGAGAGAAATCTCGGCAGTTGGGTGTTGAAGCGAGATGCCATGACGTCTAGACATGGGAGACCCCATTTGTTTACTATCTGTTGGAAGACCTGAGGTTTGAGTCTCCATTCTCCCGGGTCTAGTGTGGTGCGACTCAAATAGTCTGCTTCCCAGTTGTGAATGCCTGGGATGAACACTGCTGTTAAGAGAACCTGATGATTCTCCGCCCAAGTCATGATTCTGGAAACTTCTAGGAGTGCCGAAGCGCTTCTGGTTCCTCCTTGACGATTCAAGTAGGCTACTGTGGTGCTGTTGTCGGATTGAATTCTCACATGTTTTCCTTTCATGTGGCCTTGCCAATGAAGTAGAGCGTAGTAGACTGCTCTCAGTTCTAGTGCGTTGATGTGAAGTCTCAGTTCGTGAGTTGCCCATGTGCCCTGGCATACTTGGGGCGGCCAAGTTGCTCCCCATCCTATTCGACTGGCATCTGTTGTGACTATCTCTTGGACCGGATGGTCCCAGCTGTTGCCTCTTGTGAGGTTGGGAAGGTGTGTCCACCAGGATAGACTTTGTTTTACTTTGTTGGAGAGGTCGATGATCTGTGATAGGTTTTGATGGTTCTTGTCCCACAACTTTAGAAACTCCCATTGGAGTGGTCGAAGGTGAAACTTTGAGTATGGTACCGCTTCTATGCTGGCTGCCATGAGTCCCAGTAGGCGGAGGATGTCGTGGGCCGAAGTCTGGGGTTGTGATAGCAGGTTGTGCGCTGTCTTCTGAAGTGTTGTGGCTTTGGATAGTGGAAGAAATACTTTTCTGTCCACTGTGTTGATCTGCATGCCCAGGAACTCTAGCGATTGTGTTGGGTTGAGAAGGCTTTTTTTGTGGTTGATCTGCCAGCCGTGTTGTTGTAAGGTTTGTAGACACTTTTGGGTGTGGAGTTTGGCTTCTGTCATTGATTCTGCTGTGACCAGGAGGTCGTCCAGGTAGGCTGTAACGTGGATGCCTTGAAGCCGCAGAACTGCTAATAAGGCTCCTAGTACCTTGGTGAACAGCCTTGGGGCTGACGTCAGCCCGAATGGAAGTGCCTGGAATTGAAAATGTGATTCGCCTAAAGCGAACCGGAGGAATCTCTGGTGAAAGTAGTTGATTGGGATGTGAAGGTAAGCGTCTTTGATGTCGATCTTGGTCATGAATACATTTGGTTTGAGGCTCTTTATGATTGATGGGAGGGATTCCATTTTGAAACGTTCGTATCGCACAAACTTGTTTAGTGGGTGCAAATTGAGAACTGGTCGAAAACCTCCGTCTTTCTTTGTTACGAGGAAAAGGTTTGAGTAAAATCCATGGAATCTGAATTCCTGGGGTACTGTTGTTATGACCTCGTTGTTCAACAGGTCCTGGATGATGTGGCACAGTGCTTGTTGTTTGGTTTGGTCGGATGGGATGGTAGATATGACAAATCTGTGCTCTGGAGGTTTTTTGGTGAAGGGAATGCTGTAACCGTGATTTAAAATGTTTAGTACCCAGGTATCTGAAATTGAGTTTTGCCAGGTTTGCGCAAAGTTGTGCAAACTTCCTCCTACTGGTGGCCGGGAGGGATTGTGGCCGTGAAGGTCAGGAGTCCTGTCCTTTTGTTGGCATACTTTTGCGTGGCATTTTGGATTGGTTCTGCCAGGAGGGTTTGAATCTCCTATTTGATTGAGGCTGTGGCTGAGGTCTAGAGTTTCTCTGCTGTCTGTTGTGTGGGGGCCACGAACGGTGGTGGTAATTGCGCCTGTGGAAGTCTTTCCTGGGTCGTTTACCGTGTGGTAGGAAGGCACCCTTGCCGCCCGTGACCTCTGATATTATTTGTTTAAGCTCAGGACCAAAGAGTTGTGATCCACTGAACTTAAGTGATGTAAGCTTGTGTTTGGAAGCCGTGTCACCCGACCATTGGCGTAGCCAAAGGGCTCTGCGAGCGGTAACTGATGCCGCTGAGGCTCTAGCCGACAGTTTTGCCGTCTCCATGGCTGCTTCACCTAGGAATGCTAGGGCGGACTTGATCTTTTCTAATTCTGTTGCGAATTGGTCTGGGTCGGTAGGGGGGTGTCTTTGCAATTCCTGACACCAGTATCTGGCCGTCTTGGCTACTGTGGCGGATGCAGCTGCCGGCCTCAATATGGCTGTGGTGTTCTGAAAATCCCTCTTTAGAGCGGCGTCTATTTTTTTGTCCATTGGGTCTTTAAGGTAGCCTGCATCTTCCGCGGGTAGGGTGGTGTTACGTGCCAACCTGACGATGGGTGGATCTACCTTTGGGACTTTTTCCCAATGCTTGTATTCGTCTGGAATAGGGTACGTAGAGAAAAATCTGTGTGGGAGATTGGATTTTCTATCTGGTTGGTGCCATTCTGACTCGACGTAACTAGCAATAGATTTGCAAACTGGGAAGGTTCTGGCTTTCTTGGAAGTATTACCTAAAACCGTATCTGCTTTTGAAATGGCTATTTGTTCTTCTTTAATTTCTAAAGTGGCGAAAATGTCTCTTAGGATACCTTTAACCTCCTCTGGTTGCCTAGATGTGTCATCTGAGCCGCTAGACTGCCCTTCAGACGAGAATTCCTCGTCGGAATCTATGACACTTAATTCCTCAGAAGAAAGGTAGGATTGGGAGTCAGAATCTTGCTGAGGCGCAGGAGAAGGTGATCGTTTACGTCTTGTGGTAGGAGAAGGGGAGCGTTTACGCTTCCTCTTACTGTGCTGCGGTAGTACTGGAGCAGATAATGCTTGTTGGACAGATGTATGGACTGTGGTTTGGATCCATGACATGAGCTGTGAGAGGTCAGATGTTGCTAAAGGTGTTGCTGTGTTAGTAACTGTGGGTGGGTCTAGTGACTGAGACTGACCTTCCTGAGTGGCATGAACCACGGCTGTGGTAGTCATCTGTGCTGGCTCGGATAAATTCTCTGTAATAGGAGGGGGGGAATGGCCCCTTGGCTTAGTAACCGTTTTAACCTGTTTCTTTATTTTTGCTTTAATTTTTTTAGGCCTGTCAGGGAGATCAATCTCCTCAATCAGTGACAGTAAATCATCATCCGGTGCAGACATTTTGATTTATTGGGTGTCCTGCACTGTGTAGTATGAAGCCGTAAGACTAACCTTAGTCCAAAGGAATTGTGACCCACTGTGTTGTGTGCGCTGTGTGCGCAGTATAGAAGGCCTGGTGAGAGCCGTTTGCTTTGATGCGTTCGCAGAACGCTTGTATAGGCGCCTAGCGTTGCGCTGACAGAAAGCCCGGGAGTGCAGGGGCGCTCAGTAGTGACGTTGCGTTTGACGTCACTGTGCGCCGACAAGTGGCGCTGCTGTACGCGTCCTAAGGTGCGCGTGAAATGATGGCGTGCGTAGGCGCGTCTAGCAGGCGTAACCCGGAAGCTAGTATCGCGCCAGTAGTGGCAGTACCGCCAATTCTTGCGGGCTGCCTGGGCTCAACCATGCTGGGAGCGCACATATACCGTAATCATTTTGAGGTGTCTGGGCTCAACCATGGAAAGTCCGGGAGCGCACATTAATCTCAGTCCAGCTGCCTGCAAGGAGCGCTCACTTAGGGGCTCACTTGGATGTGCCTTTAGATCATAATGATTGCAGCACATAGGTAGCGCTCACAAGGGGTGCGAACCCTTATGCAGCACGTAGGGAGCACTCGCAAGGGGCTCAGACCATAATGCCTAGGCTTATCAGTGGGAGCACACAGTGAAGAAGGGGCTCTACCAACTGCGGTCCTAGAACTTACCATGTGGTTGCTGTGAAGTACTGCGAGTCTTATCAAGGAAAATATGTAAAATAATAAAGTATGAGTGAAAAATAAAAAATGTTTAGAGAGAGGAGAAAAAGCTGCCTCCAAGGTAGGACAAACTGAAAAAACTGGAGGAAGAGGTGGAGCCACAACGGATAAAGAGATTGGAGAAAGTTTATTCAGTTTGTCCTGCCTCCAGAGAGGATCAGCTTATCCCCAGTCGTCCTGCACTGACAGGTAGGGCCGAATGAGAAAAAGCAGTATTACTTTAGCATTATTTCCTTTCCTTTAGTTCATATATATTATTGCTATACTGACAGGTGCACATTAAAGTTCTTGACTCCCTACTGCTAGTCGAGCTAGAATCAGGTTTGTGTCAAATTATTACTTTGAAATAATACTTTGACATAATAAAATCAATATAATACTGAGGAAGAGAGACACTTGATCCGCTGGCATGCTGTTTCTAATACTGATGTTCTTATGTTTATTTATAGAAGTCTATTTATCTTTGTAGATCTCTGGGAAGTTATAGCGCTACTGTGTTAGTAGCAGAAGGAGTGGGGCCCCAAATCACTATCTTGCCAATCCTTCCATTTACTGGAGTGGGTTGCTACTTTTATAATCAAGTCCTTATAAATGATATGCATATGTCTATGTAAAGTGCAATAAAAATGTAGTGGTGTGGCCTACATATAAGGCAAACAATGGTCAGTCTTGGAATTAACAATAATAGAGACACATTATCAAAGCTTCCAAATACATAAAATGTATTCTGTAAAATGTGCGAGCCATCACTACTACAATACCATATTACAAAAATGTAATGTTATTTGTTGATTAAATGCTTTAAGCATGAATGGATGCCAAACTGTGCCATCAGTGCAAAAATCAAATAGCATTTATGCCTGGTACCGTGCTGTGTATTGCACCAGTGTGCCAGATACAATGAACACATAGTGCCCCTCATCCTGATCACCTAGTTACTTCTGTGCCTGTTTTTGCTTCTGATTATACACTGTCTGCCCAGAGTTCTTGTTTATGACTATGTCTCTGGTTAACCCTTGCCTGTACTATACATTGGATCAAACTCTGAGGACTCTGAAGTCCTCCCCACCATTCGTCAGCAAAAAGTTCCTGGGCCCCAAAAGGGCATCAGTGGATGTCGTTCCTGGTGGGGTTCCCCTGCTCACCAAAGAGTGTGATAACTCCGGCAGTCCTCAGTAGGGATGTAGCGAACCTCAAAAAAAAAGTTTGCGAACCCGTTCACGAACTTACGCCAAAAAGTGCGAAAGTTCGCGTTTTTTGCTATTTCGCACTATTAGCACCATGGAAACGGGATTTGCTTACGTCACCAGTACTAGGCTGAAAAACACCATGTGTGGCTTGTGCTGCGTTTTTAGGCCGAGAAAAAATGCAGCGAAAAAACGCAGCGGAAAAACGCGAACCCAAACTTGCAAACTTGCGAACACCCGATGTTCACGCGAATTAGTTCGCCGGCGAACAGTTCGCTACATCTCTAGTCCTCAGGGTTCCATTTACACAGACTGTGGCAAATAGAATGTATGTAATCAGGTCTGGGGGTCAAAATAGGCCCTGGCATTTCAAGCACACAGAGGCCCAAACAGCCCCCCTCACCACAACTAGCCCACTAAATAGTGACTGTCTATGGCATCTTACAACAGCCCCTCAGGCATTTGCCAGAATCCACAGATTGCCAGTCCGGGCCTGCTGCTACCTGTTGTGTAAGGTTTTACAAAAATAAATAATAAGATGGCATGCATCATGGCTGGTTGTCCCTATAACGGTTAGTGGAATTGTGCTGTCTATGTCAGCACTTTACTCTTTGATTTTTAGTTTTGTTCGGAATAGTGCCCCTTTTCAGGACATGAAGTCTGGGGATTAATGTAGGAGCATGTTCCTTGCATGAGAAAATTCATATGCACTATATTCATTCGGGGTCCATGGATGCCACATACATATATCTGTGCATGTTGAGCATCATGTCACACATCATCGTGTGTGAGTTAAATCAGGCTATTTGCAACATTTGTAGGCGATTCTCTGAAATGTCGTAAAAAACATTAAGTTTAGGAAAGCTTTGTAGTTTGGTGTAGAAAGACCAACCTTTTTTACCCATGAGCCACAAGTTGTGTGAGTGATCCAGTAATAAGAGTAGTCTGGAAGAATCAGCAGAAAGTAAAGGCAAAGTTATTTTGCTTTTCTTAATTTCTTTTACTTTGTTATGTAAGTAGTTTGTCATGGGGGTGGTGCTCAATATTTTCACTGCATTAAAATGTATACATATAAATATGATTATATGGTATAATTCATGAACTGGCACTGCAATTACCCTGACGTGTTCTATGTTTTTTTTTGTTTTTTTTTAATTAAGCTGACATTGCCTTTATCCTGCCATAAGTTCTTGGTGTATATAATATACAAAATACTCGTTGTATTTACCCTGCCCTGTGCACTTGGGGTATACTCTATGGTGGTGCAATTACCTTGCAATTACCAAGTGGGTGGTGGTTGAATAGCCTAGTGGTCAGGGTGTCGGCTTTCGGCGGTAACTCCCCTGTGGTTCGATTACAACCTAGGCAGTGCCTTGTGAACATGGACTAAAGTCACTTAACCTCCCTATGTCCCTTGCCACTCGGAACGTGGGTTGTGTCCCAAAATTTGGCATTGGCAATTTATGATACAAGCTATCAAATTGCCCACCATAATTATGGCTGGTTCTCCCTGTCACGGTTAATGAAAATGTTCTGTCTATGGCAGTTTAGGAAAGCTTTGTAGTTTGGTGTAGAAAGACAACTTTAGCTAGTTTAGTTTCATCAGAATGTGTCCTTTGCAACAATACACAGTTTTCTGGAGGGTCTTTGCACAGTTAGGGGGTCTTATGACCAGGACTGGTCTGGGATTCAAAATGGGGCCTGGTATTTCACGCACAGAGAGGCTCAAACAACACCTCACCATCCCACTAAATAGTAACTGTCTAGGGCTGTAAATGGTTATGTGGTAGCCCCTATGTGGATGGCAAGCCTACAGGAGGCTCTGTTTAGCAGTACATCTGGTTTTTAAGCAACCAAAACTTGCCTTTATGCCAGAAATTCAAAAAATAAGCACCTTTCTTGGGGCCGCTGGGAGCAACAGGTTGCTTCCGAGCCTCTGGTTGAGGGCCACTGGTCCATGGCATCTTATAGCAGCCCCTCTGGCATTTGCCAGAATCCACAGATTGCCAGTCCGGGCCTGACTAATTTCACTGCAAATCTCTTAAATTGACAAGACTGATCAGGCTGATGCACTTAGATGCCTTATATCACATAATGGTTTTTGAAAATGTCCAGTATTTTGTGTTTAAGGCGAGTGATTGGAAGTGATAAAAGGCACCAGCTATGGCAATTACAGTTGTGGAAATAACATCTACAGAACATCTAATTTATGCTGTACCCAGAGAGAATAATAATCTTGCAAGCTAGCATCAGCTCTCCATTGGCAGTGCAGGAAAGTCAATGTCTGTTTAATTGTTAGGTAGCTCAATAAAATGTAAGTTTATCCTGGATGGGAACCAACTGGCCAGCATTCTGATGCAAAACAGTGCAGCTGTTGTATATCTAAAATGGGAGAGGTATAAAAGAAGCCTATGTTTTACAATCAGAGCAAGTAAGGGACACTAAGGTTCCTTTAAAATGTACTTGACCCTGAGACTACTGAGCTATTCCCAAAGAGTGTGTGTATTGCAAGGGAATCCTGTGAGAAAGGGAGAGCACTTGCAGTGCAGCCGCCAACTTGTTTTCCATAGGTCTTTCTCTTAAGGGTGAAGACACACTGAGCTACTAGTAGCAACTACTTTTTCATGGTTACTGAACTCATGAATACCCTGCCATAGACAATACTAAGAATTGCCTCTGCTAAAACACATGTAGAGACAATTATCAGTAAATGATCAGTATTGTCTATTTTAGTAGCCATGACAAGTAGCTGCTACTAGTAGCTCTGTGTGTCTTCACCCTAAATATCAAGGATAAGCTGGTTTTATGTTACTCCTTTTTTTTTAAATCTGAAGCAAGTCCATTTCTTTCACATCCCTGAATGGGATGAAATGGCAACAAACCATAAGGAGAATATGCTATGTATAGAGAGGGAATGGAAATACAGTTACTGACCAGGTATATGAGATGTGAAAAATATAAATGTTAGAGCAGAGGTTGTAATAAATTGAAGTGAGGCTCTTTATCTTTTCTGATTCCCAATGAAACCCCAATAATTCCAGTTCTTCTTAAATAAGGATTAAGCCTCCAGTGAATGGGAATAATGCCTATTTATTATACAACTGTGAGGCATGGAACATAATCCTGAAGTAAAAATCAGAAGTTTATTTTATGTAACCGTCCCCATATAAAAGCAAATAAGCAAGACTCTTGTCTAACACTTTTTAAAGCATCACAATTCAGTTCTCCACACCAGCATTTCATTAAACCCTGTAACTACGTTCCCTCCATTTTAAACAATTACAGGGATAAACTGCTTTTAAAGTCCTTTTGTGAATTATACATATCTATGAAGAGAAATCAATTTTGGAATTATACATAGAGGTACAATTACTATTATTTTCTTAAAAAACAAGGAGAGTAAATATATTTTTCCTGGAATTTAAGGAGGATTTTGTATCGTTATGTCAGTGCTTATCTCTGTACACCTCCTTGCTATGTGGGTAACTAAGACCTGTTACTGTAGAGCTGAATATTTCTTTTCAACTTTGTCCTGTAAACTAAATGATAGTGAAAATGAAATATCACCAACTTATTAAATGCTACGGTACCTACTGAATTCTAATATTCTGCTGGGCTAATTGCACTGCTTTGTCTGTTGTAATTAAATGAGAATTATGATACCATGCCTAGATGAATTGCAAAACAACTTAGCAACCACATTTATTAATTGTAAATGGGCTTCCAACACAATCATCTAGTGCACACAAAGTAATTAACTTGTTACAACTGCAGGCTTGAAGTGCTGGGGTCCTGTGTCCTATTCCACCAAGTCGGCGTGGGTTTTCTCCAGGCTCTCAGATCTCTTTCTTCCCTTTCAGAAACATAATTGAAAGTTCTATGGTCCCAATAAAACTGCAGTAATGTAACTATCACAGGTGGGCCCAGGTGGGCAGAACGTTCAGCCAGGCCCCAACCCTCCAGATGCAATTTTGCCACCGATTTGAAAGTGCAAGTGCAAGCCTCTACCCCTGGTAGTTCCGCCACTGACTTATTGTGTGGCAGGTAAAAAAGAGAGAACATTAAGGGTTATGTAATAAAAGGCCTTAGGTTTTCCCAGGAGCAGTAACCCATAGCAACCAATCAGCAGGTAGCATTTATTGGTCACCTGATTAAAAGCCATCATCTTATTCCTTGCTATGGTTTACTGCTGGTGGGTAGTAATGAGCCAATCTGTCCCATTTCACTTCATGAAATGCATTGAAGTCAATGGGCAATTTTTTGCCATTGGAGTCTAGGGACATTTTTTCCCAGTGAAACCTAGTAAAAACTTGCTCATCACTAATCCTGGGCACACTTATGGCCAGATTTATCACTTATGTGAGTTTAGAGCTTAATACATAGAATTTTTAGATTTTTTTTAAGCATATTTATCAATGGGTAAAAATTAGAGTTCACGTGATAAATATGCTTCTTAAAATCCCATAGGAATTAATAGAATGTAAGTGAGTTTTTATGTATTAAGCTCTAAACCAGGGGTCCCCAACCTTTATTACTTGTCAGATGTAAAAAACTTGGGGAGCAAAACAAGCAGCATAAAAGTTCATGGAGGTGCCAAATAAGGGCTGTGATTGGCTATTAGGCAGCCTCTATGCACACTATTGGCTTATAGGAGGCTTTATTTGGTAGTAAATCTTGTTCAGCCAAAACTTGCCACCAAGTCAGGAATGAAAAAATAACTACCTGGTTTGGGGGCACTGAGAGCAACATCCAAGGGGTTGGGGAGCAACATGTTCCCCCCCGAGCCACAGGTTGGGGATCACTGCTCTAAACTCCCATTTTAATAAACTTGCACCTTAGTGCTTTTTATGATATATATGGCTTAGACTGTAAGCTGCATTAGTGCCAAACTGATGTGTATAATAATCTCTGTAAATTGTTACATGAATGTGTTGGCACTAAGTAAAGTTTAATAATGAAAAATTATTTAAATCAAATATAAAGATGCAGAATTTTAAAGCATCTCTTGGTTTTTTCTGTTCTCAGGTATTAGCATTTGTTGCTAACATTTTCTGAAAAACTATTTGGAAAATTGCTTAAGAGTTTATGGTAGAATTCTAGTGATAAAGCAACATGAGAAGGATGGGGAGTGATAGAAACAAACAAGGATCTGCCAGTTGGTTTGAATGCATCTTGGCAGGTATGCGATTCAGACACTTTTAGCTGAAGAAACAAAAAGCCATGAAAAACATCTTGACCTTAGATAAAGCTGCCCTTATAGCCCCAAAATGTAGGGGAAGGAATTGCCTGTTGCATACAGTACCTCAAATCATTACATGTAATGGGCTGATTATTTCTCATTAGATTTTTCTTTATCCCTGATGGTTAAAGGAAAGAAAGGAACTGAAGAGAGTTATTTGTGTCTTTACAGAACACGACTCATTTGAGCACCATAAAATATACAGGTAAGGACAAATGAATAGAGATGAATAAATATCAACCATTACATGGCATTTCTCTTGCAGTGTAGACTCAGCTGTTTTATTTTCCTTCATCAGAGAAACCAATGTGTGTTTATTGTTTCAGAAAGATTTTGGGAAAACAACTTAAGCAAAAGAGCAAATCAGCCAAAAGATGGAAAACTGTCATTAAGTACAAGAGCGAAAATCAGCAAAAGATTGAAAACTGTCATTAAGCACAATGTAATTATTATTATTTCCCCAACTGAATGCTCCATAATAAGATGCCATCTGTGACCTATAAGTGTGCACAGAAATAGTGGGAGATGACTCATTATTTGCCAGTTATAAACAAGATAAACATATTCAGAATGCCAGAGGGCACACTAAGGCCAATTTAATAAGGAAAGAATAAGTAAAGAAAAGAGCGAGTAAAGAAAAGTAATTTTTTAACTTTATGTCCATTGTCAGTGTGAAAGCTTTGTGGTCCGGAAATATTTGAAGGTTACTTTTTCCACTTTTAAAAGCCAGTTTTATTGATGCAAACAGCAAAATAATAATAAATATGAATAAGTAGTCCAGGACTAAATAATTACTTAGGATCTGATAGAGGGTACATTTGATCCAGCCCTGAGATTCCACAGATAATTCTGAAAAACCCTATTGCTAATGGTACATTAATGAGACCCCCCCCCAACTGCTACAACTGTTCTAATTTATAAATGAAAATAATTTAATTTAATTAATTTAGGGCCCTGCTCACAAGAGCTTACAATCTATAGTTATAGGTAAGGGTACATATGATACATAAGGAAAATAGAAACAGTTGAAGATTTATGATTAGTTAATAATCAATCACAATACACTGAATATGCTTATCTACACAGGCCGGACTTTAGGGAGCGTTTGAGCATTTGGAAGGAAGAGGAGATTCCTATTGGATATTCTCTTATCATACTAACCTATAAGCTGTTCTATTTTTCCAAGGCATCACATTTTAAATGGTACTCATGCGTTTAACTACTATACTTCTACAATACTTCTACAGCTTCTGCTGGCTACACTATGACATTATGGAGCAAATGGAAAGAGAGTGCATGCAAAAGGTAAGGCTGGACATCATTTCCAGTAAAGAAAATGTAAAAAAAAACTTAGGTTAAGGTCTAAAATTACTGTATTGCTACCACACCACCACACCAAAACAGCTATAAGCAAATAGTCATGATTTGCCCAAGCAGACCCATGCAGAACTGTAATATGCAATATAACATGGCTTATAATGAGTCAGATGAACTGCATCTATAGAAAATTTCAAATAGATTTGCAGCCTTTCTAGTATATTTGGGTGGGTGGATGTGTTATGTCTGCATGTGTGGCCAAGGATATATATATATATAGAGTATGCCACCACTATATGCTACAATGCTACCACTAGAACATTTATAATAGTGATTGAAGGACTTTTATATTAGAGAAATGCATCTGTCTATATCAGTGTTATGACTCATTAAAGAAATTAAAGACACAAAAATCTCTAAATAATGTTAAATGACCGTGCATTCTTGTTCTCATAAAACTAAAGCCAAGAAATTGTCTCCAAATATAACCACGATAAACATCACATAGCTGGAGAAAATAAATCAGGAATTTAACCCCTTTTCACTCGTCTCTATTAATTACATGCATATCCTTTACTCCAGGTGAGCTTTGCTTCAAATGCACCCTGTTCCCTTCAACATAGAGTTGTGTTCACTAAATTAGTTTAGCAGCTTTCTAATTCCAAAGCTGCAGAATTTTGTAATACATAGATCTTGTATTATACTAAATGATGTGGGCTGTCAGTATGTACCAATGCTTACCAACTGTCTGGCTCCCCTAATGAGTGGCTCAGGAGTCATTAAAGAGGTTGTTCACCTTTAAATGAACTTCTAGTATGATATAGCGAGTGATAGTCTGAGACAATTTGCAGTTGCTTTTAATTTTTCAATATTTGTTGTTTTTGATATCAGTGAGAGTGTGGAATATAAATAGGAGAGTGTTTGAATAAAGAGATGGGTAATAAAAAGTTGCAATCACAATCCATTTGAAGCAGCGTAGGGGGTTTTTCACGGTGAGGGCAGTGAGGTTGGGGAATGCCCTTCCTAGTGATGTGGTAATGGCAGATTCTGTTAATGCCTTTAAGAGGGGCCTGGATGAGTTCTTGATCAATCAGAATATCCAAGGCTATTGTGATACTAATATCTACAGTTAGTACTAGTGGTTGTATTTATAGTTTATGTATGTGAGTGTATAGATTGGTAGGTGTGGGTTGTGTGTGCTGGGTTTACTTGGATCGGTTGAACTTGATGGACTCTGGTCTTTTTTCCACCCTATGTAACTATGTAACAATATAATTGCAGTTTTACAGAGTCAGATGTATAAGGCAAATAATTCAAAAATTATAAAAAGGGCCATTTGATATATGTTCTAATTCCAAAGCTGAATTTCAAACAGTCTTAGTTACCTTACCAAGCAGCCCATTTTACCTGCAGAATTTTGTAATACACAGATCAAAGGGGGCCATTTACTAACTTTTTAATTTTTTTTTCTAATTCAGATTTTTAGTGCTAAAAGTCACAGACTTTTTCTAGATTTACCATGCGTCAAAATGCGAATCTAACAATTAGGCAGCTAAAATCTGCCGAGATCATGTAGAAATGAATGGCAGATGTCCCTTTCCTTTTTTTTTGGTTTCGGATTTTTGATGCTGGTTTTTTGTGTGACAATTCAAAAAAGATGCAATTTCCCCAACTTTTCCTGACCTGACTTTTTCAGTACAGACTGTATTTCCTTTAAAAATCAGTAATGTTCTGGGTCACATGCAGAAAGTGGGTGAATATAATATGGAGTAATGTTCTGGGTGACACGCAGAAAGTGGGTGAATATAATATGGAGTAATGTTCTTGGTCACACGCAGAAAGTGGGTGAATATAATATGGAGTAATGTTCTTGGTCACACGCAGAAAGTGGGTGAATAAAATATGGAGTAATGTTCTGGGTCACACGCAGAAAGTGGGTGAATATAATATGGAGTAATGTTCTGGGTCACACGCAGAAAGTGGGTGAATATAATATGGAGTAATGTTCTGGGTCACACGCAGAAAGTGGGTGAATATAATATGGAGTAATGTTCTGGGTCACATGCAGAAAGTGGGTGAATATAATATGGAGGACATGACTCCCTTTTTTCTCTTCCTTAGGCTCTGTGGCACCTTTCAAGAAAACTGCTTACCCAGCAGCACTTCAGATGTTGATAAACAACTCCCAGCATCCCCTGACTGGGCTGTGGAGAGATGCTGAGCTGCAGTGAGCATAGTGCAGTGTTGAGCACAATCGCCATGTAACATCATTCACATACAGGGCAGCAAGACAAATATGCACAGAGGCTGAAGCAGGATTGGCCAGAACAAATGCTAATTTATAACAATATTGGTGCATCACCTGCAGGTGCAACAGAAGCCACTTAGCAGGCAAATACGCCAATTAGCACCCTAGACCTAGGGGCAGATTTATAAAAATGTGAGAGCTCACCACAGACAAATTCACTCACTTTCTATTCATTCCTACGGGATTTTTAGAAGTGTATTTATCAATGTGTGAATGTTAGCGTTACCACATTTTAATAAATTATGTGTTTTTTTCTTTACACACCTTTATAAATATGCCCCAAAACTGTTTGTGTATTTTCACAACTATATACTGTATATATATATCGTTCTTTTGTCAAACAGGATTGTATCACAATAGTGCCATCTGCTGGATTAATACTAAAAAAAGTAAATTGACACCACAGCGTTTAGGGGCTGATTTACTAACATCAAGGTGCCCATTACCATGTTGTGTGAAATGTTTTAAACCAAGAAGTGCTATAAAGTAAAAGCTGTCTCTCAAGATTTGTAGTTCCCCTTATGATTTAATACGACACTATTTCTGAACTCAGTAAACATATTCTATGACAAAGTTACAGGTGAGGTTTAGGAAAGTGTATATACACACCATCATTACTTGAATAAATAGCGGTGTAAAAAGCAAGTTGTGTATTGTATCAAGGTGTATTTTTAATTATGGTGTGTATTTTAATTTTATTCCATCTCAGATTAAAGGCAATGGAACATGTTCAGGCAGAGAAGCAACTCTTGAGTGAAATGTGATGTAAAATAATATTGCCGTGCAGTATGATGGAATGGCCTACGCATGGCTTCCGCTTTCCAAAGTCTCGTGAAGTTGCCCCAGCTTCTTTTATAGGAGTCACCTAGCTGTTGTGCAACCTTCCTACAATCCAGCTTAGTCCTGTACATAGCCACAGTTGTATTGGTAGCTAGACACAAGAGTCTCTGTAGCTCTCCCTGACAATCCATGTACAAGTACAGCTAAGAAGTATAGAGTAGGGCAGTGCAGGAGCAGAAGCAGGTGAGCTTGTGTGAAAGGCGTGCAAGACTGAAGAATACATAAATAATATTTTTGCCGTATTTAGTCTTCAGGTCACAGGATTTTTAAGTCTGCTTGCTCTTGTGTTTATATTTTTAAAATACTAACTTTAATTTATCCATACAGTAATCAAAAAATATGAAGGAAAATTGCAGTAAGTGTTTCTTGTAAGATACTGCCACTTACTGGGGTCCATTATGTCTGTTTATTTGTTCATTACAAACATCCTCAAGTGCCTTCTTTATTTTGTTTTGCCCAATATGCTTTCATCAAGGCTCTTTTCTTCCCAGTAATGGCCTTCTTGCCTATACACTATGATCTACTCTATCAGCGAACATATCCCCTACACAACAACAATACTTTGCTTCTTTCATCTTAAAGGGTCCACATAACTCTAGCTCTTTTATAATACCTTCTTGAAAGCCACACACAACTACAACTATAGTAACCTTTGTGTGATCCTTTTCTTTCACAATAAAGATAGTGTATTATTCACATTCATTTAGAAAGAACAGAAGATATGTTGTAGCCCTCTACAAATTGGTTTTTTAAATCAGGAACAAAGGAGTGAGAGAATCCTGCTGTTTACAACAAGTTAAAGGTTTTTATGGATTCCATGGATGTTGGGTCAGATAGAGAGTAGAGTAGACAGGAATAGGTACATTTATTAACTGATCAAGCATCCAATGTGTTCAGGCTGCCTTTACTATGAAGTAAGAGTCACTCTTATACTAATGTCACACGGAGCGAGTTAGACCCGGGACCCCTGCTACTGCAGGTGACTAGCTCAGAAATGGTTTTCCACCAGCAACAGTAGGAGTTGCCAGTGTAAAGGCCTAGACATGGCTTCCAAAGTCTAGCAGAGCTGCCTGCAGGAGGAAACTTTACTCGACTTTGGAAAGCCAAAGCAATGTGTAGGCCGTTCCACTGGTGATTCCTATTGTTGCAGAGATCTGTTTGCTCCGTTTGACATAAGCCTTACAGGTAGAACCTAGGTTCTATGTTTTCTTTTTTCAGTAGAAACAGGACTTTAAAACTACAAAATCAAGCTACATTTTTTCTGGTTTATTGTATGTACCAACCACTGATGACCGTGTCATGTCTAACGGTCCATTTCTATGTAGTAGGTCCTTTCACAATACAGTACTACTGTAGTATGACAATAATGAGGAATATTGAATAAAAGCCAATTTTCTTGTTTAATGAAAAGATTTACTAAAAGTGAATGGAAAGGAAATAAACAGTGGGCAAACCACACAGAATTATGAAGCAATGAAAGCTCTACAATAAGGTGTAATTAACGTTTATCAATGCTCTTAATTGTGTTAAAAACCATGTAGAAACAGCTGAAAGTGGAAAGTGCTTTGTCTGACATTTTCCTGCTGTGCCTAAATGCAAGTCTGCTAGATACTGTTCATGTCTGTTGGAGTTTTGTGGCCATTGTCCTTAGTGTTGCCCACATAATCTACGCAGGATCTGACGTATCTAATTCTAATGGATCTGAAGACTGTAATTCCAAAGAGATCCTTTTTTCTTTATTTGTTCTGCCTTTGCACCTGAAAAGTTGCTTTTAAAATGGCATCACGTAAGTCCAGGACGTTATCAGGTAATTTTATTGTTGCGCTTAGTGCACACAGTAGTTACCCAGGTTCATTATAAGCACCTACCGCTGTGCCACTAAAGGGCTGTTTTATGCACTATGCTATTTTAAAACATACTATTATCCCTTCCTAAAGTATGACTATGATGAGGAAAATTGTATAAAATTCACATTACCTGTTGTGTGTCATTAAAGAGATTTATGTACAAATTCTGAAGCCCTTGGTATGAATCACCCATTAAATGTGTCTTTTAAATGGCTTCAATGTGGTTTCTTTACTACGCTTTGAAACAGCACTTGTGAACTTTAAAGCAACGGGACTCTTCACACCCTTCTGTTTCATACAGTCGTACATTAAAAGCATCACAATGGAGCAGCAGAGTCTCAGGAATAGGAAAATACTACTAAGGCTAAAGAAATAATGAATGCTAATGTATAGTTTCTTCTATGGTTGAAATAATGAAATATTAGCTATTAATTTCTACACAGCAGCACCAGTAGGCCCTGCAACCCCCAGTCCGACATTGCAGGAGCCAATATGTTTTTGGGGTGTAAGTGGAAACCAGAGTACCAGGAAGAAATACACACAGACACAGGATCCTACTAATATTTAGATGATTTTAAACCTATGTTGCTTCAAAAGCAATAGTTGGGCTTGCATGGCCAGTTACATGGCTTTCTCACAAAATGGAGACACATTGAACCATTATATAGCTTCAGGAAGGGGAAGTGAGGGAATACAGGATTAAGGGACATAGCGCTTAGTACAAGTTACAGGGACTGGTCCAATTGCTATTTTGGAGTTTTTTTCCCTCTGCAGCAAATTAGAGAGGCTTCAGATGGGGTTTTTGCCTTCCTTTGGATTAACTAGAAGTTAGGGAGGTTATATATATATATATATATATATATATATATAAAAGCATTCTGGATAACAGGTCCCATACCTGTACATTATTGGTTTAAAAATATAAAGAATGCCTTCTCTTAATTGTATTAAGCTGTGTGAATTGATAGTAAAGGACAAAGAAATATTTGTAAATAACAGACTTTGCTGTATAAAACAATGTCAGTATTCATCAGCCAGTGGCAGCAATATATAAAGTCTCATTTATAACCACAGTTCAGTGTGCAATTTTCGGACATAAATCATAATATTTTTTAGCCACACTGCACAGACAGAAGTGGGTTATTTATATTGAACTGGTAAAATTCAACCTTGAGTGTTCAGTATAGCAGCGGGACAATAAACTCTCTGCTTCCTTAATGAGCAATAGACCTTTCTAGGCCATACTTTGAGAGGATGGGTGGTTTGGTAGTTTCAAAAATAACTGGATAGAAGGAATACAGGTATTTATAATAATAGTACAAGAATAAGTGCCTAGTGCATTCATTATGGCCCCGAACTATTATAATACTTATCTGGTTTGGTTCACTGTTTGATATAGATGGTGATATTCTAAGCAAGTGGCCTTTATCATCTTAAGTTTTTTAACATTTTAACATGCAACTGTTCTGTACCTTTTCCAGGCAGCAGTTTAAACAACAGGATGGAAGACAGAGAGGAGGGGCAAGAAAAGAAAGATAAACAAATATGTGAATAAGTAAAAATCTTGCCTCACAATAAATGTGCTTGTTAGTGACAAGAGAAGTAGAAAGCACAATGCCAGGTCACAAGGCCATAAAGGTCCCTGTTGTTTTGCCTCTTTCAGCCTTAAGAAGAGACAAATCAAAGTGCAGTGTCTCTGGAATTTCCCCATGAACAAGATTATAAGTGATCAGAAATGAATAGAAAGCTGTAAAGTTTCCTAGAAAATATAATGTCACTCTTTCATCCTTACACAGAAGAGTAGAGGTATAGAGCCTCTGGACTGATAACAATCCCTTGACTTCAGTAGGATTGGGAAATTGCAGACATTTGTCTTAATTGACTCTTTAGTTTTAAAGCACAATCCGTATAATGGTGGAAAGGATTTCCATTGCCTCTTAGCTGTTGCCATGGGGAAGTGTAAGGGCTAATACCATTCTGTTGTCTTAACTTTCATATGAGACTTGGTTTGTTTGCTGGTAATGTAATGCTCATGCTGCTGTAGCTGATATTTTAATATTATGTTTTTATATTAAATTGTATATCATTTTTATTTTATATTAAACTTGCAGTTCATGTTTAGTTAATGTGTGGGAGCATTGTATATTATTCTTTCTAACATTTTGGAGGAAAGGCATGTTTTGCCTGTGCATTTATTGTATGTTATATATAATACTTCATTATTTTTTTAGAGCATCTGTTGTTGCATCTCTTTATGATATTGCAGCTGGGATGGATGAGAACGCAATTTAGTGTAATGTTTGTTTCACTGAAGTCAACTTGGTAGGAACACACTAGTTATATTGTTCCCTTTCTGATATTATTCAGTATAAATAAACTGTTCCCCCCCCAAGATATCCTGCATTATGTACTATGCTACCCCATGGCTGCTGACTGTGCAGGATAAATTGCAATATGTCTGAATTGCCAAATATTTTATTTCAAATGCAGCAGATTCTTGCAATGAAGTCAAATACCTTCCTACCTCTACTGTCCTATGTTCTGATTTGCTACTTTGTATGCATTCTCTCTCATCTTGGATGAATGTTCTTGCTAGAATTAGTACACATTGTGGGATGTTATTAAAAATATGTGAAGTAATGTAAATACCTGCATGACATTTTAGGGGTAATAAGAGATGTAAAATGTAATTTCCCATGGCAGGTAATGTTTACTGGTCACCAATTAAAAGGAAACAGCTGATTGGTAGCAATAGGCGACTATGTTTGGGTAAATTTTGCACCCTCATTTCATTTGCCCTTTTAAAAGGGTAGTCACCTTTATCTTTAGTATGTTATAAAACAGCCAATTCCAAGCAACTTTTCTACTAGTCGTCATTATTTATTTTTTATACATTTTGAATGATTTGCCTTCTTCTTCTGACTCTTTCCAGCTTTCAAATTGGGGTCACTGACTAAAGCTATTACTCTGTGAGGCTAGAATTTTATTGTTACTGTTACATTTTATTCCTTATTTTTTGTTTAGATCCTCTCCCTGGTTGCTAAGGTAATTTAAACCATAGCAACCAGATTGCTGCTGAAATTATAAACTGGAGAGCTGCTGAACATAAAATTTTCCTGGAATACTACATTGATTAAAGCTTACCCACTGGTTTTTAAGGCAATAGCTTAACAGATCTGTGACACAAATTCCAATATCTGCTTCTGCAGTCTGTAGGTTTGGGCTGTACTAACAGGAGCATAGAGTAATACTGTTTAGCAGTGCTGTTCAACTGGCAGCCCCCTATGTGTGACCTCCCCCCACCTGTCTGGCTTCTGTGGCTGCTTATCTTTGAAAGCATTAAATAGTATCAGTACAGAGATTAACTGTCCCCCTGCATTGTTTATACATGTAAACCCCACATTGTTCACCTGTTCCCACCTCAGACTGTAGAAGCAGTGCCAGCATTGTGTCACTGTATGTACTGCCTGCCCTATATTGCCTGTGTGTATGACACACAGGAAGCATAGGGCAGGCAGAGTATGGCACACACAGGCAGCGTAGGGCAGGCAGAGTATGGCACACACAGGCAGCATAGGGCAGGCAGAGTATGGCACACACAGTCATTATAGGGCAGGCAGAGTATGGTACACACAGGCAGCATAGGGCAGGTAAAGTATGGCACATACAGGCAGCATAGGGCAAGTAAAGTATGGCACATACAGGCAGCATAGGGCAGGTAAAGTATGGCACATACATGCAGCATAGGGCAGACAAAGTATGGCACACACAGGCAGGGTAGGGCAGACAGAGTATGGCACACACAGGCAGCATAGGGCAGACAAAGTATGGCACATACAGGCAGGGTATGGCAGACAGAGTATGGCACACACAGGCAGGGTAGGGCAGACAGAGTATGGCACACACAGGAAGCATGGGGCAGGGAGGGTATGGCACATACAGGCAGGGTAGGGCAGACAGAGTATGGCACACACAGGAAGCATGGGGCAGGGAGGGTATGGCACATACAGACAGGGTAGGGCAGACAGAGTATGGCACACACAGGCAGCATAGGGCAGGGAGGGTATGGCACATACAGGCAGCATAGGGCAGGGAGGGTATGGCACATACAGGCAGCATAGCGCAGACAGAGTATGGCACACACAGGCAGCATAGGGCAGACAAAGTATGGCACATACAGGCAGGGTATGGCAGACAGAGTATGGCACACACAGGCAGGGTAGGGCAGACAGAGTATGGCACACACAGGAAGCATGGGGCAGGCAGAGTATTTGTAGTTTTTTAGTTATTTCATTTTCAGTCCAGGAGCTCTAGTTTAGAGTTTCAGTAGCAATATGGTTGCTTGGGTCCAAGTTACCTTAGCAACCAGGGAGTGGTTTGGATGAGAGACTGGTATATGAATAGAAGAGGATCTGAATAGAAAAGAAAGTTATAAAAAGTAACAATAACAATCAAACCGTTGCCTCACACAGCAGTATCTTTTTTGACTGCTGGGGTCAGTGATCCCTATTCAGAAACTGCAATGTGGGAAAAAGAAGGAACATAATTCTAAAACCATAAAAAATAAATAATGAAGACCAAGTTGCTTAGAATTAGGCATTTTATAATATGCTAAGAGTTAGCTTACAGGTGAACCGCCCCTTTAAATGTGAAAAAACACTAAAAAGGTCAGCCTTTTGCCCTGAATGAGAGAGTTACAGCAAACAAGGATAACAGTGTGGGACTTGATGAATTTCCCCAAAGACTACTTTCTACAAGTAGGGAATTTTGTGAGTGATAATTGTACTAAGTAGAAAAAAGATTGAGCCATCCAGCTTGCCATTAAATTCTCCTATTAAAATAATTTGTTCTATTTAATTGAGCCAAAATGTACACAGTTACACAAACAAGCTTTTGATTGCAGGTAATCATTTATTCTATTAGCCCACTGAGAACAATAAATACATTATTGCCTATTACTATATTTTTTTAAATACATTTTTCCATTATCATTTTATTATGCATGCTTCCGTATAAAACTTCCTAGATTTTGCAAATGTTCATTTAACAATTTATGGAGAAGCACGGTTTGTACACTTACCAGCATGTGCTTTTATAATCCATGGGTAAAAAACGCTTTCCCATTTGCGGTAAGATAAAATTGGTGATATTTGTTTAGTAAAGCATTTTAATAAATGAAATTGGCTCTTAGCAACACAACAATTTCCCACACGAAAAATAACTTTTACGTCTTTTTTACCTTTTGAAGGGTAGATTACATAGCAATAGCATTGTGGAAACGAAAACATATGTTTCGGAGGGACAGGGAAAATAGAAAAGAAGGAGGGGTTTGTCTGTTTGTTAGGCAGGATCTAAAACCTAATATAAAGGAAGAAGTGAGGGGACTAGGTTGAAATGTACACAGATCATAAAGCATTAGGCAGATTCATTGTAGGAATATAATGCAGAGTTCCTTATGTAAGGGAAGAGGAAGAGTCTTACCTCCTGAAGCAAACAGAAAAGTCTGATAGTTTGTCTTTTATGTCTATAGACTGGAGCAACAGAACTGCCTGGACAGTTAATGGGAACAAGTTTAACGCGTTAGATAACAAATTTACGTCATAGGTTGTTTAGGAGCCAACCAGAAATGATGCTTTACTAGGTCTAGTGGTCTCTAAAAACACAGAAAGTATAGCAAATGTGTAATAGAACCCCTGGATAATAGCTGCCCAGATCACACAGATCACAATCATTGTTCTAGGGCTGCGGAACCTCATGGCTTGTACAGTAAGCTTTTGTACCCATATTTGCTTTTATACTACAGTTCTACTTTAATGTTTATAGTGAATTATTACCCAGTTGAGCTACATATGAAAAGCTAAGCTGTAGGTAATCTGTGGAAAAAATGTCAAACCTGCAGTCCACTATGAAACAGGGCAACCCACTCTGCAAACCTCAACAGCTGCTGGATCTAATGGATTATACCTGGGGTTTAAAGTTTGCTTAACTTGTACCCACGGAATTTGCACCTAACCAGATGGAAAGCAGGATGTTGAAGGTTAAGCAACTGTACCAGAAGTCTAAGGTTACCATTACGTTTCTTTTTATATGTTGTTAATTGTGCATGCTTAAGTATGTGCGCTTGCGCTTGAAGCAAGAAGTACATCTCCGTGTTCTGCAGATTATATCCATGGATTCTTGAAGCTGCCTCGTGGAACAAATCCAACGCAATCGGCATTTTAACGGAAATATCTAAATGTGTTCGTAAGGGTTTCATATTCTTGTTACTCTTACAAGTCTTAATTAACAGCGATTTCTTACCAGGTTTCAATAAGTTTAAAATAATGTTTTTTATCTGTCCCCAGAATGTGGGGCTTTTAAAGAAGAAACTATAAAACTATGGGGCCGATTCATTCAAACATGGGAAAAATTCAGATTGGATACGATAATTTCTGAAGGTCGCAAATATCACGAAAATGCTTACGAAAAAATATAGTCACGATAATATCGTATTGGTGATCCGAAAGTCATGAAATTTTCGTACCGAATGATTGTAAACAGCGGCAGAATCTTTCCGAATTTTTTGCGCAAGCATACGAAAAAGTTGCGCGGTCGTACGAAAAAGTTGCGCAAGTGCGAAAGAACGGCGAAAATGTGCCTGGAGCGTTCAAATGAACGCTCTGAACCTTCGTGTCTTAATAAATCTTCCCCTATGTACTTACAGAAAAAATACTCTCTCTTGCCCTATTAGCCAACATACATTTAACCCTTTACAAGATAGTAAACATAAAATCACAGATATTTACTTTTGGTACAATAAATACTACACACTGGTCGGTACTTCTATCAGTCAGGAATATTAGACACATAGTATGCCACACCTAAAATTTTAGGGCTTATTTCCAAATGCTGAGTGCTGGAAACCTAAAGGGCACAAAAGCGCATCCCCTAGGACTGATACAGGAAGCATTTGCTAGTTCCTAATAGGAGTATTATAAGACAATAGGAGGGCTGTGACACATGAGTGACACTCAGAGTTCCCTGTATAACTCAGCCTGTAGCAAGGAGTGTCTCTGTTGTTAAAGTTTTATTAGTTACATCGTTTTGAGCTTTAATATTTATGCCAATATTAATATTTTGTGTTTCCTTCAAACACCTCTTTGCAATCAGTGAGCTGCGGCGGAACTCTGACCGTGCCCGGTGACTGTACCTGGACTATGATTGCCCTGGTGGGGTACAAGGTGGGGGAGCTTAATGGATATATATATTTGCAGCTGTATGTTGGGGTCATTACTCTTCTTACTGGGGTATATAAATGGGGTAATAATATTACCTAGATAAATATATGGGCAAATATCGCATACATTGGGCATCAGATACAGTGGGGTAACAAGGTTTGGCACAATTGGCACCAGTCCTGGGCTTGGGTATATGTATGTAGCCTGCATGTTCCCTAAAGTGCCCGTGTAACGTTTAGGTGCAGCCCAATGCCCTGTGAGGGTAGAGTACAGCAGCTCATGTCAGTACGATTCCATAGAGATCAGGGATGGCACGGTGCCCACAGCCCAGCAGCTGGTGAAGAAATGTGGCACAGGGGACATCCCCACCGTCACCTCGTCCAAAAACTCCCTGCTCCTGCGCTTCTACAGCGACAGCTCCAATGAGTCTACGGGATTCCTGGCCAAGTATTCATTCGGTAAGGTGCAATCCCTCACCCTACAACAGGGAAAGGGCAACTTGAACTACAACTCCCATCACCCAGGGCTTGAGTGTAGGGCAAACTGTATATCTAGTGAGGGGAGGATCATTTTATTTGGGAAAAAATTTAATTATTTTAGTTCAGCTATGGGCAGTGCAAATCGGTGGTGGCCCCAAGCTCCCTCATCTGCCCCATGGAAAGAGAACTGCCCTAGACCATGAAATACACTTTTCTATTTGCCAGTATACACATGGGTGCTGGGACTGGTCCATGCTTGGTATGGGAGGGGTGTGAAAATTTCTACTGCACTTCATACAGTGACCTCAGGGGGTCTGCATAGTCTATCATTATATAACAATAGAGTAGACACTTTAGCTCAAGGGGAGGGGCTTATGAAAGGAAAAAGGGGGTGTTTATGGCAATAGAAGGTGTTCATCATGTGATTTACTTCTGTTGAGTGCAGAGTGTCAGGCTGGTGAGGCTGCCATTTTCTCCATTACAAATCAAATGTCCAAGGGGGCACTAGGGTAAGCTGAACCCTGCCAGTATGTAAGTTGGAATTGTCTGGCTAATGGAATTGTAACCATGCCCCTCCCCACTTATTTAGTTCCAGCTGCCTGAAGGGATGAAGGAGATAATGCGGAACCAGAAGAGGCCACCAGAAGGCAGCTGGGGGGGATCCCTGCCCCTAAATGTTGTTTAAAATTGCCCTTCTCCCCCCCGCCAGTATTGCGTTGGTTTGATCCAGCATGAATCCCCCCTACTGACTGTATAACATTACTCCCCCTACTGGAAGGAGTGAAGTTCTGAGATAGGGGGGTCGGCCGGAAAACTGAATACAAAGGCCTGTAGCAATAATATCAGCCCGATGAGTTCCATTTCCCAATATCCTCATTTAATTCCATGTTTGGGCCAATAATAAACTCAGTCCCCCAATTCCTGTCTCCTGTACCTTCTTCTTAGCGCCCCCCATGAAATTTGTTGGATGCCCAAAAGTGGGTGGAGCTACAAATAGCCAATCAGATTTTACCTATTGACTTTCAATGGGGAAATCCAACCTGCTGCCATTCTCACAGTATCAACACCACGGTCCCCAAACTCTTCACAGTTAGTAACAAAAGGACTACAGGTCTAGCTTTAAAAAAGTGGGTGGGGCCACCAACAGCCAATCAAATTTCACCCATTGAATTTTATTAGTTTAATGCCAGGGTTCCCAAACTTTGCACAGTCAGTCCCTGGGTGACTATGTCTATTGAATAAATACACAAGTATAAATGTCTTCTATATCTCACATAAAGGGGAACTTAAATTCCCACATCATGATGTGTACAGGCGTTTTAATATTATAATTAATTATTGTAAATGATAATTCTTATAAATAATTATGTTTAAACATGTATAGCATCCGATATCCGGAAACCCGTTATCCAGAAAGTTCCAAATTATGGAAAACCCATCTCCCATAGACTCCATTATAAGCAAATAATTCAAATTCTAAAAATGAGTTCCTCTTAATCTGTTAATATAAAACAGTACCTGTACTTGATCCCAACTAAGATATAATTACCCATTATTGGGGGCAGAACAGTCCTATTGGGTTTATTTAATAGTTAAATGATTCCCTTTTCACTGAAATAATAAAACAGTACCTGTACTTGATCCCAACTAAGATATAATTACCCCTTATTGGGGCAGAACAGTCCTATTGGGTTTATTTAATGGTTAAATGATTCCCTTTTCTCTATAATAATAAAACAGTACCTGTACTTGATCCCAACTAAGATATAATTACCCCTTATTGGGGCAGAACAGCCCTATTGGGTTTATTTAATGGTTAAATGATTCCCTTTTCTCTTTAATAATAAAACAGTACCTGTACTTGATCCCAACTAAGATATAATTACCCCTTATTGGGGCAGGACAGCCCTATTGGGTTTAATTACTGTTTTATTGATATTTTAGTAGACTTAGGGGCTGATTTACTAAGACACGATTTCGAATCCGAATTGGAAAAATTCCGATTGGAAACGAACATTTTGCGACTTTTTGCGATTTTTTCGACGTCTTTACGATTTTTGCGTAAAAACGCGAGTTTTTCGGCGTCTTTACAATTTTTGCGTAAAAACGCGAGTTTTTCGTAGCCATTACGAAAGTTGCGCAAAGTCGCAATTTTTTCGTAGCGTTAACACTTGCGCGCAAAGTCGCGCCTTTTTCGTAGCGTTAAAACTTAAAAGGCGCAACGTTTCGCGCAAGTTTTAACGCTACGAAAAAATCGCTACTTTGCACAACTTTCGTAATGGCTACGAAAAACTCGCGTTTTTACGCAAAAATCGTAAAGACGCCGAAAAACTCGCGTTTTTACGCAAAAATCGTAAAGACGCCGAAAAAAATCGCGTTTTTACACAAAAATCGTAAAGACGCCGAAAAAATCACAAAATTAGCGATCATTACGAAAAAAACGCAATCGGACGCATTCGGCCCGTTCGTGGGTTAGTAAATGTGCCCCTTAATGTATGGAGATCCAGATTACGGAAAGACCCCTTATCTGGAATACCCTTGGTCCTGAGTATTCTGTTTAACGGGTCCTTCACCTGTACAGAAATTTAATCTGATATCAATTCAAAGGGGAAGGGGCTGTCTCTTGGCAGGGAACCAAACATATTGAAAAGGGTTTCAGCAATAATAATCTATTACATATATTGATATGTTATAGAATGTGCCATATATGGTTTGTGGTAAGGAATGATTTTGTAGTTTAAATTTAGATATAAAAGTGGGAAAGCAGAAATGATGGGGGAATGGGGTCAGTAGTAGCGTTATTAAGGTCCTTTGGCAAAGTCACATATAAATCTATAGGTCAGTAAATAATAAGGTTTCAATAACACAAATAGTCAGGAAAGTTGTGTTTTTTACATTTAGCCAAATTGCTACTTACCACAATGATGTCGCCGGCGGGTTCGTCTTGGTGGTTCTAGGAAGGATAAAAACATGTTTTATTACAAGAATAGACGAGCAAAAATAGCAAAAAATAAAAGTAAATGAAATGGCTGGAAAAGCACAAATAGTGAGCAAAGTATGATCATTATATTGTGTTAACCAGTTCCTCTCTGCTTACCACGACGACTGCGCCAACTTCATCTTTTTGAATCTAGGAAGAATAAAAACACGTTTTATTACAAAAATAAATGAGAAAAAGGCAAACAAATTGTAAATGCAATGGCTCGAATAGGGCAAATAGTCAGTAATGTGTGATTTTTATATTGAGTTAATCAGTTATTCTCTGCTTACCGCAAGAGACTCTCTCGGGGGTTTATTCCGTCTTTTCTAGTGAAGAATAAAAAAAGGTGTTATTATAAAAGGAAATGAGCAAATAGGCAAAGTAGAATAAATTCAGCAATACAATAGGGTGACCAAATCACTTGGAAATTTAGGGACATGTCTAAAACTCCAATCAGTGCTGCCCTGCAACATTTATTTATTAGATGTGTCCCTGAATTTTCAAGTGATCTGGTCACCCTACAATAATATATATATAGGTATAGGATCCCTTATCCGGAAAAACGTTATGCAGAAAGAAACAGTACCTGTACTTGATCCCAACTAAGATATAATTACCCCTTATTGGGGGCAGAACAGCCCTATTGAGTTTATTTCATGGTAAAATGATTCCCTTTTCTCTGTAATAATAAAACAATACCTGTACTTGATCCCAACTAAGATATAATTACCCCTTATTGGGGCAGAACAGCCCTATTGGGTTTATGGAGATCCCAATTACAGAAAGACTCCTTATGCGGAAAGCCCCAGGTCCCCAGCATTCTGGATAACGGTTCCTATACCTGTATATAGCAAGGCTATGAATAGAATGAACTAAATGTGTGATATTAGAGTAAAAAGAATAAAGTTCTTACCCTTGGCACACAAGGCAAAAACGAAAGTAAAGGCCGAAACATTTTCTCTCAATTTCTCTCTATGGGGACAAAAAGAAATATTTCTTTAGTTACAGTAATTAGTGAGTGAAAAATGAGTGAAACTGTCAAAAAAAAGTGAAAGCAAAAAATCTTCGAAACATGAAAAATGACGCACGTGAAAAAAATCTGTTGTGCGGGTCAAAAATACGACGCGCAACATTTTTTTTCACACGTGCATCAGTTTTTTTGACAAATAGTTTCAGAATTTTTGTGCCATTTCGAGAAAAAAATATACCAAAGTCCCCACAGCACCAGTATTAAACTGATTACTGGTAGTTATTATTATTTCTTATTTTGCTAACATTGGCACAAAAAAACCTAGCGCTCCACCTACCTCAGTCGCCTGATCAAGAATGAGCCAGTTTGGCCGCTGCTTGGGCAATTTGACTGTGATGTTCAAACCATTGTGACATGTGCAACTGACGACTGGGAATGTGGGTTACATATATATAGTTACATAGGGTTGAAATAACAATTTGTTACAAATACAAATGGCAGTTGAAATGGCAAATCTGTATTCCTGCACAAGCAGCGATGGGTTATTGTCTGTATAATAAATCAGCACTTGGGCAAAAACGATATCATTAGCAAATGTCAGATCTTTCCCCCAATAAGGCAGCACTGTAGGGGCATCAGCTGAGGGAAATAGGCATCTGGTTAGTGAGGCCAATAGTGGCAATATGGCCCTTATATACCAGCCAGTATTCATGGGTTTCTTATAATACTGATAATAATACAACTACTGATAATAATAGTAATATTATTTTAAAGCAACGACATATATCACAGCGTTGTGCAGCAGAAGGTTGGACACTTTTATCATATAGATTTGACAGAAAGGCGGATCCTTACGCCGTAAACGTACGGAACTTTTTATGTTGGTTTGAAAATCCCAAATACTGTTCCACTTCCACTGATTCTTCCGCTTATTCTTAGCGCCCCCCATTTTCTAAATGCTACTCCTTCTACAGTTTTAGGGGTACAACACCCAAACTCTCCACATTTCTTTGCCCTATAGCGTCCCAAATTTAGAAAAGTGGGCGGAGCCTACAACAGCAAATATATTCACCTATAGACTTCATTAGTTTAAACTGCTGCCATTCTTTAAATATTAATACTAAGGTCCCCAAACTTTGGAGAGTTAGTCACCAGGTAACTGCGGTTCAAGGTTATATAAAGTGGGCGGAGCCACCAACAGCCAATCAGATTTTACCTGTTGACTTACAATGTGGAAATCCAACCTGCTGCCAGTCTCACAGTATTAATACCAGGGTCCCCAAACTCTTCACGGGGGACTGCATTTTTAGGTTTAAATCAGTGGGTGGAGCCACCAACAGCCATTACATTTCCACCCGTTAAATTTCATTGGTTTATATTAATCATTATAGCTTTTTTGAACCAGCTGGAAGTAGAACAATGAAATCACACATCTGATTGGTTGCCATGGGTAACTGCCCTGGTGCAAATTTGCCCAGTATTTATAAATATATAATCAAGGGTGTCCAACCTGCATGCCCCTCCATTCAGCAGCTCTTGAATAACAACTCCCTGCAACCCCCAGCAAATATAAGCCTCTAGACAAATGCACTTATTTATACTTTAATATTGCATATTTTCATTCTATTGGCACCATATGTTGGGGGAAATATGACTGTGAATAAAAAGTTTCTTGGGTGGATCAGCTGTGCAGGGCTGAGCTGTTGTACAGAGGATAACCACACAGGGGCGCTGCTCTCACATCAAACAAGGTCACATTTTGAGAATAATTCCCTGCAATGCCCTGTGTAGGTCAGTATTGTAACTAAATATATTTAAAGGGGATATAAACCCCTTTAAAGGGGTAAAGTAAAACTAGGGGGCGCAGTGGGACAGCATCATGGCTGGGTTTATATCCCCTTTAATGGAAGACTCACAACTAATCTGCCTCTGTGGCAATTCCCCTTTTCAGCCACCTGATGGCGCTGCATGGCTTCTATCATTTGCTACATAGTCTGCAATGTTCTTTTCCAGTGCTGGCAATAATATCTTGTAGCTCTACAGCCTGCGGCCTTACAGATATTGCTAAAACACTGCACACTACTAAGTCTGCTGGCAGTTGTAGTTGCAACAGTTGACTTCAGACTAGGCAGCACTGCTATAGACGGTGCTTGTACGGTGGAATAAGTTAGTATGTGGGAAAGATATTTGTGAGTACAGGTATATATTCAGCATTACTAAAGGGCATGTTAACCCTCCCCAATACTCGCCCATAGTAAATAATAAATATGCAAGAGAATTCTCCAATGAGAGAGAGCTTTATGTCTGTCATCTCTCTGTTGCAATAAAGCAATGGCAATACTTTGACATATTTGTTTGTTGAACCATAAACATTAACAAATATTATATGGGTGGATATAAAGCTAAATGCCCCCCGGGGCTGATCACATGATCAAAGAGCAGGGAGTCAATTGCTCATAGGGCAGGCTGGGGAAAAAATTATATTGTTGGATGATATTGCTTTAGGATTATCTCTGCCCCTGATATTGCTAGACTACAGTTCCCAGCATGCACAGGACACCATTAAGTAGGTGCTCCAGTCAGGGGCCCCAAGGCAGAGGGGGGATCAAAGGAGACTCAAAATTGGGGGTATTCCTGGGGCGAATCGGGGGGATAACTATCAGTGTGCAGCAATTTTTTTTTCATTGTTCTACTTAACATCCAGCTGACTGGGGCCCCTGTAGGCGAGGGCCCATGATTATAATAGCAGCCCTCAGTATATTGGTGTTTAATGCAAGCTGTAGCCCATCAATTTCTGATTGGAACCATCCTGCTCTAGAAGATCTAGGTCCCTTTTATATTCTCTGCACTTCTGGTTCTGACTCCTAAAAACATGTAGCAGATACCAGCTGACCTGGAAGATAACGGACATCTGCTACTTTGTGTCAAGAGTCAGATCTAGAGGAAAGATATGGACAAACACGGATACTGCCTTCAGTGGCAATTACACAGACCGTTAAAAGGGAAAATTCAATACCAACTAACCGGAATTTTCTTTTCCTGGCTATCCATGGCAGCATTCACTCATGGGTTATTCCACCTGCTGATAGCTGATAGGACAGAATTAAAAATAATTAGACAATCACTCAAGATACCACAGCTATATATAGATCCACACCTTCCCCTCAAGAGTGTCTTTGTATCTTAGCAATTAAATTCAAAATGGGGCGGGAAAGCGTGAATGCTGCCATGGATAGCCAGGAAAAATCCGGTAAGTTGGTATTGAATTTTCCCTTTTAACGGTCTGTGTAATTGCCACTGGAGGCAGTATCCGTGTTTGTTCATATCTTTCCTCTAGATCTGACTCTTGACACAAAGTAGCAGATGTCCGTTATCTTTCAGGTCAGCTGGTATCTGCTACATGTTTTTAGGAGTCAGAACCAGAAGTGCATAGAATATAAAAGGGACACAAATCTGCATTAACATACATATGCACAAATGGCTTCAGTGTTTTTGTGCCACCGGGCGGTATCCACAAAGATGAAGAGAAACTTTTTTAAAATGTTGAACTGCAAACATTTGAAATAGTGACTAAACTACCAGTACTGGCTTTGTATACCTTTGCACAGTAGTAAAATATATACTGTATCCCAGTGATCCCCAACCAGTGGCTCAGGGGCAACATGTTGCTCCCAAACCCCTTGGATGTTGCTCCCCAACCTCTTGGATGTTGCTCCCAACCCCTTGGATGTTGCTCCCAACCCCTTGGATGTTGCTCCCAGTGACCTCAAAGCAGGTACTTTTTTTAAAAAAAATTTCTGGTTAGGAGGCAAGCTTTTGATTGCGTAAAAACCCAGTGTAATTGACAAACAGAGCCTTCTGTAGGCTGCCAGTCCATATAGAGGCTATCAAATAGCCAATTATAGCCCTTATTGGCACCTCAGGGAACTTATTTCATGCTTGTGTTGCTCCCCACAACTTTTTCCATTTTAATGCAGCTCACGGGTATAAAAGGTTGGGGATCCCTGCTGTATACCTAAATTGAATGTAGTGGTTATGAATAGTCTTGATCCCTGCAATGAGAATATATTGGTGTTTGTAATAGAGTACTGCAACAATTTGCAACTATACTTGAGTACAGGGCCGCCATCAGGGGGGCACAGGGGAGACAGTCGTCCCGGGCCGGGGCAATTTTACCATTAAGGGGGGCCCAGCCTTGCTACAATTTTCTTAGTAGCTCAGGCCCCCTTAAATCAATTCCAGGGGATAATCCTATTGGGGGTGGAGCTGGAGGATGCTGGGAGGGGAGCTGGAGGATGCTGGCACCACTGCAAAACGTAACCCCTGGCTACCAATGATTTAGGGGGCCCTGGCTACCAATGTCTGTGTGTCCCTTGTACTGATGGGAGGGGTTACTGGGGGGGCAGGGTGTGGGAGAAGGGGGGCCCCAGATTTTGCTGCGAGGGGCCCCGTGATTTCTGATGGCGGCCCTGGCTGTGAGATGTGACAAAAAGTCAGACTGAGGTAGTATAAGCTTAACAGTATGGGGGGCAATGCTGCACATTATGCTGTTATGCGAAAGCAACACAACCTTTAAGGGCTAAACTCCACAGGAGATTTTGATAAGATTTTGTGGGTCAGATTTTATATGATCTTGTCATGCAATACCATGTATATATAGAATATAAATGTCACAATATAAGGCAGATTAGTAATTGTTTCAGATTCTCATTACATGGCAGCTCTAAAACTAGTGCAATTAGCATCAGAATGTAATAATCAGACCTGTAGCATCAGTTTATATGACAGGCCAAGCTCATTTCCTGCTTGATAATTTGCAACGACCCCTTAGCTTAGCTTCTCAACAGCCGCCCAGAGCCCACTGAGCATGTGCAGTTCCAGCGACACTCCTAACAGAATCCGAGACGAAGAGCTCAGGTGCACATCTTTGAAGACCTGGATCATACAACTCTCCTGTCACTGTCTCTAGTTAAGCTGAAGCCACATGGGGCAGATTCTCATCTTGCAGATAATCCCTGCATTTTTTACAGACTGAGAATTTACCCCATGTGGCTTCAGTCTTAGAATAACAGCTGCCTGTTTAGTTCAAGACTGATATATTTAAACCATCCTTTCCTTTTCTAAGCAAATATATATATTGATGTTTACTTCAATTTATTTGGAATACATTGCAGTACACAAATATACAAGGTAGAGCTTTTAAATCCAAAATAATAAATAACAAGGTTTCAATAGTAGCAGTTCTATAGTAGCAGTTATTCCTGTTTTCATACCCTGAGTTTAAAATATTTAAATTTTATTTGACTTATTATGATGTAACCTATATTATCCAGCTCCCATTGCTTCCTATAAAGCTGTTCATTCTACCTTCTGGCAGCCAATCAATCACAAGGTGGGTATCGCGTCCTCTCCTACCTGCCCCTGTGCCACTGCTTGTGCAGCTACAAACAAGGGACATTTCTTGCACCTTTCACTCTCTACTCCAATATCATGATATGACTTTTTGGATGTTACCTGGGTAGTTCTTCACAATTAATGGCCTTATTCTTAAAAGAGACCATTTTTGCAAGCCTGCTTTGAAATATATTAATAATAATAAAACATCATTTGGGCAGGTCATTTTCAAAAAGATATCTGCCTCTTTTTAAACTGCTATTTTTACAGCACAATTTCTGAGTGATTTTGTGTATTAGATGAATTATATATAATCATTCCCAAAGATGCTTCATTAAAGATCATTTTGTGGCTTGTAAAGTATTTTCAGTTACCCAATTTAACAACACTAACAAAGCACATTAAAATAAATGGAGTGCTGACCTACCTCTGAAATAGGTCACTGAAAACTTCTGTTCCAGCTGGGCTTGCCATGCTAACACAAACTCTGACTTATTCTTTCTTTGAGTCTCCTGTAGAACTACTTTTTGCTGTTTGTGTTTTGTATTGATTCCCTTTCACTTTTCCTTTATTCTGGTTTCTTCCTTATGGATGAAGAAGACACCTTATGTTATAGCACAATATAAAGTCTAATGTCAGATACCTTTACCATTTGGTTTGTAGTGTTTGTACATTAGGAGCTCAGACAGTTCTTGAAGAGAGAATTTTCCACCAATCATTTATTACATTTGGGACACCAAGTAACTACTGTAATACCCATTGCAGGCCGGCCCTGGCAATTAACAGTAAAGGTGGCCAAACACCTTCAGATCTTCTCCCGATGGCCCTAATCTACGGGTGGGCGATCGGGAGAATCCAGGCTAATTCGATCGTTTGGCCTTGGGGCCTAATGATCTAATTATAATGACGGATATAGGCAAAGTCGGTTCGGGGACTGCATCAACGAGCCAATGCGGTCCCCGATCTGACTAAATTTTTTAACCTGCCCAATTTCAGGCCAGATATCGGTCGGGCAGGCCCGTCGGTAGTGCCCATACACGGGCCGATTAGCTGCCGAACCATCTAAGGGACCGATATACCTTTAAGCATCAGAGGGGCTTGCAATAAATCACATGCAAGCAGGGCAGCCACTGAACTTCAAGGGGGATCGCGATGAAGGGAGAGAACAGAACTGCAGAAAGCTTGTATCTCAGAACAGGTACTAAATATTTAACATACGTATATGACAACATTTTAGAATTTAGTGCTAAGAATATATATTCGTTTTAAAAAAAAATAACTGAAAAATAATGAAATTGTGAATGCGTTCTGGGTCTACCAAACCTCTTTGAAAAAAAAAAAAGCAATTGTTTTGCCTAGGACCACGCCCATTGATTCTACATGAACTTTTAGATGCTAAAGTTTTACATTCAAGTTTTTCAAATTACTTGCGCTAAATAAATATCAAACATTTCAGTTCTGGAAATCATCATTCAAATTTGGGAGTTTTTGTGCAAAACATTTGAATCATGGAAAAATTTGACCTTTTTTGACCGTTGATAAATCACTCCCTCAGTGCGTGCATGTCATCTTTGAATGTGGTAGGGTCCTTAGATTGTAAGCTCTACTGGTGCAGGGATTATTTGAATGTGTGTAATGTGTGTAACACATAGGCACTAGTGATGCACAGGTCAGCCTGAGACCCATGAGACTGCATGGACCAGCCAAAGGTACCAGAGGAGAGTGGCAGGCAATATTTGCTATAGCAAAAAAAGGAAAGTCGTGGTCACCACTGAACCATTTTAAACCACTGGGGGTGCACTGAGGCTGTTACCACAAAATTCATACAAAGACAAGAGGTCCCACTCACTCACCCATTATCAATATATATAGGGCAATAAGAAATTCTGTTCATTAAACTACCAAGGTGTGCCCTCCCCTTTAAGCAAAACAGGGATTGTTAGTCCATATATTGCAATATACTTCAAGCTGGCCAACTGCGTCAAAGTCATCCCAGGTCTGGCCAGTCCTAACCACCCCCCACTTTTGATATGGTTTATACAGGAGCAGTGCCACCTCCACAATTTGGCCCCCATCATACCAAGCTACACTAGTAGAACTCTTAATGATCCATCCTTAATAAATCAGGTTAGTCAGTGCAGAAATCAGAAAAGATAACCAGATTTTCCCTATGTAAGATCCCCAACTAAAATATACATCATGGTTGCTATTGTATATTACACATATTGTAAGTAACTCTACATATCCATGACCATAAACTGTTAAAACAGTAACGTGTAATCACCCAACAGTACGCCAGGAGCGCAATACTACTGAATGGAAGAGTGTTATGATTGGATGGCTGGTCCACAACACTTCAAGTTTTCAAATGTTAATCAATGGCAGCTATCATCTGGTAACCACTGGGCCAATCAGTTTCTCTGATGGTTAAAGTGCTTCAGATAATTGTGTACAATTTCAAGCATCTCGACTAAATTACTAAAATACTATATATATGTTTGATATATTGAGTTGTACCTAGGTTTAATCTGATAGTACACATACATACATTTTTGTAGCTTGCATCAGTTTAGTTTGCAATTAGGATAACATTATCACGAACCTGAAATGTGAGTCATATTTCTGAATACTTTCTGAATACACGCTTTTTCACTGAAATTAAAATGAATTCATGGAAAAATATGAGTGATGGACAGAGATAATTAACGCAGCGTGGATGACCTCTTAGCATAAGGATTTATTATGAAGAGCTGCGCATTGTGCTTTCATGGTCACTTCTGGTCCATGCTAACATTAAAAAGAGACAGCTTCATAGACAATCATTATGATTAAATGCATTATATTACACATGCAGCTTTGGAAATTGGTTAGATACTGTAAGAATACAGACATTTTCGTCAAAGAAAAACACTTTGGAAGGACCTTTATATATATATATAGAGTTTTATTCATGATTGCTTTCACATGCAAGGGCATAAGTGTTGCTTTATCTCTGTGCCCATAAAAGCAAATTAGAGATATTAATCAACAGGATAGGTGTTCTACAGATCACTCACTCTATATCCCTTGGCAATACAGTATACACCGACGCTGCTGCAGGGGGGTACTGAGAATCCAGGCAACATCCCCCTTATAATTCCTGGAGACCTTCAACCCTATATGCAGAGTAGTGGATAGGTACAGGTATGGGATCTATTATCTGCAATACTTGGACCTGTATATCTGCATATACAATAAAATGAACATGAGGGAGGTCTATTAACCATTTTTAGAATTTAATTTTTTTTCCAATATTTAGCTGTGGAAATAAAATATTCTCGACCTTCTCCATGACTGCATTTATTTTTTAAAATTGCTAGCATATTTACAAAAAAATGTGCACTTGGAAAAACTAGCTCACATTACAGGTATGGGACCTGTTATCCAGAATGCTCAGGACCTGGGGTTTTCTGGATAAGGGTTCTTTCTGTAATTTGGATCTCCATAAATTGTCTGCTAAAATTCATTTAAATATTGAATAAACCCTATAGGCTTGTTTTGCCTCCAATAAGGATTAACTATATCTTAGTTGGGATCAAGTACAAGGTGCTGTTTTATTATTAGAGAAAAAGGAAATCATTTTTAAAAATTAGAATTATTTGCTTATAATGGAGTCTATGGCAGATGGCCTTTCTGTAATTCTGAACTTTCTGGATAATAGATTTCCGGATAAGGGATCCCATACCTGTATTTGTAAAAAAAAAAAACTTTTTTACAAATTTCACAATATTCCATTCATTTTTAAATATTTGAATTGTAAAAAAACTCACAAAATAAAATAGCTTGAATGTTTTGTGTGCTCTTCCCGCTGACTAATTGAGAAGCTTGCCAGGCTTTAGCTGCCGAATTGTTTCATTCAAATTTTCAAGATTTTTTCACTATTTTGCAACAATATTGTTTTTACATTTGAGATGTAAATTTGCCCTTAACCCTTTAAGTGCCAGCAGAATTTGACATTTCGGTTCCCCTCAGTGCCAGACGTTTTGTAAACATTCTGTGCTCTCTCAATTTAGGGGCTTTTACTGTGGGCAGGGTTAAGTTTAGGTAGGCAAACTATATATTGTTTTTTTTAGGAGAACCTGAGCTTTCCAAATCTGCCTGAGTTTTTGTGTATTTCCACTTCTGGAACAAGATTTAGAGCTTGAAATACAAAAAAAAAAAGAAAAAATGCTATTTTTCATGATATAAGGATTTATACCAGAAACATATTTTATTTTATGGAAAAAAATTCAACTGATTTGGAAAGCCTCATGTCTCCCGAACGTGCCAATACCTGATATGTATAGTTTTATTGAGATTTCTGACTTCTATAGATCAAAAACTCCCAGCAGTAAATTACTAAATTTTCAAAGCATTACAGCAGAATACGGCATACTTTACATTCCAAAGCCAAAAATCCTGGAACATTAGGTTTACCCCAGGAAACCATACATTTTTGAAAAGTACACATTCTGACGAATCCGAAATGGGTAGCTATGTCTTCCAACTCCTAAGTACCAAACGGCAATGCTTTACTGAATTTAGCATTTTCTATAAAAAATTATGAAAATTCTAAAAAATCACCTCAAATCTTCCACTTTCAAGCACCTTATCTCCCACATAACATTAGGTACCAAGAAAACACATCCTAAATATGAAAGCCAAGGTTCCACTGAACGGTTTTATGCCCATTGTGCATAGGATCACCAATGTATCTGGCATTTAGAGACCCCATAAGGAAGTTAGTGCAAAGAAATTGCCCCGGAGATCTCTTTAGCTACTGAAAATTCAACACATTTACTGCATTTTCTGTGGGATAAAAACACAAAAAAATACATTGACCCCCCCAAAACCATATATTTTTGGAAAGTACACATTCGGACGAATTCAAAATTGGTACCCATGTCTTTCTACTCCAAACTACAGAGTCGCAGTGCTTTCCCAAAATTGCCAGTTTTGGTGAAATACCTGAAAATCACATCAAATCTTCCACTTTCAAGCACCTTATCTCCCACATAACATTAGGTACCCATGTCTTTCTACTCCAAACTACAGAGTCGCAGTGCTTTCCCAAAATTGCCAGTTTTGGTGAAATACCTGAAAATCACATCAAATCTTCCAATTTCAAGCACCTTATCTCCCACATAACATTAGGTACCAAAAGAACACACCCTAAATATGAAAGCCAAGGGTCCGCTGAACAGTTTGATGCCCATTATGCATAGGATCAGCACTGTATCTGACATTTAGAGACCCCAAAAGGAAGTTAGTGCATACAAAGTGTATACACTGCAATATAAGCTACCGGCATGTGCATTATGTGCCATAAGACCCCCTAACAGTAAGTAGACCCTAGAAAACCATACATTTTCCGAAAGTACACATTCTGACAAAACAAAAATGGGCAAATAAGACTTTCTACAGCAAACTACCAAACTACAAAGCTATGCTAAACAGAACAGTTTTTATGGCATTTCTGAAAATTGTCACAAAGCTTGCATGTTACCTCATTATGTACCCCCACATTTTGTAATTTATCAACACAAAACTTTCTAAATATGAACGCCAGGGGTCTACTGAACAGTTTGATGCCCTATATGCTTATATTGGCCAAACTACGTGCCGTACAGGGGCACCCAAATAAAAATAGTGCATATGAATTTTCATATAAGACACTCCGGCTCATGCAATTTTTGCACCCGGTATGTGTATTATGTGGCATAAGACCCCCTAACAGTACCGAGACCCTAGAAAACCATATATTTTCTAACAGTACACATTCTGACAAAACAAAAATGGGTACATACAACTTTCTACTGCAAACTACCAAACTACAAAGCTATGCTAAAAAGAACGGTTTTTATGGCATTTCTGAAAATTGTCACAAAGCTTGCATGTTACCTCATTATGTGCCCCCAGATTTTGCAATGTATCAACATAAAACTTTCTAAATATGAACGCCAGGGGTCTACTGAACAGTTTGATGCCCTATATGCTTATATTGGCCAAACCACATGCCGTACAGGGGCACCCAAATAAAAATAGGGCATATGAATTTTCACATAAGACACTCCGGCTCATGCAATTTTTGCACCCGGTATGTGTATTATGTGGCATAAGAACCCCTAACAGTACGAAGACCCTAGAAAAACATATATTTTCCCGAAAGTACACATTCTGACAAAACAAAAGTGGGTAAATACAACTTTCTACTGCAAACTACAAAACTATGCTAAACAGAACGGTTTATGAGACATTTCTGAAAATCATCACAAAGCTTGCATGTTGCCCCATTATGTACGCCACATTTAGTAACGTACCAACATAAAACACATAAGAACGCCAGGGGTCTACTGAACAGTTTGATGCCCAATATGCATAGAATTACCAAACTATGTGGGGTACACAGGATGCCAAATTGAAATACAGCAGACAAAATATCCATGTGCAAAGACAAGTAATAAAAAACAATGTGAAATGCAATAAAATTGATAAAAATAAAGAAAAATCACTAAAATCATTTTTTTTTTTGGCCTAATAATATCTGCAGTCAGAACAACAGTTTGAGTATTTTGGTTTGGGCAAATAAGTTTTACAGACAAAGTCAAGCGAACAACAACTATACATAACTGAAAATGCAATAAAATGGCTAAAAATGCAATAAAATACCCAAAAATGCACCAAAATCATAGAAAATGTAGTAGAAACACCAAAATAATACACAAAGGGTATTGCACAGTGCGGTTAGCGAATACACTATCCGCAATGGCAATAAAACATTTTTTTCAGGCAAGAATAAAAATGATGTGATAAAAAAAAAAATTACAGAATTACGTGTGTAAGTGTGTGTGTACCCATGGTAAAATGTGTTTTGTGTGCATGTGTGCAAGTGTGAGTGCTATATATATATATATGTAAGTGCTGTGAATGTGTGAAAACCCCAAAAAATGCATGTGTGTGTGTGTAAGTGTGAGTATAAGTGTGTATTGGTGTAATAAGTGTGTGATTGTGTGTTTGTGTGTGTATTTGCCACCTACCTGGGCAGAAGTAGCCTGAAGATTGAAGAGACACACTGGAGAGGCAGCTGCAGCCGATGGTGAGTAGGCAGTGCAGAGAGGGGGGGGCCAGAGCAGAGGGGGAGTGGAGGGAGAGAAACTGCAGGGAAAGCCTAGCACGTAGAATACACGTGCTAAGCTTTCCCTATGGGGCCCCTGGGCGATCGCGACCCAGGGGCCACTCGTTCCCCACCTCTGACTGTTGTCTGGAGGCTGGGGAACGAGCGGGGAGCGAAGCAGCGGCTTGAAAAGCCGCTTCTCCGCTCCCAAAGCCGGAAGTGCAGCAGGACGTAGAATCTATGTCCTGTGGCACTTAGGTACTTTGGTACTCAGGACGTAGATTCTACGTCCTGTGGCACTAAAAGGGTTAAAAGAAAACTATAAAATATTTTGCATAAAACAGCCCACAGGTACAAACACTCCATCTAAATAAACCATTTTCATAAAAATATACTTTTGTAGTAGTATGTGCTATTGGGTAATTCTAAATAGAGAATTGCCATTTTAAGAATTAAGGGCCACCCCCTGGGATCATAGGATTCACAGTGCACACAAACAAGCCAAGGCACACATACATGCTAGGCCCCATCAGCCAATTAATGGGCAGAGTTCTGTCTTTTGCTCCCACACTTTTGCCTTTTGCTGCATTATTTCTGGTCATGTGATCTCTGAGAGGCAACACAGCTCATCACTAAATGGTGGCTCAAGGGAATGGAAAAGGGCACAAACATATAATGTCCTTCTAAGCAGCACAGCCAGCAGCTTTGAGAGTGTTTCATAAGTAATAGTGAACCTGAAAAACCTTAACCTGAACCCAACCCTAATCTGCAAAATGTTGTAGGACAGAACCACAACCCGTACCTGTGTCTTTCCGCTCTGTACCTTACCTCTATGCGCACCTTAGGTTTCAGGACAGGAAAACTTCAGGAGCAGAGGAAGAATGTACTTCCCCAGTCACCAGCAATGGTCGCCCAAGTTTCAACCCTAACCCACTTCACCTAAGAGTAAACCCGCAGATCACTAATAAGTAATCAAGTTATTCTCGATCATCCCACTCTCAGCAATCTGTCTCGCTACACGCAGGCTTTGCGGCAGTCTTTTTCATGTGTCGTTTTTTTTTTTTTTTTTTTAATACAGCTCTAAATCTTCATCCTGTAGGAAGTACAAGCCAAATATGCATTAGTAACCTGTCCATCATATAACTGACTCTGACATAAAGCTGCATGTAGAGAGACAGATTGCTAAGAAAGGAATATTTAGAAAATCTATCATTTCCATGTGATGAAGCTTTTACTCATTTTATTTCCCTAATTACAATTAAATAAATATTATGGTAAATCTTATGATAAAAGGCCAATAAGGGCCTGTAATGTTCATGGAGTGCAGCTCAGGGAGTCTATACACCCATGGCTGGTCATCACAATGGGAAGGAAACCTGATTGTGGTGAGGTGCTTTAATAATAAAAACAAATCATTTTTTATTATATATTTAATGGGAACATGTTTGCATTCAGAAAAAGTTAACACTTTATTTGGACATTAAAACCATCACAACTTTCTCTACTGAAATCTAATGTTCTACATTGTTAATAAAATAAGACAATGAACAGATGAAACACAAATAAGCTGACAGAAAATGAATTCAGGTTGACCATCTTTACAGACAGTTTTTATAGAATTTGCTTTTCCCTTTAGAAACACTTCTAAACACTGACACTTCCGGAAGTAAAACTGCTGAAAGATGTCTGACTCGCAAGTCAAATGCAGTAAAGAGGCAACAGAACATTTAAGCTAATTGTACAGGTAGGATTTTCTCCACAGGCAGATAGATACAAGTACCCCCATTGTGCAGCCAGCCGTCGACTGGGAAGCCACGAGGAGAGTATTGGGGCTGAAAGGTGAGTGCCAAACAAGCCAATGGAGTGAGACGTACGTTCCTCCACTGGCAGAAATACACGGGAGGAGAAAATGTGCCACAACATTAATAAAATAATAATGTATATTTATGCAGTTCCACTTCTAAAACATCTCAGCCTTTTGGAACAGTGGACCTATTAATGCATATGGTACCCACTGTCTAGAACTTTTTTAAAGGCCTTTTTTTTTAAAAAAACACAACAAACTAATAGAGGTTTTAACATAATAATATACCGACTGATAACAACAGTGAGGGATTTTTTTCTTCTGAATTTAATATGTTAAGTGTTAGACATTTGTGATAACTGCTAACAAACAAAATATGGGGTTGCCAATGTAGTTGTTATCATTCTAACAGGCCACACCAGTCAAATATTTGAAATAATTTTTTTTTAAGTTTATAGTTCATTAAAAAAAAGTTCTGCATTTAGGTTTTTATTTAATGAAAATGTGTTCTTATTTTAATTTAAAACTGTGACTCTTTATAGTTCACTGGCTGGAGGCATAAGGTGAATTAAGCAAACAAATGATCACAGTGCTGTTATGGGTTCGTGAATCTCCAAACATGAAGTGCAAATGACATTTTCACTGTTGCTGAAGCTCTGCCGTTTAATATATATATTTCCTATCTTACATCCACCAGCGAATCAAGTTTCAACTGAGAAGCCGCCCAACCCTGCAGCAATAGTAGCTTCCCGCTCTCTCTATATCCACAAGGATCAATTTGTGCTGTGACATCTGTCTCTATATCCACTGGTTATTTATTTGGATTACCAGAATCTTGGGGGCTGGATGTTATATTATGAGAGAGCACATAGCAAATATTATATAATACATAGTTGGTAGATGGGATTACGGTTATAATGGGGAAAAATAAGTAAAGGTATATAATTGTATATGCTTTATATGAAAATTAGTTAGGTTAAAATGATGCTGTGTTAAGTTGTATTGCCATTATAGAAGCCAAAATACTCTTTTTTCCGTCTTTATTTAGCATAAGGGTGGTTCACTGGGGTCAGTTAGACCAGTGGCACCAATCACTTCTCAATAGAAGTTTAGTGAATGCAGTCATATTGCCAAGCATTAGAGCAGTGGCAACAATCAATTAAGAGTTTAATTATAAATATATAATTTAAAACGGAAAGAAGAAACTGACGTCACTCTTTAGATTGTTGTTAACTAAACATGGTGCAGGAGTGAGTCAGGAGAGGTGCTGAACTTGTACTTTTGACTAATTATCCATGTAGACAGATATGAGAGATGGTGATAACAGGACGTTAATAAACTGGCCATACATGCCCAGATTTGGTATGGCCAGTTTAAACTGTACTCCTAGCTGGGCATGTATGGCCAGCCTGGAATTCTGCAGTCCAGGTCAATAAAGGATTTCCAATGGTTGGCCGAAGAAAGTGAAGGGAAGCTGCAGCTCCTACTCATGATATTATGATCATTCAGGCAGTTGGCTACAAAGGTGGATATATATATATATTTATAATTAAACATGGATGCCCCTTGTACAATATCCTTTCCTTTGCCCCATGTGACAATCAGTTGTAGTGCCACACAGTTTGCCTGTGTACGGCCATCTTTAAATTAATCTGCCCTTATATTCCATCCACATTCTGGTTCACTGGAATAAGCAAATTATATCAGTTTCAATTTAAGGTTTAAGAGAAGCAGTATAATTTAAAAATACCAAAGAAAGCAAAATTTCAAAATGCCTTATAATACCACTGCTATAACTCAATAAAATATTAAAGTTAATGTTATGGTGTGATTTTCTTCTTTGCTAATTATTTGAGAGCAGCAGAACATATTCAGTGTTTGTATGGGATGTTGCTAATATAGGGTGGCTTGTTTTGAAATGATAAATGTAACCTTCTAGGCCAATATTTTTATGGCATATATTTTAAATGTTAGTGTTTAAGGGGGATCTCCACCCAAAACTGTTTTTGCTTAATTAAGAAAAAAAGTTATTTTAGTCAACCAATATAAACTGTCAGTTTTTGCTTTTTTTGAAAGCATATGAAACTTATCTGTTCATCCCTCTTTTTACATCAGGATCTCATCCATGTCAGAAAATTTTCTTGAACTAAGCAAAAAAAAAAAAAAAAAAGCAACAAAAACCAAACAGTATTTGGGTAGAGATCTCCTTTAAAACAACACAACTGGGTAAAAAACCATACAGAATTTGCAGCAGCCATTGGGGAAATGCATAATTCTGTCATAATATTAAACCGCGAATAGACTTCTGAGCATTAATAATCAACCAACTCCCTAAAGATGTTTTGGAAGCAAATGCATTTACCTAAAATGAATACACTGAATAAATATTTTACAAAAAATTACTTGCAAGTAAAAGTTAAAAGAGATGACACAACCAGTTTAACAGGCAGGCTTATCCTGAGAAATAAGACGCTTGATTGGAGACATAAAGCTGCTTTCCCACACTGCCTCCGTTAGTCAGAGAAACATTTGGTGAGGATGGGTAGCTGGAATACGAGTACGGTTTGGGTGTGTAAGGGAGGACACCTGATGTTCCCGATGTGGCAGCAGTGCTAGGCAAAGATATATTTTTGCCTGAAGTAGGATGGTAACTGTAATCTAAAAATAAATAGACAATTTATTATACATTATAAATTAGCAAACAAAATGTTTCATATTTTATACAGAGCCTATTGTCTCAAACGCTTGTATTCTTCAGGTTACCAGTGATAGATCAGTATACATAAAGCACATGTATCTACTAGAACAGTGATCCCCAACCAGGAGGCTCATGTTGCTCACCTACTTCTTGATTGTTGTCCCCAGTGATTTTTAAAGCAGGTGCTTATTTTTGAATTTCTGTGGGCTAACAGTCCACATAAGTGCTCCCAAACAGTCAATCATAGCTCTAATTTGGTAACCCCCAGGGACTTTTTTCATGCTTTGTTGCTCCCAATTTTTTTTTTATATTTAAATGTGTCTCACCGGTAAAAAAAGGTTGGGGACCCCTGTATTTCCATATTTCCTTGCTGAGGAGATACAAGTCCTTGTGGTTTCAGCATTTGCAATCACCTCTCCATACTGACACAGAAAAACACAGTCTACACAAAAGCCAATTTGATCTTACAATGACTTCAGAAAAATACAGTAAATCTTTTTTTCCTTGTGGGTGACATCTTTAACTTAATTAACCTGCTTTTCTCTCAGAAACCGTCCTTTAGTCATTTTCATAATTAAAATTAAAAAAACAAAAAATCCCCAAAACAGTCCTAAGCCCATAAAATTTTATTACATAACCCCTTTAGAATGTAATGTCAATAATTATTCATTGTGTCACACTGTAACTTGGATAACCTGTATAACGTTAATTCACAATGTTATATTTCCTACATAAAGTAAAAATATTTGTTAATAATTCAAATATACCAGGACAGTACTTACCTAAATGCATTAGTGTAAACTGAGCTGCCAGTTCCTTTGCGTCTTCTACAAATGAACACAGCTTGTCTGGCATGAAGTAACTGTTGGTGTTACCTGTAATGGCTGGCAATATAACTTTATAAGCTAAGAGCATTTTCCCATCTTGACCGGTAGTTGAATACAAATAATATTCAGGGAATGACCAATTATTTTTGTAACAGAAGTACTCCAGGTGCATTACTGCTGAATGGAAATGATGTATCTTCAACGAATACAAATTAATTGGAGTAAGCTTTGTTCCAGGAATACATGGATATGTGCATGTCTCTGGTTCTAGGAATGTTGGGCTGTTCGGATTGTTCAAATATGCTGGGACATTTGAACACATATCAAGAGCCTTCTGGGATCCTTCTTTATTTGCAAAATTCAGTAAGCATTCAGAATTAGCATTCATGTGACCATTTCCATTCTGCCTCCAGGCTGCTTCTTTATTCACCGGCTTTGCCAGTGTTACCTCTATCCTCGCTCCATCAATTAATCTTCCATTCATTACTGACATAGCAGCAATGGCATAATCACGTCTGAAAAAGTGCACAAAGGCATAGTCTCTTATTTTTTTGACACGTTCAACAACTCCAGGTTTGTATCTGTTGAATTCAGCTTTAATTGTTTCCTCAGTCGTTGACATCATTAAATTTCTAACATACAGAACCTTTACTTTCTGCATTGTTTCTTCATCAACTTCTTTCTCTGGACTTGCCCAGGCAACCTTTATTGTATGTCCCCATAACTGGAACGGTCCTGAATAACAAGCAGAAGAAGAAGAAGAAGTAAAGATTAACATGTTATTAATCCAAATAAGTAATAATATCAATAACTCCAATTTTCAAGACTTCTGTATCCCCAGTTGTTTGACTATGACTTTAAATAAAATCATAACAGCAGGGGGCACATTTACTAAAACTCTAATATTTCTCATTTTAAAAATTTGACTGAACTCACTTCCAAATCTGACATTTACAAAAAAATCTGAACTGAATTAGTCTGTGTGGGAAAAAGTTGAAGAAACTGTGACTTTTTCGAAATGTTGCCCTAAAAACACAAATTTTTCAAATTGCCGCACAAAAACCAGTGTAAAAAATCCTAAACCTCTAAAGTTTCAAGGCAAAAGAAGAATCTTTCAAAGAGAGGGAAGGGACATCTGCCATTGACTTTTTTCTACATGATCTCAGCAACTTTTAGCTGGCGAAAAAGTTCGGATTTTTAGCCGTTTGGACACATAGTAACTCTTCAAAAAGTCTCAACTTTTTTTTGTGACTTTTAGGGCTAAAAATCCAAATCAGAAAAAAAAATCTGATGGTTAGTATATGACCCCTAAGTATTAAAAGAAAAATGCCCGAGAACTATTTCCAGAATTTTTCATGGAGATTTCTAAACAAAATTTCATGAATTAAAATGCTGCAACTTATACACATTGCATTGTTAATTGTTCTCATGTTTTCTGAATTCTTCTGTAACTACAGAAATTGAGATTCTAAAATAACATATTTTACCTGCTGGGTGTACATAACTGAACAGCAATGAGGAGAAAACATTTATGGGATTTTATCAGTATTCTACTTTAGGCTAATGTGGAAAAGCGCTTGCTGAAAATACCGCCCTACGCCTCCTATATGTGCCTGCACCCGAATGAATGAGATACGCTAGGGTGCAGCCACATGTAGCTGATATACACATTAAAACGGGAGACTTTCAAACGCTCGCTTTTTTATGCGTATTTCCACTACATGTGCCTGCACCCGAGTGTATTCTATTCATTCAGCTGCAGGCACAAGTAGGAGGCGTAGGGCAGAATTTTCGGTAAGTGTTTTTCCGCTGGCATTAGCCCAGCAATTATTATTTTCTTTGAAATAGTAAAACTATAGGTTAGACAAGAGTAGAAATGTTCAAAAGAAGACATTGGTTTTTGTGGATGCTCAGTACATACTGTATCAAATACCAGCCACAAACAAAAAATAGCAATAAATAAACGACAACCCCTGGTCCAACTGATGTAAATTTCAATGTAAATTTCTAGAAACTAAACAAATATAAATTATTGTGATGCAAACACTATTGTTCAGTCCCTTAAAGGGGTTGTTCAACTTTAAACTAACATTGAGCATATTGTAGAGTGCTATTCTAAAACAATTTGCAGTTGGTATTAATTTTTTATTACTTGTGATTTTCTAATTATTTATTTATATATTTAGCGACACTTCAGTTTGAAATTTGAGCAGCAATATGGTTGCTAGCGTAATTTATACCCTAGCAACCATATTTCTGCTCAAATTTCAAACTGGAATATGAATAGGAGTTGGTCTGAATAGAAAGATAAGTAATTAAAAGTACCGGTACATAACAATGAAACTATAGCCACAAAGAGCAATAATTTTTGGCTGCAGAAGTGTCAGAATAGGAAAGCAAATAATTCAAAAACAATAAAAAATGAAGAACAGTTAAAAAGTTGATAAGGACCTGTCATTCTATAACATACTAAAAACCCCCGCTTTAATTAAAAAAGAGTATAGTTTATGTGCAAATCCGCCAAGAGTAAAGTTTGGGTATAGTACAGACAGCAGAAGTCTAACACAATTCGCAACTGATCTTCATTATTTTAATTTCTTGCAGTTTTTGCAGCTCTTAGGAAGCATTTTTAAAATAAAAGAAGGTCTAAAATAAGTCAGAAAATAATAGTAACTGTAAGTAACAATACAAGAAACCCAATAACCAGATAGCATTTTTAGGAGCTGTCAGTTAAGAGGCAGTCTAATAGATAAAAAAAAAAAGTTTTTAAAAGTTGTCAATCTGTAATATAATAAAAGTTCCCCTTTAAATTCTTTTCCTATTTAATTCAGTTTCTAAGATTTTAATTGTGGCTCTTCTTGGTAGATTAGGTTACTGCCACTTAACTGAATTTCTGAGAGAAGAGACACAATAAGAAAAAGAAAGAGCAGACAGAAATAATTAAGTGCCAGCGTAGAAGTTTCAGGTGTATTTAGATATCCATAGACAGCTAGAAACAGTTCAGAGAAGCATCGGCACATACGCTGTAGCACAGGGGTCTCAAACTCGCGGCCCGCGGGCCATTTGCGGCCCTCGGTACAGTATTTTGTGGCCCGCACCAACGCCTTCTCAAAAGCAATGAATGGATCGCGATTTGTATTGCGATTCAAGGGATAATGCAAGGCACAGCGGGCGGGAGCTGCTGATTGCGGAAATGACGTTATGCCATCATAACAGTTATTATGGGAAGACGTTCTGTGAGCACAATTAGCTGCTAAGGAGCTAATTGTGCACACAGAACGTCTTCCCGTAATAACTGTTATGATGGCATAACGTCATTTCCGCAATCAGCCTCATCCTGACTTTGCCTCCTGCGGCCCCCAGGTAAATTGAGTTTGAGCCCCCTGCTGTAGCATAAATATAGGTTTCTGACACAAGCATTACCTGGAATTAGCTTTCTTCGTGCCATGGCAGCTGCTCTGTGAGATTCATACATCACAAAAGCAAAACCACGATTTTTTGTTTTATCTGTTGCACTAGGGTACACAATAACATCCATCACTCCTTCTGTTACTTTCTTCATTTCCTCTAAAATTTCTTCTTTTCTTTTTTCCTGAGGGATAGAGCCAATAAACAGTCTGCAGTTGTCTAAACTGACACAGACTCCAATAAACTTTCCTTGGCAAATTTCATAATTATTTAGCATTCGAATGGCTAACAAGGCTTCTTCTTTGTTTGTGTACATGACAAAAGCATAGCCTCTATTCTCACCACTAAATTCCATCATCAGCCTAAACTCGTATATTTTTCCAGCCCTTGCAAACAAAGGAACCAATTTATCTTCATACATATCACGAGGAATTTTTCCTACAAAAACTTCACAGCCTCGTGGAGGTGGAGGTCCTTCCCAACCTGGAGAAAAAATGAAAGCAAAAATGGAATCGGTCAGCAGCACTAGCAAAACAAATACATAGAGAAATGTGAAATACAGGTAGGGGACCTGCTATGCAATATATTTGAGACCTGGGACTTTCTGGATAAGGGGTCTTTGTGTAATTTGGATCCCATACCTAAATATACTGAAAAAGCATTTGAACGTTAAATAAACCTTATAGGATTGTTTCACCTTCAATAAGAATTCATTATCTCTTAGTTGGGATCAAGTACAAGGTACTGTTTTATTATTACAGTGATTAAATCATTTTCAAAAATTTTAATTATTTAATTATATTTGATTAAAATGGATATGGCCTTCCCATATTTAAGAGCTCTCTGCGTAATGGGTTTCTGGATAACAGATCTTATGTATGTATTGCTGCTAACATACATACAATACATAATAATATGTTCAATGTAACAGCACTAAGCTATAAAGCAAGAGCAATTTGCAAAATTCATAGTAAATGAGCCCCTGTAACGTAGTAATTAAAACGTTTGCTGCAATAATAAAAGTATATTAAGCCACAATTTTAAGCCCACTGCAAATAGTTCACTGCTGTGGTTTATTTAATGCAATAGCACATCACTGAATGTAGGAAAATGGCTTTGCTGTGACTACACAATTAGCTATAAAGTCACAGAAGAATTACATCACATGACCACTGTATTCGTGTAGAATGAAGCCAATAAGATTAAAAAATATTCCAAAACGTTATGCTTCCTACCCATTAACAAGTCAAGAAAAGGCAATTTGGCTCAAGAACAGTAGTAGGTATAATATGAAAGGCAGGGTGCAAGTGCAAAAACTGAGGACAAGCTGCCATGGATGAGAATTGCTGCAGGCTCTCCATCTCAGAGCAGAGATCTGCAGCTGCCACATGATTACAGCCCTGCCTGCATTCATCGCTGTTGTATTTATGAGTGGGTGCAGGGCTGCCATCAGAAACTTTGCGGCCCTCTACAAGATATTTATATGGGGGCCCCATGAACACAAGCACAAACTACCAACATTTTTGCCAGTCGGTATTTTAAAGGAAACTATACTCCCAAAAATGTAGGTCTCTATAAAAATATATTCCACAACAAGCCCATATGTAAAACCCTGCTTCATCTAAATAAATCATTTTCATATAAATATACTTTTTTAGTAATATGTGCTAATGGGTACTATTAAATAAAAAATTTCCATTTTAAATATTAAGGGACGCCTCCTGGGATCATAGGATTCACAGTGCACACAAACAAGCCAAGGCACACATACATGCTAGGCCCCATTAATGGACAGAGTTCGGCCAAATAACCAGTCATTCCCACTTCTGAAAAGTTCATGTAGGAGACACTTATAATTCTGTAATTAGATCCCAGTATAAATGGCTGATGTTACACTTTAACAAGAAGTTTATACAAATAGTTAATGAAATAATTAATGTGCTAATTAGTCAGTCAGTTCATTGGGGGCAGTGGAATTTACCTTTTTTAAATTTAATTTTCATTGTAATTTTTTAATTCATTGGTCAGTAGAGTTTGCTCCTGCCAGCCCGGCAAGCTTGTACACGTATGGAACCTGTTATCCAGAATGCTTGGGATCTGGGGCTTTCCTGATAAGGGATCTTTCCATAATTGGCTCTCCATACCCTATAGGATTGTTTTGCCCCCAATAAGGATTCATTATATCTTAGTTGGGATTAGTGCTGGGCGGTATACCGGTTTAACCGGTATACCGATTTTTTAAAAAAAAAACGGTATGAGTTTTAAACATACCGCTATAGCGCGCCTCCTGCTGTTTTTCTCCAATCACATCCGGGTTGCGCCCGTGCGTACGTGACGTCGGCGCGCATGTGACGTCAGCGCGCACGCGACGTCGTTAGGATGCATCGCTGGAGGAACCACAAGTTGGGTAAGTTCTGCTGTCGGGTTGTGGCGGTTGGGGTTGGGGGGGCTGGGGGGGTTGTGGCTGGGTTTGGGGGGGGCTGGGGGGGCTGGCTGGGGGGGTTGTGGCTGGGGTTGGGGGGGCTGGGGGGGTTGTGGCTGGGGTTGTGGGGGCTGGGGTTGGTGTTGTTGGGGGGGGATGGGGTTGTTGGGGGGGGCTGGGGTTGTTGTTGGGGTTGTTGGGGGGGGTGGGGGGCCACCAATATTTATTATTTATTTTTTATTTATATACCGTCAAATACCGTGATACCGATATAATTTTGAAAAATACCGTGATATAAATTTTTGGTCATACCGCCCAGCTCTAGTTGGGATCAAATACAAGGTACTGTTTTATTAATACAAAGAAAAAAATGTAATTATTTGCTTATAATGGAGTCTATGGAAGATGGCCTTTCTGTAATTCAGAACTTTCTGGATAATGGATCCCATAATGGACCCCATACCTGTACTGTTTTTTGTTTAATATGCAAGTTACTTAAGTTACATAATTGTGTAAGCTTTAGTTAACTTTATATGTAACATACACAATCTGTGTAACGTTCGCGACACACATGTAAGAGAAAGGATGAAATAAAATGGAAGGTTTGAGTCAATTTTCATAGATTGTGTTAAAAATGCTAATTTTAGAAATACTTTGCAATATTTGTAAAAAAGTCTACTTTCCCTTTGTATGTGATTATCCTATAACTAGTTGAAAATAAATGCCGCTATAAATGGTTGCATGTTAGTGGCATTAATTACAAAAACAGAAACAACTGTGAAGCAAAGAATCAGTGCAAAAGGCTAAAAATCTTAAGATTTTAAATGTGCTTTGTTATATCTTAATATCTGCGGTCACAATATTATATACATTTGATTCCTATTTTTGTATACCACATTAGAATACCTAAGAGAAAAAAGGGAAAACTCAATGTACCTATAATAGAAAGGCCCCTTAAAAAACACGGTTAACATTAAAATCAGTATATTAAAGGTAAAAACTAAGTTACAGCCATAAGCACTCACAGAAACACTGCACTGAGTTCAAAAGATACAGGATTTCTTGTCTGTTTGTTTTCTTGTGCCAGAGACATGCAGCTCTCTCCTCTCTCCCTCAAGAATGCTAAGAACCCCCCCCCCTTAGGAATGTGTAATCTGAGCCAATCAGCAGGAAGCTTCCTCATAGTCTTACAAACTGAGCATGTACACAGGTCTTGGTCTCGGTGCAGGAACGAGGCATTATGGGAAATTTCTTTACAGAACTCAGTGGGTTTTTTTTTCCTATGAGACTTCTGTTCATCTAAACGGGAGAAATATGGGGAGACTTAAGCACACTATTGAGAGAACTGAAGGTATGCCTGCAGCTTGAGATTAAATCTTTATTCGCCTTTCTTTGTCCTTTAAGCTCAAAAACAGAACTGCACTATTGCAAACAAGCTGCTTACCAGGAGGAGGGCCACCAAATTTCCTCTGTCCATTTACTTGTACCATGGTGTAACCGGTATTATCGATTAAAGCAAGCAAAGCTACTTGAGTCTGAATGCTAATATCAAATTTGCTGCATCCATTGAACATATCTGTACAATTATCTTCCATGTCTCCAAAATCATCTATTTTAAAACCAAAAGAAAACATAGATTACCAATATGTATTTTATATGAGACTATTCTTTCACAAATCCTCTTTGCCCAGATAATTTCATCTGTATTTCAGAGACAGACAAAACAAACACCACAATGCTGCCTCAAGGAGAAAGTATTAAAGTGGTGGTTGACCTTTAAATTAACTTTTAGTATGATGCAGACACTCATATTCTAAGACAATTTGCAAATGGTTTTCATTTTTTATGGTTTTTGAAATATTTAATTTTTGTTTAACAGCTCTGGTTGCTAGAGTTCCGTTGGATGGAATGATGTTCCCCTTTCCCTGGCTGATATGGTATTATTATTTACAACAGACAAACAAATAATGAGAGCAGTATGAAAAAACCTTGCCATTATATTTATTTACCATAAATACCCCATAATGCAATTCTTTTTTTTAGACTTGAGAATAAAAATAAGTTAATGTATTAGTTACCAAATACTTGGACTTATTTCAAAACTCTTCTCCCCTAAAAATGAAGTCTCACTATGACATCCATTAAATAATCCTTCAGAAAATAGTCATCAGGTCAAGGTGATTAAAAACCTTGTTACATTTGTTATGCTTGCAGTATTAGTGTTTTTTCCCTCCAGTAAAGAGCAAAAAGGACACTGTGGAATGTTTTATGACCTGCCCATATGAACAGGTCTTTGCATCAATACTCCTCCTTTAAAGAACAAATTAACCTATTTTTTATCCCTAAAAAGACCCTAAACTGCCCCCAGAATATACTTTGCCTGCCCTATGCTGCCTGTGTGTGCCATAACCTGATTGCCCTACCCTACCTGTCTGTGCCATACTCTGCCTGCTCTATGCTATCTGTGTGCGCCAAACTTTGCCCACCCTACCCTGCCTGTGTGTGCCATACTCTGCCTGCCCTATGCTGCCTGTGTGTGCCATACTCTGCCTGCCCTACCCTGCCTGTGTGTGCCATACTCTGCCTGCCCTATGCTGCCTGTGTGTGCCATACTCTGCCTGCCCTATGCTGCCTGTGTGTGCCATACTCTGCCTGCCCTATGCTGCCTGCGTGTGCCATACTCTGCCTGCCCTATGATGACTGTGTGTGCCATACTCTGCCTGCCCTATGCTGCCTGTGTGTGCCATACTCTGCCTGCCCTATGCTGCCTGTGTGTGCCATACTCTGCCTGCCCTATGCTGCCTGTGTGTGCCATACTCTGCCTGCCCTATGCTGCCTGTGTGTTCCATACTCTGCCTGCCCTATGCTACCTGTGTGTGCCATACTCTGTGAACCAGGCAGGGGTTTGCTCTGAGAGTTTGTTAGCATTTGGAAATCATCAAGGGGTAACCCTAAGGTGTTAAATGATGTGCTGGGGGTTGCTGTGTTATCCACAGGGGAGAGGAGGCATATGGATTTAAGGGTATGACTTAATAAATGTCATATATATGTGATGTGTGCTACAAACATTATTGTGGGTATGGTCTTAAAGGGGAACTATTGTGAAAATCAAATTGTCTAAATGGATAGATATGATGCAAATAATAATATTGTCAAATGCATTTGTTTAACAAAAATGCTTACTTTTTTAAATAAAACAAATAACATTACAGACTTTTAGAAGCCTTTCTTTGGGAGCCAGTTCATGTGATTGCTGAATGGGAGGGGCAACACATTGCTGTGATGTCATAAAACCAGTAGCAAAGTCCCGGCCTCCTCTATAATGAATGCAAAACATTCTCCCACCAACTGTATGCGCTCTTTCTAACTAAGGCTTGTTTCTCCATATATGCACAGATCTACTGATCTTAGTAGTCAGGTCTGAGAAAGAAAACAAAGTGCGCGCATATGCACCCAGGTCTGTATTTAGGTCCAGTGGCACACCTATATAGGCCCTCTATGTTGTGTGTGTGACGTCACTTCTACCAAGCAACCCCATCCCTACCCCTCACCCCCCCAGCTCTTATAATGGGGCACCTGAGGGCCGGGTTCATGTATTTTCTTGTTTTTGTATTTAAAAAAAAATGCCCCCACCTTCGCCGCAGATTTCCATAGGAGAGGTGAGGGGGTAGGGGAGTTTGGACACTCTGTGGGAGTGACGTCACACAAACAATGTAGGTCTGGTGCCTAGGGCGACTAAAAACACCCCTTGACCTCGGGTGCTTTAATATAAATACAGCTCTGTATAGAAGTATTGCTTGCACTGGAGTATATGCAACATTTGGTGCTGTTTGTCATCTGTAACCCTTTAGCTGCCAAGCACGTACGTGCTTTCAAAAAAAGTGTTCATCTGCTAAGCATGTATGCCTTACTTTGTTTGCCAGATAAAGGTCCTGCTTCCTCCCCCCCCCCCTTTCCCCATCCAGTGTTGCCCACTCCAGGACCCTCCAGGACCCCCATGCGATCCCTGCATCCTTCTACCTCCAGAACAGGTCTTCTACCTCCAGTGGCATTTATTTGCACTACAACATACATCTACACCCACTTACATGCATTTATACACACATACAGCACACAATTTAGCACAGTATTTTTTTTCATTTTGCACACTAGTTAGGGGGTGTTACGGCACATAATACGCTGTCAGGGGGCTCTATATGCAAAAGCTGAGTTGGCAGGCGAAAAATCCTTATGCGCTATTTTCATTTTGGGGTCAGTACATACCAGAGACTTTGGTATATCTATGCATATTGGGCATCAAACTTTGAAGTGATTTTCCAAAAATTTCACAAATTTTGATAAAAACCAATAACTTTAGAAAAGCATTGCGACTTGGTAGTTTGGAGTAGACAGAATTGTGCCTATTGTGCCCAGAATCTGTTCTTTCCAAAAATGTATAATTTTCTGGGATAAACCTTCTGTTAGTGGAAGTTTTGGCCTTGCAACCTAAAGTATGCAGCTTTCTGGAGCAGTGCTTTGGGAATTTGGTAGTGTACTGCTGGGAGTTTTTGGCCTATACAAGAAATCTCAATAATGTGATTCCATAAGAATCACATGCTTAGAAGTGCACACACATCCATACCCAACACATAGGGGCTGATTTACCAAAGCACAAATTCGGATTGGAAACAAAATTTTTGCGACTATTTCGTCGCTTGCATTGCTTGCATTACATGCTGGGCCCCTCTAAATATTTATTTGCAGGGGAGCCCCAGGTGATCTCCAAATGCCACTGAGGCATGCTGCAGACTGAAATGATTTATGTGTAGTCATGCAGCATGTATCTTAATTATTTATTTGAAATGTTATGTTGTAGAAACTGTGGTGGAACTAAAACTCACTGCACCCAAAAATAGCTGTTATGCACTTTTATTAAGTATGCTTTAATCATAATATTGAGAGCTTCTGTCTTCCACAAAAAAAAGCTATTTTCTGTTTTTTTCACAAATAGAATTGGTAATGCCGTGGCTTGAAAAGTTTCCTTTTCCATTTCTCCACGTAAACGTACACATCTCCTGCTTTCTTCTTTGACCCTCCTCCCCAACCCAGAATGATATGTGGAAAGGCAGCGTCTGGAGTGAAGATTTCCTCCTCCGTTCCCCCACCAACTCACATAGAACTTCCTTCACTGTTCCCCGCCGCATTTTCACTTCCTATAATTCTCTGAGACATGCAGGCACAGGCTGTGCAGAGGGGAGGGTTTGAAGGACAGCAGCAATTATACGCGGACAGTCAGGGAACAGCGAAGAAAGTCTATGCAGCCACTTTAGTACCGATGGCGCTTTTTAACATACCATTCTGGGGGAGAGGTCGGGGGTCAAAAAAGAAAGCAGGAGATTTGTGTATTTAGGTTGAGAAATGGAAAGGAAAGATTTCAGGCCACCGCAAAACCGATGCTGACTATATTCAGTAACACGCTCTTGATTGACACTGTAATAACCAATAAACGTTTGTTATTTAAATGAACCCGACTCCGACTTCAGTGCTGGCCAGAGTCAGGTAGGAGAGAAGCAGCTTCAATTGGCACCAGTACAATAATGGAAATATTTTAAAAACTGTATAAAATATTTAATGCATTATATTTAGAAACTTTCATAACATGATGTTATGATAAATTTCAAGAATTAATTTCATGATAGTTCCCCTTTAAAAGGTCATATGATAACATGGGTGTGGTTTAAAAAAGGGGAGTGGACAAACTGGCTTTCATTATTGGCCTCCACCATGTAAGAAACAACATTTTCAGCCCTTTACCACAGAAGTTGGAAAGCCCTGGCCTAGAACATTCCCAGGGCAATGTATTGGGATTGATGCCATTTAGTGACCAAACTTGTCCATTACATTTAACTGTAACAGAACTACAGTTTCCACTTCTCCTGTGTGTGTATAAAGCCAATGATCCCTGCCACAGAGAGATAGGAAATGCATTGCTATTAGGAGATCCAACTTCCCTGAAAACCTGAGACATTTCCATAGACAAAAAAATTCAAACTAATGCTAATTGGCACTTCTAAAACCAGATCTTGATTATGAGTAACAAATCCCCCAATTCTGCGACAGGGCCACACACACCATAGTCATATACTCTACCAAAAGTGCTAATCTAAGTTCGCCACGTTTTTATGGCCTTAGTTAAAGCTCTCTGCCCTTATCACTTACCAAACGCATTCCTTCTAATTGGATTAATTGTAAAAATCACTGGATTCACTGTAGCGCAACCGCTCCAAAACACCTACAACTGCGCAACCAAGAGCCACTAGCTCCCCAGCTCCGCCCACTAACTGGCACCGTACCCTGCGCACCAGTCCCGCCGATTGGAGAACTGTCGACCAATCATCGAAGCCTGCAAAAGCAGAAGTGCTGAACGAGATGCGGAAGTGCGGAAGCTAAAGGCACCGAAAAGCGCTTTTCAGAACTGAAGGCTTTATTTGACAGTCCTCTGTCTTGCCCTTTTTAGGTAAAAATCTTTAATTTAGAATAATACAATACCTCAAAAACATTTTCTTAAATAATCATTATATATATACATACTCCTTATTGCCTTTATATACATATTTAGAATATTACAAATGGAGCTATATGGAAGTGCTACATCCTTATGCAGAACTCAAACACTTCAAATAAGTAAAACTTTTTATAAATCCTGCCATTGAAATATGCAGTGATTGTATTATTGTTGTCCTGTAAAGTAAATTTATTGAAATATAAGCTCAGCATAGCATTATGGTACAGCAATAAAACACAATAGACACACTAATCTCACTCTTGTTTATTTACTTTAATAGCTTTTTTTAATAATTTTTTTGGGGGGGTTTAAAAGATAAAACATATGGCACCTAAAAAATAGCACGTTGTTCAGTGGCGTAGCTATATACAGTGGAGCCTGTGGTGCCCCATGGGGCGGGGAGAAGGGACTGGCCCAACCAGACGGGGGGGGGGGGGGGGGGGGGGGGGGGGCCTGGCTCAACCAAGTTATGCTGCTGTTTGAATTAACAATAAATGATTAAGGGTAAAACAGCAATCAATGCAAGAAAATGCAAGCATTTTTGTACAACCATATAAACAAACCCATGCTATGATTAATAACAATAATAAATTTGCCACTAAGATAGCACGTCCAGCTTTAGGCAGGATAGTTCTGCTTTTGAGCACTTTGTCCTCCATTCACAAGCAGAATGTTTATTTGCCCTTCTTGTTGGGGCCTGTCTCTAAAGAATTATCTAAATTACCTTACATGAACCTAAAACAGTGGGATGTGAAGGCCATAATAACCACTAATGTATTTTTATTATAATTTTACATAGCTGGCATCTGTAATAACTCAGAAGAGCGCCCAGCCACGTACCAAATATTCCTGGCAAATAGAAAACTTGTGAAGATTGCAAGTAAAGGGCAGAAATACATAAAATAAACACCCATGGTAAATAGGCTGCTATAGTTCGTAAAGAAAATTAATTTGACTAGTAGTGATGATTGAAATTTTTCGCCAGATTTTGCAGGGAAAATAAGCCCGTAGACTCCAATAGCTGCAAAAAACAGCAAATTTTTGCCCCTTCGTGTATTTTTAGTGAAGTGAAATGGGGCAGTTTCACTCATCGCTATTGGCTAGCATATATTGTTTCAGCAAGTTACTGAATATACATTTCTTTCTATTCTTTATTTTTACAGTATGAATGCATGTATGTAAAATATATACAGTGCATCAAAAATCCACTTTTTTAGGTAAACAATCTAAACCCAATCCAGTTCTGCAATGAATTAGGTGGGATTTTCAATTTGTTGTTAGTATATTAATTACACTGATCATTAAAGAGATACTGATATCTGAAATCAAACTGTTTTTAATTATATAATGACATTGTCTTGACATGAGCTCTATGATTTTGCCTTAAAAGTATTTGCCCAATGCTTTTACATTACCTATGTGAACCCCATGTTCCTCTATCAGGGGGCTGCCATATTTGCGCTGCAGGAGTCCATTAGCGTTAGAAGCTGTAACTGTCAGGCTGAGAAGGGACAGTCAGGTTGGCAAAACAGTCAGGTTTAGGAACTTCAAGTAGCAATTATTTATAAAAGTACATTCTGTGCTCTCATGCATGTTATCCTGCTCACGCTGCTGTTTTAAGCATGTATCATGTGGTGATAATTTATACATGTTCCTTGGTGCAGGGTTGTGCTGTGATGTGTGTCTGGTCACATGATGACAGAGGAGGTTGGGTGAGTGTACTTGCCTTTTATCTTTTTATTTCAGTGATTTTAGAGTGTGATTGTGGTTTTGATAAGGGTCCTAGGAAAAGACAGAAATGTTGACCTTTTAACAGATATAAAATAAAGTTTGTGGTGTTGTTTAAGTTTTAGAGCAGTGGCACACGAGGAGATTAGTCGCCCACAATAAATCTTCACTACCGCGGGCAACTAATCTCCCCGACATGCCATCCCAACGGCAAGAATGTAAATCGCAGGTGGGATGGCATACACATCGCTTCGGTCGCCCCAAGGTGCCTCGCAAGGAAACTTTGGGCGACCAAGGCGATGCCTATGCCATCCCACCGGCGTTTTAAATTCTTGCCGGTGGGATGGCATGTCGGGGAGATTAGTCAGATTAAGTGATTTTACTAATTCAAAATAATATGTTCTAATATTCTGTACTTCAAACTACCAAACTGTTCTAATCATTTCTAAAAACATTGTACAGGTATAGGATCCCTTATCCGGAAACCCGTTATCCAGAAAGTTCCAAAATTACGGAAAGGCCATCTCTCATAGACTCCATTATAAGCAAATAATTCTAATTTTTAAAGATTTTTTCCTTTTTTTCTCTGTAATAATAAAACAGAACCTTTTACTTGATCCCAACTAAGATATAATTAATCCTTATTGGAGGCAAAACAATCCTATTGGGTTTAAATGGTGTTTAAATGATTTTTTAGTAGTCTTAAGGTATGGAGATCCAAATTACGTAAAGATCCCTTATCTGGAAAGCCCCAGGTCCCGAGCATTCTGCATAACAGGTCCTAGGTGCCATTTCTAATTCTCTCACTGCATACTATACAATTTCCCTCACTGTGTCTATAAATAATACTATTGCTGTCACTGTATATTGTGCCGGGGTGCCATTTCTCATTGTACTTGCTGAATAATGTACTGGATATACCAATCCTTTCTCTCACAGTGTAATATGATGGGCATGCCATTACACCTGTTCTTGCCCTATAATGATTTCTGGTAGCCACCTTCTGCCCATACCAGGTAATATTTCCTGATAGTGTAACTGAATAGAGAATTCCTTTTACTGTAAATTGTGTCTGCATAAAGAAAATATATTAGGGTGGGTGTCACTTTGAAAATAACATGTGTCTAGTTTCTAAGTTTAACTTGCTGCCTGTCAGATCCTGAATCTTTAGCCAGCAATATATGCGCTACCTTACATGACTTTGTGGCTGTCACTTCCTACTACATGCAGTCTCCCTGACAGCTCTATAAAAAGTAAGCTATGAGCCCTCCATTTTCCCATTTATGTTTAACTTCTAGCCTTTACGGCACATGAGCATTGTTACGCTTCTCCTGTTTCAGCTTTTGGAACTGAAATAATTATTAACAGTGGGGTTCACTTAAACCACCCGTGATAATCCTATTTGTTGAAAAGTATTTTAGCAACAAACTCCGCCTACCTTGCTGTACCAGTACAACCTAATTCTGAATACCTGTTGGCCGATATCATTTCATTCGATTTTCTCAGGGTTATATTTAGAGAAGTATCATCTATGGCCAGCTGCTGAAAAAGGATCTTGATAATACTGTCTTTCCTCCAGGTTCCAAACTCACCCAAACAGGGGATGACCTTCTCATTGCCTTCACTGACTGGGGCCTGCAATAGAATAGAGTGTCACTGATACAGGTATCTGTTTCTCTGGATGACCTTCTTTTTGCCTCCACAGAGAAGTATTTCTGTATCATTAGCACTGTTTTTTTGTCGGAGGCTATCACTCACTGTGTTACCTCCCCCGCTACAAAAGAGGATTAGGAGTTTTGGGCTCATTTATTATTGTATTGCCCCTGCACAACTTCCATGTAATTGCCCAGGGGAAAGTAGTTTTTTATCAAAAGATTTTCATGATAATGTGAATAAATGCTAAGCAAAATGTTAGTACCTGTAATATGTTTGACTCATGATGTTTGCCTATGTTACAATACATTTTTCATTGACAGCAATTAAAGAGATACTGACACCAGAAATCAAACCTTTTTTACATCTATTATAACATTGTTTTTGCATGCTATTAATAATATTGCCATAAAAGTGTTTTCCCAATGCTTATAACATTACTGCTGATCCCCCAAGTTCCTCTATGAGGGGGCTGCCATATTTGTGCAGCAGGAGTCCGTTAGCATTAAAAGCTGTAACTGACAGGCTAAGAAGGGACAGTCAGGTTGGCACTTTATGTAACAATTACTTACAAAAGCAGAGAACAATGATCAGCATGACCTATAGACAAATTTTAATGTACATTAATATTTTGAAGAGTTGTTTTTCAGTGTCAGTATCACTTTAATGTGTCTCCCAGACAGATTTATCATTATATCATCCACTGTAAAAATAGCAATGCATTGTAATTTGCTCAACTACTTATGAGCTGCTCTATTAACACAGAACGATGCTCAAAGTGTATTAATTAAATGCAAATCTCTATAGTTTCACCCACAATGCATTGTTCTTTCCCACAATTCCAGCATAATAGTTCTCTTATATCCATGCAAACAGTAGCCCCCAATTCATCAGAGAAGGCTGGGTGGGCACATTGGGACTCACATAAATTGCAAAGGCGTGTGTTTGGATGCAAGAACAATTTGCAATTTGTACTTGTTTGTAAATTAATCTTAAGGAACACAGTTGTATTTGGGTCTTTGCATCCATTCTGGGTGGTAACTATACTGCATCATGGTTATGGGTGTCCCTTTACAAAAGTTTGTTTAAACAGGCTATACGCATTCCTATGTTAACTAATGTGTGATGCACAACATCTGTTTTGCAGTATCTAGCATTGGTTACAAAAGCATAATAGCTAATTTCAGCATTATTCCTAATGCACTGAGAAGTTTTTAGTACTGATTTAGGTCCACTCCATATTCTGCAATAAATCTTTGTACAATTGAAAAAAATGCATTAATTATTACTAATTAATCAATGTGTTATTAAATGTAACTATGTGCAATTAATAACAGTTATTCATTTTATATTACTTCTTATATCAATGAATGCATTAACAAATATCTCTCTTCCAGTTATACACACTAATGTCCAGTGGTAATGTTTAAAACTGACACTATTCGATTTTGTGGCTTTATTTCATATAATGCCTCTCTAAGGCTAGTAAAATTGGCATTTGGCACAACTAGGGGACAATTCTTGTCTACTAGCTTAAATGGCACGGTTGCAATATCAGGTGAAAACATATGTGTCCCGAAAAATGTGCAATTATCGAACTAATTATGGGGCAGGAGGTGGGGCTCCTAGATGCCTCTTCTGTTCCCCCATGAATACAGTGATGCTGAATGCAGACAGCACTGTATTCAGGAGGGCTCATTTATCCAGGAAGGCAAGTGTCTTCCTATTGGTAAATGAGCCATAATATTTCCCTCTTTTGCACGTTAGTAAATGGATATCTTGGCCTTGTCTTTCCTACCAGGTTAATTGATATGGAACTAATTCTTCTGAATAATAAGGCACTCTGTTTTCGAGAAGCCACATTTAAACTGTATGACAATCACCACTAGAGGGAGTGTTGCACTGCACGTTTTCTAGAGTTGGGCAAAAGGTCAGGTGCAAACTTTAGTATACCAAGGTTTTTTTTAAATTCTGCTTTTGTTTTAAATAAAAAAAAGGTACATTTGGTATTCTTGTAGAGACAGATCTGGGTGAGATATAGGACTTTTTTTAAGGAAATCAAATCTGGCATGTACCCATGCTATGGTTGCAAGTGCTGTACCAGTTGTCAGAAAGGTGAGTGGTTTCTGACCCAAGTAAATGACAATTTGTATACACGTGTGCTTCCACGTTTATTGTTTATCTAATCAATGTCCTTGTGGACCTTGTGGACTCAGCTATGTGGCCCAGGCAGCTTATTAAGGAACATAAATCAGTGATTGAGTCTAAAAGGATTGAATAAGCTGGGCAGGTCACTTTGCTCATGGTGGGACATAGTGTAAATCAACTTAAATTTCAAATTGTATTCTGTTGAAAAGATACATAGAGGTGGTGATAAAGTGACTTCTATAACAATGAGACACAATGGATAAGATTCCTAGGAATCCAGGCATTAATGGTTTGAATAAAGAGGGATTAAAACATAATTTTAGGAAGATAGGGCAAGATTCATTTTTTTACTCGTGTTTTTATTTTTACAGGATTTCCAGTTTCAATACATCCAAGATGAAATGGCCTAAAAAAGGTTTTTATTGTTGATATTTATATTATTATAAATACATTATAACTGATTATATTTATTTTTATGAATCTATTTTGCCTGAATATCTCTGATTTTGACCACTAGATGGCAGCATACAGCAGCATATAATCTTTAGAATTCTACAATGTGCAATTGCGCAATTATGCCTGCACTTATTCCAGTCATTTCTGCAGTCATTGCTGAATGTGGTGTTGGTCCAGGGTCTCCTCAGCATGTCAGTAGGTTCACCAGACTTGTGGCAAAAGAATCACATGCTAACTTCAGAACTGATCTCATCCCCACTCCAAAGATTTTAGCCACAACTTTCAACTATTTTATGAAAGCAGCCCTTTGCCATAATGATGCTGGATTTTTGGAAAGCATGCTGCATTCTGTGTAAAAATCATGCTGAGTTGCCTCTGAAATTGTATTTTGCACATTGCACTTGCGTAAAGTAAATGAGCCCTTTAGCAATAGAAGCTTAATAAAGTACCAGGGGGGGCCAAAAAGTTGCTGTGCAGACCTGCTATAGGTTACATTATGATGTAAATAAATGGTGGGTTAACACTATTTTGGAGCTGAATTGTGAATTGTTTCAAATATGTATCAACAAAAATATGTAGGATATTTCTCTCATTTTTATTATTACAGGTATCGGACCCCTTATCCGGAAACCCGTTATCCAGAAAGCTCCGAATTACGGAAAGCCCATCCCCCATAGACTCCATTATAAGCAAATAATTCAGAATTTTAAAACTGATTTCCTTTTTTTATGTAGAAATAAAACAGAACCTTGTAATTGATCCCAACTAAGATATAAATAATCCTTATTGGATGCAAAACAATCCTATTGGGTTTAATTAATGTTTTATTAATTTTTTAGTAAACTTAAGGTATGGAGATCCAAATTATGGAAAGACCCCTTATCCGGAATACCCTTGGTCCCGAGCATTCTGGATAATGGGTCCTATACCTGTACTATAAATACATATATATATATTGCAGTACATATTGTCAAATTAGGTGATATGTCAAAGTGCCCTTATAGACCTCATAATGCATATTAGCTAAATGAGGAACAATGGCAGGCTGTTGGAACCATCTTCCACTCCTTTTTCTTATATATTACAGAAAAGAAAATTACATTGCACAGAATCCATTTTGTGAACAGAATTAACACTTAGTTGCACACAACTTATGTTTAATTTCACAATATCGATATCTTTCCCAACTGTTTAGTAAGCAGGGGGTTACGTGTTTGATTTTGATATAATGCAGAGAAATTTTGTTAAAAATATTGATTTGTTTGATTAAAATCTGAGGCTAACATTATGTGAGATTTACACACAAAATATTGTGCCAAAATAATAAAACTTGCCTATTGCATGCATGTGAAATTGATGGTACATGAGTAAATACAGTAAATCCTACCTGAAATCCTCTCCATGTGCCATAAGCCTGACAATTCCCAGTGATAAAAATTATAATGAACGAATGAACAGCATTGCTAAAATCTCAGTATTTTTTGCCATCTCAGCAGAGAGAGTTGTAGTTCTGCTCCAGCTAAAATGCATCAGAGGAATATACTTATATACTTATAAGGGCTCAGTGTGTTTCTTTAGGACAGCATTTCTCAACTTTTTTCTTGGGTGACCCAAATTAAATCTGTAAAGCCGTTTTGACCCAAAAACTGGTTTATAACAGCTGTGACCCAAGTACTGGTTTAAAATAAATGATTTGTAATATTTTCTATTATACAATTCAAGTTTCCTGGCTCATATATCCCTCTGCAGCAGAGAGGAAGCCTTAGTATATCCCTTTCTGAAAGATGGGGAAAAACTCTTTAGCCATCTAGAATGGGCAGTATTGAAAGCGAGAATCAAGAAACTACTGGATTTGTGAGGCACTAGGGGCAAGTAGAATTGCATGATACTGTGGAGCCATAAGTGTTGGGAAAGCTGTGCTAAGCTGTTCCATGACTTTGTAGAAGGTTCAGCAATAAAGAGAACTGTTATTTTGCAATTCTTTTTTATTATAGGACAAGGGAAGCCCTATTAACTGGGGGTTGCCAAAATGTTACACCCCCCCATACTTTTAGGAGAAAACTGCCCCAGACAAGGGCGTTTGAATGGCAGCCCCACCTTGCTTATCTGGTCCTCAGTCAGACATAGACTATGCAGTAGCGCAAGGTTACACAACTGTATAACTTTTGAAATGAAAATCTAAAAAAGACAGAGGGACAACTGGGTATTCCTTTAAGCAAATATCTTATTTCCGTGAATATTTTTTTCTAAACTTGAAATTTGGGATACCTCGGTTTATGGTCAGAAAATATGAAATGAAATTCTTTTATTATCCAGGCGATGTTCTGTTTGGGACTTCAGAAATATAACAGCATCCTTTGAGAATTTAAAGTGGCTAAATCAGTAATTGCTCCCTTGTACTTCTGACAGAATACCATTTACTGCTAAAGGCGGTTTGCAATACAGCACAAAATACAGAGGCATTTCATATTCCCCTAGTAAATAGCTTCAAAATTTCTCAAGAACCATTGTGCATACACAAGATAAATTTAGAAATCCAGTAAAAATGCAGTAGATGCCCTTTGCTTGTGTATTTTAAAGGGATGTCATGATTTTTTGATGTTTGATTTTTTTTATTTTTTTTTAACAATTCTTTTATTGAGTTTGAATGTACATAGTTTGCAGTATTTTATAATCCAATGACATGTGTTTATTGTACAATAGGTAAATAAAACAAATTAACAATTTAACAATAATAACTTTGCAGTGTCTTCTTTGCTAGTGCATATATTGTATAGCCGTTGATCTTTCCTTCGCAGCCATTTGTGTACCATCCCAGGCATGATTAGGGTACTAGCGTCTCGCTTTTGTGTGAGATGTGGGGGCTGTTCAGGGAGGGTTTGGGAGTGGGACCTTCCCTGGCCTACGGGTCTTAGGAGGGTTCTGGATCCAACCATGCTGCCCATATTTTATCAAATTTTTGAGGGCACCCCCGTCTTATATATGTCAACTTGTATAAGGGTATGGCTTTATTTATCATGGATTCCCACGCTGCAACTCTGGGGCCCTCAGGTGATTTCCAGTATAGAGCAACTGTTTTTTTGGCATACATGCATAATATAAGAAGTAATGTTCTTTCAGCCCTGTTAGGCGATAGATCCTCTACCTGATTCAACAGTATTGTTATTGGGTCCAACCGGAGTATTAGGTTTGTTCTATCCCTTATGATATCTGCTACTTTCCCCCAGAATCGTTGTGCCCGTGGGCAACTCCATACCATATGTATGAAATCAGCCAGGGAGTGATGGCATCTGGGGCATTCTTGTCCTATAGTTGGATGCATTTTATGCAGTCTTTGGGGTGTGAGGTAGGTGCGATGGAGGTATTTCAGTTGTGTTAGTCTGTCTCTACTGCTGATGATCCCTTCTAGTGTTGACTCTAAAATATCCTCCCATATGTCTGGGGTAAGTTGGGGGATGTCCCGTTGCCATTTTTCTCTTAGTTTGATGAGATTTGTATTGCTTGCCCTCATCAACTGGGTATAGAATACTGAGAGAGGTTTGTTGAGATTCTCTGTACGAGTTAGGGTCTCAATATTTCTTGGGGTTGTATCTACTACTTGGCCTCCAAATTGGGTTCCCATAGCATGGCGTAACTAAGTACCTGAATAACATTGTATTTGGAAGGGAGAACGTTTGTTTTAGTTCTTGGAAGGTAAGTAATGTACCTTGTGGCATTACATCTGATATTTTATATTGTGGCATGACCATATTTTGGGGTCAGGCATTGTTTGTAGCTGTTCCAGGTTTGGGTTATGCCATAGGGGAGTATACTGTTAGCAGCGCGGTTGTATTTTTGGGAAGATTTGGAGTGCTTTATTCCACACACTAACTGTGGTTCTCATTGGTTGGGTGGCTCGTTTGGTGTTATTTGTACCCCTGTATAGCAGGTTTTGGAGTTCCTCCTGGGACCCTATAATTTGTATTTCGAGCAAGGTGGCTGCGTTAGTCAGGGACGGTGAGATCCATCTCCATGCTGTCACTAGCTGAGAGGCTAGATAGTACTTATATGGATTTGGTCCCCCACTAGTGGTTGGGAGTTGTAGAGTCTGTAGAGACATTCGGGGTTGTTCTCCGTTCCAGAAAAGAGATACCATTAGGCTTTCTAGTTTGCGGAAAATTGATTGGGGAATTATTATGGGGGACTGCCTATAGATATACGTTAGTTTGGGGATTGCTATCATTTTAAATAGGTTTATTCTTCCAGTTAGTGTAAGAGGTAGGCGCCTCCATGCTTCTGTTTTGTTCTCTAAGTACCTCATAATCGGGTTAATATTTAGATCTGTATATTTCTTTAGATCTCTGTGGATCCACACCCCTAAGTATTTGAATGAGGTTACCCAGTTTAATTGGTTTGTTTGGTTGGGTGGGTTGGGGGGGGGGTGTCTATTGGGAGGATGACTGATTTAGACCAGTTTATTTTAAGTCCGGAGAAGATGGTGTGGTTATTTATAATATCTAGGGCCGATGTTAGGGCTTGTTGTGGGTTGGCCAGATACAGGAGGGTGTCATCTGCATACATGGACACTAGTTCAGTTGTGTTACCGAGTTTAAGTCCCTCTACCTCTTGTGATAGTTTAAGGCGACATGCCAGTGGTTCCATTGCAAGGGCAAAAAGTAGGGGTGATAGGGGGCATCCTTGTCTGGTGCCCCTGCTTACTGGAAAGAAGTTAGATAGTATGTTGTTGGTGCGGATTTTGGCTGTTGGGGAGGTGTATAGGGCTTGGATCCATGCTATGAATGTGGGGGGTATTCCCATTGATTGGAGTGTAGCCCATAGGTAGTCCCATTCCACAGAATCAAAGGCCTTTTCATTGTCCAGGGAGACAATTACCCTGTTTCCTTCGTTGTCATGCTTAATGGATAGGTTTGTATATAGTCTACGAATGTTAGTATCAGTTGACCTTCCAGGCATGAATCCGGTTTGGTCTGGGGATATTAGGCCTATGATATGTTTAGTCAGCCTGGTGGCTAGTACTTTTGCTAAAATTTTGGCATCCGCATTTATTAACGATATAGGCCTATAAGAGGAGCATAACAGGGGTTCTTTCCCAGGTTTAAGTATGAGAACTATCAGTGTTTCTTTCATTGATTGTGGTAGCGGATTCCCTTTTGGTACTCTATTATATAATTGGGGTAGTATGGGCGCTAGTTTTTTGGCGTGTTGTTTATACCATTCTCCTGGCATGCCGTCTAAACCTGGTGTTTTCCCTGAGGGTAGGGCCGCAATGGCTAATTCTATTTCTGTTGGTGTAATGTCCTGTGCCATTTGTTGTATGGCTGTTGGTGTGATTTCGGGGAGGTGAAGAGAGTCTAGATAGTGGCGGAGATTTTCTGGGGTTACCTGGAGTTTGGTTGTATATAGTTCTGAGTAAAAGTTCGTGAAGACCTGATTTATTTCATCGGGGGAAGAAGTGATTTCCCCATTTGGTAGTTTTGTTGCTGATATAGAGGTGCTGGCAGTATCTTCCCTGGAGATTATCGCTAGAAGTTTCCCTGTCTTATCTCCATGTTCAAATATGTTTGCCTTTTGGAATAATATGTGTTTTTTGGTTAATTCTATCTGGGCTATATTGAGAGCCTCTTGGCTTCGTTGCCATTCTCTTTTGTTGTTATCAGTGGGATTAGAAACATATTCTGCCTCTGTTTCCCTTACCCTTTGGGATTTGTGAGAGATGTCTGCTGCTGTGTTTAAGTTGTGGGCCTTTATATTACTTATGAATTCCCCTCTTATATATGCTTTTAGTGCATCCCAGGTGATATCCGGGGGGGGGGTATCCTCCAAGTTGGTTGCTAGATAGGTGTCAATGCTAATTTGGATATTCTCTGCCATGTCTTTGTGATTGGCCCAATATGGACTCAGTCTCCAGATTCTATCTGCTGGTTTTGGTGAGGTGGTCAGGGTTACCATTACCGGGGAGTGGTCAGATATACCTCTAGTCAGTATCTCTACCTTTTGTACCAGCTTATTAATTTCTGTGCATCCCAATGCCAGGTCAATTCTGGAGAGAGAATTATAACCTGCTGAGTAACAGGTGAATTGTTTTTCCCCTGGGTTCCAGCTTCTCCAGAGGTCTATCAAACCATATGTAGAGACCCATCTGACAAAGGCCTGATTGGTATGTTTTGGTTCTGTTAGTTTGTCTAGGTTCGCATTCATTAAAGCGTTGAAATCACCCATTAGTAGGATGGGTGCTGGGGGGAGGGTCATGGTTTTTCTCATTATAGCGTATAATGTCTCATCTTGGAAGGGGGGTGGAATATAAATATTTACGAGAGTGATTACTTTCCCGTTTATTATTCCATGTATTATAACATATTTTCCCTCCCCATCTGAGATTACTTTTTTGGCTGTAAACGGGCAGGATTTGTTAATAAGGATTGAGACCCCTCTGGAGTAGTTTGAGTGTAGGGAGTGGTACATGGGGCCTATCCATGTCTTTTTGAGGGCTAACGTTTTGTTGCCTGTCAGATGGGTCTCTTGGAGCATAATTATTTGTGGTTTAACTTTTTTTTAAAAATCAAAAACCAGCCTCCTCTTTATAGCATTCCCCATACCTCTTACATTCCACCATATTACCTTAGTTGTAGCCATAGTGTAACATTTCCTATATATAGGCCGTGGAGGCACATAAATGGTGGCTGATTATAGAGCTTATTGGTTAAATGAAATTCCGACACTGCTTTGTAACAAGTAAAACCGTAACAACATATTCCCTTCCCATCCCTCCCTACCCACTCCATTACAAAACTTATAACCTTGAGTGATTTTACTTCCCGAACAGTAGAACTTTAAGATGTTAGGGGGTTGATTTGGCCAAAGTTCTGTAGGTGAACTTGTTGTGAGTCAGTGCTTTGAGCTCCGCACTTGGGGTTTGGTATCTGGGTCGTATTTAAAATGTTACAGTGGTATTTCCGGTAACACTATTGACACCGAGCAGGTGGTGTATAGTGAGGTGTTTGTCAGGATTATAGTTAGTAAGGCATATAAGGTGTCTTTAATGTGATCGTGTCTTTGGATTGGTTACCTGTCCGGCGGTATGGACTTTGACTTGTGTTCCTTTGGAGTGTTTTTTCAGGTTAGTTCCAAGGGCTAGTCTCGGTTTGGAGAGTTACGTGGACGTGTTTCTAGCCAGGCAAGGGTCTCCTCCAGTGTGTTGAAGAAATGGGTTTTCCCGTTGTCTGTTATCCTTAGGCGGGCTGGAAAGATCATTGCATACGGGATTCTTCTTTGTCGGAGCTGCTGTTTGGCTTCCGTGAATTTTGCTCTCGTTTTCCTTACTTCAGCTGAGAAGTCTGGGTAAATGGAGACTTTTTGGTTTTCAAAGGTAATGTCTCCCGCTTTTCTTGCTTCGGCAAGTGCTGCATCTCTGTCACGATAGTTAAGTAATCGTGCAATCAGTGGTCTTGCTGGGGCGCCTGGTGGAGGTGGTCTGCCAGGAATTCTATGTGCCCGTTCTACTGTAAATTCTGCATCGAAGGCCGCTTGCCCGAAGGTGTTGGTCAGCCATTGTTCTACAAATTTTTCGGGTGTTGTTCCTTCTGCTCTTTCTGGAATGCCTAGTATACGGATATTGTTCCGTCTCAGGCGATTTTCTAGGTCATCGGCCTTTGCTTCTAGAGCTTGTATTTGTTTCTCTGTGTTTGTGATGCGCTCAGGTAAAGGATTTGTGTTGTCCTCTAGTTCTCCTATTCTGCGCTCAGTTTCTCCTGTCCGCTCCCTGATTTTCTGTACATCATGTTTTAGTATCGTGAATTCAGTTTTGAGTTCATCAATTCTGGTGATTAATACTGTGTGATTGCCAGTTATAGTATTGAGCACTTCTGTCAGCATAGGCTCTGGGGGGTGTGCTGCCTGGATTGGTGCTGTGGGCCCGTTTACCATGGGTAGAGCTTCTATGGTGTCTGGATTCGGTGGTAGCATATTAGTTGTTAGTGCCCTGCCGTTTGGAGAGCGTTGGGGCAGTGGGGTTCGCGTAAATTGCTCTAACCTGCGGGTAGCTGGCTCTCTTTTGCTTGTCCCGGGTTGAGCAGCGTTGCGTGTCTCATTGATGCCGGCGCCATCTTGTGACATCGTGGCTGCAGCTGAGCGGGTCTGTGTCCTCTTTGTGGCGGCTTTGTTCCGGCCCATCCGAGCAATTCACTTTGCCAGGTGCTTTAGGGAGATTGCCCCAGTGTCAGCGGTCCCTTTATTTTAGATTTTACCCCAGGTTTAAGGCAGGATTTTAGTCTCCCAGACGGGGCTCAGATCTGTGCGTCCTACTCTGTCCACATGTAGGCCACGTCCCCCTTGATGTTTGATTTTTAATGCAATATTACACATTTCCATGACAACTGTTCAGTGTCGGACTGGCCCACCAGGGTACCAGGGAAACTCCCGGTGGGCCCAGGTGTTAGTGGGCCCTACTGCTCACACCATTTGCCTTGTACCCCTATACCATGGCCATTACTCAATTCTATATGAGAAGAATCTGAAAAAATGGAGGAAAGGATAGATAAAAGTATGTAAAAAGATGTAAATAAGAGACTAAAGAAAGTGAGTGAACAGAGAAGAGGAGAGTGATCCTAAGGTCTAAGGTTTTCTGGTGGGCCCTTGGCACCCCAGTCCGACACTGCAACTGTTTCAAGAAACTCTCTTCGGTAGGAAGACTTGTTCCAATCCTGTAGATTTCTATCTTCATGGAACAGTTCATCCTCTGAGTTTTATATCACAGCCAGGGCAGTTGCTGATCAGATCTCAATTACAGACAGGTTTGCCCCTTATTGGGCTCCTTTAATTGGGCTTTCTAATCAGTAAATGTAGATCCAGGGAAGTGGATTTACATAAAAAGCATTTAGAATAAGGAAACACTCTCTTCATTTGTATGCAAAGCAGAGGGAATTGCTGTGGGCCTTGCAAAAAGTTAATTGTACTATTTAAAATGTTATTTTGAAACAAATTGGATACTTTTTGTTTGTGTTTTAATGATGTTTGTGAGCAGCTATGTCAATTCATTATGCATGATCCTGTGCTTGCAGAAACATCAAGCTCATTATTTTGTTAATACTTTAAGGCAGCTACTGCCTCTGCCATTTAGTTCTTATCACCCTGACACAAAGCCTTTCCTCTTATTCACTGGGTGCCATTGAGACTTCTGCCACCAGGTGATTTCTGATCTAATTTACACATGATGCTTCAACTAAGGCTGATGCCACACGCGGCGTAGGGCTGATTTTTTCGGCAAGCGGAAAAATGCTTGCCGAAAATTCAGCCCTACGCCTGCTACTTGTGCCTGCACCCGAATGAATGGAATACGCTCGGGTGCAGGCACATGTAGCCGATATACGCATGAAAACGCAAGAGAATGCAAAGTCAAACTCCAGCCTCCAAGTAATCTACTTTTTCTGGTTATCTGAGTGCCTGTGGCCCCTAGACTCACTGCCTCTCACCGTATATATTTTATTTAGGATGTCAGTATCCACTGCCTTTCACTAAATATATACTGTATTTGGTCTGTCAGTACCCACTACCTCTCACTTTATATAATGTATTTGGGATGCTAGTCTACTACCTCTCACTGTATATAATGTATTTGGGATGCTAGTATCCACTACCTCTCACTGTATATAATGTATATGGGATGCTGGTACCCACTACTTCTCACTGTATATAATGTATTTGGGATGCTAGTACCCACTACTTCTCACTGTATATAATGTATTTGGGATGCTAGTACCCACTACCTCTCACTGTATGTAATGTATTTGGGATGCTAGTACCCACTACCTCTTACTGTATATAATGTATTTGGGATGCTAGTGCACTTAATGGTTATTTTGTGCCAGTGCAGAGTGCCTCATGCTGTATATACTGTATAATGTGTTTGGGATATATTGTTACTGTATCATAAGTCGTGACATTTAAGGCTGTGTACGCTGTCTCATGTATTTTCTGGAACCGCTGGAGTCATGGTGCCATTAGTTACTAGGGTCTCTGTGGCATTAAGTACTAGGGTATCTGAGAATTACTGGGAGTCACTGTGCTATTAGTTACTGGAGGTGTGTGAGCCACTAGCAGGGTATCACTGTGATGTGGTTCTCGGGAGTCACTGCACTATTAGCTACAAGTGCATGTATGTCTCTAAGGCCTGGGAGGTATTCTCTACCAGCATATTTCAGCTCTGTGAGGTGGCTTCCATGTAAGTGAATTACAGTTACCTTTGTGTGCACCCATGGGTTAAGGGGATTGCCAGTAAGTAAATAGGTCATAAATAGGTAAATAGGTCATAAATAGGTCATAAGTCATTCTGAGCATTTTAACCAGCTACTAAACACATGGGCACCAAAACATCAATACACAATATGTGAGCCAGTGCCCTCATGTTTCTATAGGGGTCATGTAAACAAGGTGCAACGTTTGCTGTGTAACTAGTACCCTATAGCAGCCCATCAGCAGGCAGCATTTACTGCCCATTTGATTGTTGGTATGGGCATATAGTCAAGGGCACACTTTGTACCTTTATTTTCATTCCTTTAAATGGAGAATATATTAAAAGGCATTGGATAGAGAACTGGCTGAAGGATAGATTACAAAGAGTGGTGGTAAATGGAACATTTTCTAATTGGACCAGTGTGGTTAGTGGAGTACCGCAGGGGTCAGTCCTTGGTCCTTTGCTTTTTAACTTGTTTATTAATGACCTGGAGGTGGGCATAGACAGTACTGTTTCTATTTTTGCTGATAACACTAAATTGTGCAAAACTATAAGTTCCATGCAGGATGCTGCCGCTTTGCAGAGCGATTTGACAAAATTGGAAAACTGGGCAGCAAACTGGAAAATGAGGTTCAATGTTGACAAGTGCAAAGTTATGCACTTTGGTAGAAATAATATAAACGCGAACTATCTACTGAATGGTAGTGTGTTGGGGGTTTCCTTAATGGAGAAGGATCTAGGGGATTTTGTAGATAACAAGTTGTCTAATTCCAGGCAGTGTCATTCTGTGGCTACTAAAGCAAATAAAGTGCTGTCTTGTATAAAAAAGGGCATTGACTCAAGGGATGAAAACATAATTTTGCCTCTTTAAAGAAGTTAATAGGGAGAAAAAGGAAAGCTTTTAAGAAATATAAGTCAGAGGGGACAGTAGATGCGTTTAATGATTATAAACACTATAACAAGTGTTGTAAAACAGCAATCCGGAAGGCAAAGATAGAAAATGAGGAGCGCATCGCGGCCGAGTTTTTTAAGTATATTAATAGTAAAAAGATGCAGGTTGAGGGTGTGGCCCCATTGAGTTATAATAACAATATGGTTACAGCGGATACAGAAAAGGCAGATGTGCTTAACCAGTTCTTTTCTTCTGTGTATACAGTAGAGGAGCCAGTGGGACGAGTCCCACCCAATAGCTGCACTGTTGCCTCAGCTCCAACTACACAGTGGTTGGCACAGGATATGGTGCTTAAAGGGTTACACACGATAAATGTAAACAAGGCACCTGGGCCAGATGGAATACACCCTCGGGTACTGAGAGAGCTAGGGGCAGAATTGCAGTGGCCCTTGTTTCTGATATTCTCAGACTCTCTTTCATCAGGTATGGTACCTAGGGATTGGAAGAAGGCGAATGTCATTCCCATATTTAAAAAGGGAGTAAGATCTCAGCCTGGCAATTATAGGCCTGTAAGTTTGACATCCGTGGTGGGCAAGTTATTTGAAGGCTTGTTAAGGGATCACATTCAAAATTATGTAGTGGAGAATGGCATTATGAGCAGTAATCAGCATGGCTTTATGAAGGACAGGTCATGTCAGACCAATTTAATTGCTTTTTATGATGAGGTAAGTAAGAAGCTGGACAGTGGGGATGCAGTAGATATCATCTATTTGGATTTTGCGAAAGCATTTGATACCGTTCCCCACAAACGACTGCTTTCTAAGCTAAGGTCTATTGGTCTTAGTGAAGCCGTTTGCACATGGATAGAAAACTGGCTACAGGATCGGGTACAGAGGGTGGTTGTTAATGGTACATTCTCTACTTGGAATAAGGTCCTCAGTGGGGTCCCTCAGGGTTCTGTACTGGGTCCACTTTTGTTTAATTTGTTCATAAATGACTTAGGGGAGGGTATTATGAGTAATGTATCAGTGTTTGCAGATGACACAAAACTCTGCAGACCAGTCAATTCTATCCAGGATGTGACATCCCTGCAGCAGGATCTTGACCAACTGGCAATCTGGGCAGCTAAGTGGCAGATGAGATTTAATGTGGATAAATGTAAGGTCATGCACCTGGGATGTAAAAACATGCAAGCCCCGTATACCCTTAATGGGACTGCACTAGGAAAATCCATAATGGAGAAGGACCTTGGAGTCCTTGTAGATAATAAACTTGGCTGTAGCAAGCAATGCCAGGCAGCAGCTGCAAGGGCAAACAAGGTTTTGAGCTGTATTAAAAGGGGTATAGATTCACGGGAGGAGGGGGTTATTCTTCCCCTTTACAGAGCGCTGGTAAGGCCCCATCTAGAATATGCTGTTCAGTTTTGGTCTCCAGTGCTCAAACGGGACATTACTGAGTTAGAGAGGGTCCAGAGAAGGGCAACTAAGCTGGTAAAGGGTATGGAAAGTTTCAGTTATGAAGAAAGACTGGCCAAGTTGGGGCTGTTTACACTGGAGAAGAGGCGCTTAAGAGGTGACATGATAACTATGTATAAATATATAAAGGGATCATATAATAACCTTTCTAATGTTTTATTTACCAGTAGGTCCTTCCAACGGACACGAGGGCACCCACTCCGTTTAGAAGAAGGGAGGTTCCATTTAAACATTCGGAAAGGATTTTTTACAGTGAGAGCTGTGAGGTTCTGGAATTCCCTCCCCGAATCAGTTGTGCTGGCTGATACATTATATAACTTTAAGAAGGGGCTGGATGGATTCTTAGCAAGTGAGGGAATACAGGGTTATGGGAGATAGCTCTTAGTACTAGTTGATCCAGGGACTGGTCCGATTGCCATCTTGGAGTCAGGAAGGAATTTTTTCCCCTCTGTGGCAAATTAGAGAGGCTTCAGATGGGGTTTTTTGCCTTCCTCTGGATCAACTAGTAGTTAGGCAGGTTATATATAGGCATTATGGTTGAACTTGATGGACGTATGTCTTTTTTCAACCCAACTTACTACTATGTTACTATGTAGGTCCCTGGTAAGGCCTCACCTTGAGTATGCAGTGCAGTTTTGGGCTCCAGTCCTTAAGAAGGATATTAATGAGCTGGAGAGAGTGCAGAGACGTGCAACTAAACTGGTTAAGGGGATGGAAGATTTAAACTATGAGGTTAGACTGTCGAGGTTGGGGTTGTTTTCTCTGGAAAAGAGGCTCTTGCGAGGGGACATGATTACTCTGTACAAGTACATTAGAGGGGATTATAGGCAGATAGGGGGTGTTCTTTTTTCCCATAAAAACAATCAACGCACCAGAGGTCACCCCTTTAGATTAGAGGAACGGAGTTTCCATTTGAAGCAGTGTAGGTGGTTTTTCACGGTGAGGGCAGTGAGGTTGGGGAATGCCCTTCCTAGTGATGTGGTAATGGCAGATTCTGTTAATGTCTATAAGAGGGGCCTGGATGAGTTCTTGAACAAGCAGAATATCCAAGGCTATTGTGATACTAATATCTACAGTTAGTATTACTGGTTGTATATATAATTTATGTATGTGAGTATATAGATTGGTAGGTGTGGGTTGTGTGTGCTGGGTTTACTTGGATGGGTTGAACTTGATGGACTCTGGTCTTTTTTCAACCCTATGTAACTATGTAACTATGTAATTAGCTCAGTAACCCAGCCAAACCTACTGTATATTACAATTTCTGTTAGGATTCTTACAAATGTCAATCTAAATAGATGTATTCTGAAATGCATCCTAATGTGTTAGAGGTAAGGTTACCAGATCAGTTAAAAATTCAATAAATGCATGTTGCAGGGATGCACTGATTACATTGAAATTAATTTGCAATCAGTTCAGCCCCATAAGCTGGATATGCTAGACATGTCCCTGAATTTTCAGCTCATCTGGAAACCTTAGTCAAATTGCAGACTTTATTTTAAATAGTTATTATTATTATTATCATTTATTTATAAGGTGCCAACATATTCCACAGCACTGTACAATAAGTGGGTTTCATGCATTGGACATACAGAGTAGCATATAAAGCAATCAATAACCGATACAAGAGGTGAAGAGGGCCCTGCCCAAAAGAGCTTACTATCTACAAATGCAAGTAGTTTAATTTTTGTGATATTGTCATTTATCTCTCTTTTAATACATACATATATATATATATATGTGTAAAAAATGCTGATGCACACCAGGGGGGAGATTTATCAATCCACGAACAAAAATTTTGTGACTTTCGGATCGCCAATACGATATTATCGTGACTAATACGATTTTTCCGTAAGCATATTCGTGATATTTGCGATCAACAGAAATTATCGTATCCAATCCAAATTTTTTCTCGCGTTTTGATAAATCTGCCTCCAGGTGTGCATCAGCATTTTTTACATATTTACATTGTTTTTCTGATTTGCACCCAGGTTGTAATCCCTATAAGTGTGTGCCTCAGCCTTTTTCTATATATATATATATATAAATGTAGGGACCCATAGGGTTAAGTTCCCTATGGTGTTATCCCCTACCTTTATGTTATCTGTGTTGTAATAGGGCAGAGCCCTCTACACTCAGATTACAGTATTAGGCTGCCCCCTATAGGTTTAGCCCAGGTTGACCACTCCCTTTGTGCAGACTATATAGTGTCTGGCACAAGGAAGTGTCTTCCTCTTTGGCTGATGTTGTCCTGAGGCTGCACGTCATCGAGCCTGAGGCAATTAGGCCCCAGTAAAGAGAACTGCTGATTTGTAAGTCGGGGACAGGGCCCCGTGAATGAGATAAAGCCAGCACAGTCAGTCATATGTAATAGCACCCTCTAGGAGTGGTGAGCATAGATAGCTTATTTAGTAAGGGCAGCACTAGCCCCATCAAAGGAGACTGTAAGGGTTTAGTCCAACCCAGGCTCTGTATGCCTTGCTGTAGGGACCACAGTTAAGACGCAGGATTCAGGCAGTTCCTTACCCTGAACCATAGTTGGCTGGAGGGGATCCGTTCCAGTAAAGGGCATCCATCCCTGGTATACAGCTAATACTCTGCATAACCTCCAAGTGGGCTATACTGTTTACCCTGATGTCACATTTGCTGTGTTCTCTGTGACCAAGTTCTATACTGCTGTGACTGTGAGTATATACCCTGATGCACTATTTTATATGTGCCTTGTTCAATAAACCATTATTCAGTTAACTGCAAGAGCTCCTGGCGTCCAATCACTTATTATATTGCACAACACCAGTGTGAGTTGTAGTTCAACTACCTCATCTAGCCTGATATAGCTCCCATATAGCGGAGGCCCATTCCTGGGAAAGGGGGTTGCTGTAACACGTGCTCTAAGTGTCCAACTAGCCTGGTATAATACCCCTATTAAGCCAAACAAGTGTTACATTTGGCGCCCAACGTAATTGTGGGGCTGGAAAACACTGTGTGTAAATTGTGCTTCTAAATTCGCTGACAGGCAAAAAGGCTAGCCTGCATTGAAAGATCTAAATTGTAATTGGCCGTGGGTTCGGTTCTTTTGGAGCTCTTAGACCGTGTCCCATTGGTTGCCCTACGCTGTCAATCAACCTCTGCTGTTTTCGCGCACTTTCTGAGTGACGCGGGAGGCATTTGGCGCGAAGGGGGAGTCTCGCGAGAAAGAATAGTCTAGACGCGAGATCTCTAAGGGCGGCTCCCAGACGCACGTCACCGCCGCCATTTTGTGGTGAGACTTTCGTGTGAGCGGACGTGTGCTGAGCAGCTCCGTATCTGAATCGTGTACAGTGACCCCAAGCGGCTGCAAAGGGATACCCTGTCACATCATCACAACTTACCAGCACTTGCGCGGCTGCGCATTCTGCAACAAGCGCTCCTCCAATTCATACACCGCGGCTGCGGGTAAGAATTTTTCTCCGGGGAGGAGGCCTGCTATATACACCGCACCGCCAAGCCACATAGTGGGGCGGCTTAAACAGTGCGGCCGGCATTATACAAATTAGAATTTGTGCCAAACTATTGGGGATTTCACCTGCCTATCGCGGACGCGAGGGATAAGAAGGGTGCACCCCAGCCCTTGCTACCGGCATTTCTCAGCTCAGACCGCGGCTGCGGCTGAACTTAAAAGACTGCCAATAACCACCGCGCCCAGCCAAGCCACATAGTGGGGCGGCTCTCTTTGGAGCGGGTGGTTGAAATTTTGCCAGTTGTTACCTGAGCCTGCGGCTGCGGCCAGGATACACTACTGAACTTGTGTTTAAGCTGCTAACCCCACCGTCTATTCCCATCATGGCAGACAAAGGGTGGGATGGTTGGGAGGTCCTGGATGAGCCCAAGTCTAAGGGATTTTCCCTCAGAGATCCCCCAGTAATAGATACGGGTGCCCGCTACATGTGGGGCGGCACTTATGGTGAAAGGCTCACCGAAATGGGGGTGAGGGAATTAGTTCCATATTGTGGGCGGTGTGGCACAGACCTCACTGAGGAGGCCAAAGACTTTAAAAGTCACTGCAGTTATTGTTTCTATGACTGCTGGATAGGCCCCTACCAAGAACCCAGGCCACCTAAAGGGAGACCAACACCGGGGCCCTTTGTACAAGGGTTAAGAAGGTTGTCCGGACGGTCTGAACTCTCCGCGGAGGCGGAGCCCTTTACCCCAACATCCTCACCAGGGGGGCGCAGTACATCCTCCAAACACAGTGTGGCAGTAGGGCCAGTTTCCCCGGCTGGGGATACAGTCCAAGAGAGCCCGCGTGGAGTCAGCTCGGGGGAGGAGCTCCCAACCACTATGGGGGAGCGTAGGTCGGTTGCTAGGGGGAGAGGCCGTGTACCTAGCGTAGCAACCAAGCCCTCCACTCCAACAAAAGAACAGCCCGCAGAGGAGGCCAAAGAATGGGCCACTGACGGAACCACCACCATATGGGTGGATAGGAGTGAACAACCTCCTAGTTATGCCACCGTGATGCCTGAACAGCCTCCTGCAGAGCCTGTTCTGTCTTTACCCACTGTGCCACTAAAAGGGGCCGTGCCTGGCCTAAATCAGGCCTACTGGGTCTTGCCCGGCCGGGGAGATCCAGCCAAGATGAGGTCAGTGTCCCGTGTTCAGCGCATGATCAATACACGCGTGAGGGACCTCTGGGGATACTGCATGCCTTATGCCCCAGAGTGGGTTTTCGACGAGGTCGAGAAGAAGGTACAGGAGTGGCTGTATGGTGAGATCATCAGGAGAGCTGACATCGGAAAAGAAGGTGTTTTCCACAGCGACCCTGAAAGGAGGAGCCGAGATGTGGAGTTTATTGGTAACACCATGCACGAGTGGTGGTTTGGGAGGACCATCCTCAAGCACTATGTAAAAAGTTGCGGCAAATTTCATGAAGACAAGTTCGTCAGCATGAATGCTCAACTCCCCGGAGGGGGAAGGATTGACAAGCCTCATCCTTACTACTACCTTTCCTACGAGGAGACCCTGAAGAGATTTGGGGTACGTCAGTGAGTATTCCACAGTGGCACCGGCTGGGCACTGTAAATTTCATTTCTGTAGGGACTGAGCGTCTGGCCAGTACCCGAAAATTTTGCATTTGGGAAAATTTCCCCACTCTGAACTCATGTTTTTGAGCATGCAGAGATCACTTCCTTCAGTTAGTTCAGTATGTGAGATGGTTCTCCTCCTAAGGGAGGCACTAATGAGACAATAACTTTTAGTTGTACATAGTTGGCTCTAAAAGGACTACTGAGCCCCCACCTCACTGCAACTTCTACCTCAACCTCACCAGGGAGGATCCATTGCCTAATCCACACCTACGAAGTGCATGACGGGAGATTCATGAACACTGGGCTAGGGTGGGAAGCAATGGACTAATAAAGTTGGCTTGGGTGGGGCCATAAATGTCTAAAGAGTTAACTATTGTTTGCACTAACCTTTTTCTCTTTAAGCTAAAGACCTGGGACACCTGAATGAAGGCAGGATCATTCCCATGTGTAAGTGTATCTGTTATATCCCTGTTACAGGTTACAGGTGGTATATAAAGGATCTCTTAAGTGTGTGCCTGAGCCCCCTGTTAGTGGTCAGGAAGGTGACTCAAGAATTGCTCTAAGTATTGTGCCTGTTATACCTCTGTTGCAGAGTCAGATGGTGTGTCATGGATCTATAAGTAAAGTGCCTGAGTGATCTATTATGACACTCATGAATGTATATGGTTTACAGTAACGTAACTAGCAACGAAACAGTTAATATTTTGTTTAAATCAAAATTCTGTTACAGCTAAGAAGGTGCCTGGGAACCTGTATTTCAGGAGCATTTCCCATGTTGCACTGGAGTGATCCTACCGGACACTCAAAGTGTATATGATTCAATACAAGTTGCTGTATGTGCCTAATCTTTTCCTTGCAGATATCCAATGTACCGGATACTCCTCAGGAGAGGGTATCAGAAACGGATGTAAGGGTACTGTATTTTTGCACTTACTCAATGCACTACTGTTATTGCTTGAAAAGTGTACTTATTGTTATTTACCATTGCCGGGTCGGAATGGATTCTTCCCCCGGGTGAATGTAGGGACCCATAGGGTTAAGTTCCCTATGGTGTTATCCCCTACCTTTATGTTATCTGTGTTGTAATAGGGCAGAGCCCTCTACACTCAGATTACAGTATTAGGCTGCCCCCTATAGGTTTAGCCCAGGTTGACCACTCCCTTTGTGCAGACTATATAGTGTCTGGCACAAGGAAGTGTCTTCCTCTTTGGCTGATGTTGTCCTGAGGCTGCACGTCATCGAGCCTGAGGCAATTAGGCCCCAGTAAAGAGAACTGCTGATTTGTAAGTCGGGGACAGGGCCCCGTGAATGAGATAAAGCCAGCACAGTCAGTCATATGTAATAGCACCCTCTAGGAGTGGTGAGCATAGATAGCTTATTTAGTAAGGGCAGCACTAGCCCCATCAAAGGAGACTGTAAGGGTTTAGTCCAACCCAGGCTCTGTATGCCTTGCTGTAGGGACCACAGTTAAGACGCAGGATTCAGGCAGTTCCTTACCCTGAACCATAGTTGGCTGGAGGGGATCCGTTCCAGTAAAGGGCATCCATCCCTGGTATACAGCTAATACTCTGCATAACCTCCAAGTGGGCTATACTGTTTACCCTGATGTCACATTTGCTGTGTTCTCTGTGACCAAGTTCTATACTGCTGTGACTGTGAGTATATACCCTGATGCACTATTTTATATGTGCCTTGTTCAATAAACCATTATTCAGTTAACTGCAAGAGCTCCTGGCGTCCAATCACTTATTATATTGCACAACACCAGTGTGAGTTGTAGTTCAACTACCTCATCTAGCCTGATATAGCTCCCATATAGCGGAGGCCCATTCCTGGGAAAGGGGGTTGCTGTAACACGTGCTCTAAGTGTCCAACTAGCCTGGTATAATACCCCTATTAAGCCAAACAAGTGTTACATATATATATATATATATATATAGATTTTTTTTTTCTTTTGTATCAAGCCCCTGTGTGTGCAGCACTCTTTCTATTATATTTTTGTTTTTGACCTGCACCAAGGGCATTTGGAACTGTATAGGGTGTGCTCCTCTCTGTGTATTATATATATATATATATATATATACTTATAAGCTTATAACTTTGCGGGGTGCACAGCCAAAATTTGAGTATTTAGCAATAAATATTCCGTGGCCGGCACACCCTTAAAATTTGTCAAAAGTTTATTTAAGACATATTGTTAAAAAGAATCTGACGTTTCGGTGCTCAATAGGACCTTTCTCAAGGACATCCTCATGTGCTCAAACCTGGCTTTCAAACTCACATCAAATGTCCCAAAAGGACACCCTTTTGTAAGAGCACTTGAACAAGTGAGCAGTAAATATTACCTGCTGATAGGCTGCTATGGGTGACAACTAGACCTGTAGCAAAGTTTTTAGCTTTTATCACTTAAACCCACATGTGTTTTACATATTCATCTCAAACCTTCCTTAATATAGCAGGGCATATTTACTAGCATTGGTAGGCCCATGTCATTTAATTGGCTATAAATATATTTAACACTTAATTTACAAACACACCATTTTACACAAAGGATTAAGCATAATTGCTCAGTTGTCCTTTTAAATTGGATGAATGGCAGACAATTGAAAAGCTATTTACTCTCTATCTGGAAAGTAAACGTCCTGATGGACAGCTACCGGCTACTGGCAATTGTCAGCCTCCAGCTGAGCACTGTGTTGATCTGTAATAGAGGGTTATTTTCGGGGATTAAGACATTTCCATAATGGATTAGCATTTACCAAAGGAAAAGCAATGGATCAGTTTCCTTCTTGGCCTACTCTGCCTTGGTCTCCTCAGGGAAAAAACAGTTTATCTGCAAATGTAAGACCCTACTTGTTTTGATTCTAGATAAAAGCTCAGCTTGCAACCAGTTTAGATGTTAATTGTTATGCAGTCAATGAATGAAACAGTTAGGCACATGCTTTATAGGTACTGGAATTCTGGATAAGTAAATCAGCATTAGTGCTATAGTCAATACATGTATTTTAAGGAGGGCTCAATCCAAGTTTTTCTTGGCAGTAGTATTGACAATGCACAAGTAACGATGGCAAACAGGTTAGGTGATTTTGGGAACTTTGGGCCACAAAGGAATTTCTGAATACCAAACTATTGAAAATCTAATTTACATATTTACATTTCATCTAACTGAAAATTGCTGTAAGCAAAAGCATCTATAAACAAAATGTTATCATATGACATTAATAGTTCAGACTTACTATAGTTCTTCCAAGTCCAAAACCAATTCCAGGATTTGTTGAATTTTTTTGGTGTGCTTGTCATTAAACCCCAGTTTATATCTCTGATTCCTCGCTCTTTCTATTCGCTGCCCATCTGCTGTTCCCTCCTGTGCCCCCTTTCTCTTCTCCCCTTGTTTCATTCGGCACCTTAATTCACAATGTGCCATTGCTTCATGTACCATTCTTTCCTCATTCCCTCTTTTCTTCAGTTCGCAAATGCCATTTCTCTTCTGTTGCTCCTTTTTCTATTCTTTCTCAGTTTTCTCCTCTCTCCATATGCCACTCAGTACTGCTTATATGGACAATAGGTCCCTAGTGGTTTAATTGCCACTTTTTTGCTCCCATGTTCCAAAACAGGCTGCTAGTTTAGCTGGAAACTGATTAATTTATGTCATGGCTCTGCTTCTTCTGGTTTGCAGGAAGTGGTTGGAGGTAACAGGGAACTCTTGCTCCCTTTTTCTTTAGTGCAGAGCATATGGTTGCTATTTCTCTGATATCATGTCCCATCTGCCCAAGAGCCCTAGACACAAAAAGCAGAGCAGTGCTTAGTATTATAAAATAGGTAAAACACTTCTCTGGCTATTTTAAGCATGGATACTTATTCTTGTAAAGTCTCATATAGAGGTGGGTTGTGAGGCTCAGCTTTATTGCTTTCCATCACCGAACACAACTACTTGCTTTATCTCCTTGTTATAGGCATTACAGATTTATGCAACAGTTATAGTCCATAGAAGACTTTACTTCATAATTATATATAGATATAATTGTCTTACCTGAGACCTTCAGTGGTTTTGCAGGTTACTAAATTAAAATAAATTAGGCCAAATATATTACAGTATATTACTCATTCCTAAAGGCAATGTTCAACATAGAACTGACTCTTGTTGCTGTGGAGATATATTTTACAGTTTGTTTTGCAGCTCTCCGGAGAGAATATAACTGCTACTTACCTTAGCAACCATGCAGTGCAAGATGCAACTGCTACATCCATTGTGTGAGACCTTTTTTTATTGTATGTTTCCAATTATTAAGCAGAAAATAAATTAAAAACTTTACCAATCTTAACCTTATTAGTTCATGTCTTTGTGGCTGGGATACATTTCCGCTTTCTGTAACTTTGGCTCGGTGTTGTTAGTGTGATTTTAGAGAAATAATGAGAGCAAAGTGGATACAGAGTTAGTGTTAATTGAACATGTTGCACCTACAATAGGTGTAATCTCAGTAAAACTATTCAGAGAGCAGCACAGTGCATAAGGAATATCTGTGCAGATTTTTAGGATCAGGCCAGTCTGTAACTAAAATAAAAAAGATAAAGGGAAATAATAATGCAAATGTATATAAAACAATGAAAAACAGCATGAATTAATCTCATGGCATTTCTATACATTTCAAGAAACCAAGGGCCTTTCTCCCAACCTAATGGTGCTTACTGCACGAAATTTGCTTCCCAACAATCAACTCATTCAAATTCCTTAGAACAGTGTTGCTAAGTGATCCAGTACATGTGGCCAGACCCTTTGATTGTGTTTATTGCTGAAAAAAGCCTGCAAAAATGTATACCACCCTAGGCATCAGTTTAGCATGTTGCTTGATGTGCTGCCAGCCCAATAATGAAGCACAAAAAAGTTACTTAAAAGCTTTGCTCCCCAAGCCAAGATAAGATTGCTTCCAAAACCAACTTCCACTCTCACTTCCAAAAGGTACTTCCACCATTCCTTTAAAAGCTTACCCTAGCATCTGGGGGAAATGCATCTTACAGCAGCCCCTCTGGCATTTGCCAGAATCCACAGATTGCCAGTCTGGGCCTGGTGGCCACCTATTTTCAATGTGCTCAGGGTAGTAGGTAAATAACTTTCCTATCGCTATGAAGCTCCCTTCTATCTACCATAGCATAAATGCACTCACTACAAACTGGTACAAAAAAAAAAACTTTGTCAAGGACAAAGGACAAAATTGCTATGCAACTGTAAATTAAGTCTTATTATCTGAATCATTTAACTAGAACAGAGCTCCCCAACCTATTTAAATATAAAAAAGTTGGGGAGCAACACAAGCATGAAAAAAGTTCCTGGGGGTGACCAATAAGGGCTGTAATTGGATATTTTGTAGCCTCTATGTGGAATGACAGACTACAGGAGGCTCTGTTTGGTAGTACCCATGGTCTTTATGCCTCCAAGTTAGAAATTCAAGAATGAAGACCTGCTCTGAGACCACTTGGAGCAACATCCAAGGGGGTGGTAAGCAACATGTAACTCACGAGCCACTGGTTGGGGATCACTGAACTAGAAAGAGACTGTTCAATGTGTTTTTCATGTGGTGGGTAAAGAAGCTATCATCAGAATAACTAATGTGCCATGCTAGGGCAAATTCAGAGTGCAGAAGGGAATTCCAAGCTTACCAAACATGAGCAGCAGTAATTTGCAAACAATAAAGTATTTAGGGATATCATTCTAGTATGGGAGGGCTTACATGTGGTGAGAAAAAGAAAGGGAAAATGTGCAGAATGTGAGGAATACAACTCATGCATTAGGTTTATATGATTTTGTCATCAAGAATTCTGAAATCCAAACCCTGCATGGATTATTAGTGGTGCAAGCGGCAGAATGGATTGCTTTGTGGTCTGCAGCATGATGTTATCAGGCCATTCATGGCCATGAAGTTACATAGGCCATTCTCTTTGACTTTCAGATTAGCAGAATAAACGTATTCCATCTGTACTAATTACCATTTATTTCATTTCGGATAGCCACTTTACTGATATTCTATCAGCCCATGATACATAATTGATTTAGGTATGAAAGCATAACATATAATAATAGTGTGAAGAGAAAATATTGCAAGCTGTATGAGGTCCCATTCTTACAGTGTATGTAGAGTGTACTGGGCAGGAGGGATCCCACAAAGAGGAGGGCCATAGCCGCTGTCAGTACCATGGGACAAACATTGACCTACAAACAAGGACCCTCACTAGAGAAGGTAAAAGGGTCTAAATGAGAAGCAAGGCTGCCTATGAATGAAGCAGTTAGCTGTTCCTTATTTACCGCAATTTATTGATACAGCTACTGTATATGCATATCTCATCACTGAATTATCAGAACTGACTCTAAATTCATAATTCAGTGGTCACATACTGATTAAAGGGTTTGTTTTAATTATATATATTTATTTCACTGAAGATACTAGAGTATATGTAATGTCATTTGGACCCAAGAGAAATGGTGAAATGTCCTGAAAGGGTCAGAAGCACAGCCTGGAGTCCTGCATGGAACTGCAATTTTTCCTGCAATTTTTGAGACCCACGACCCGCATTTTTGATTTCTTTGACCCACTACTCTACCCAACTGCCTTAACCACAATCTGCAACACGCTGACCACCATTAAACAGTGCTGTTGCTGCAAACCGAAAATGACATAATCAAAAGTGGGTGGGGTAGAAAATGTTTAGGTAATAGGTAATATTATATAAGTAATATGGATAAGACCTGCAACCCATGACCCACAGACCTATGACCCGCCGACCCACATCTATAGCCGTATCTAAAAATCCTACCCACAACCTGCAAGGTACCTGCTTTTCTTATGGGTAACCAACCCGCTGCAGGACTCTAGCACAGTGTCTACAAGTGGCACTGCATATATAAATATACACACAAAGTCCACCTTGAAATTAACTTTATTAAGATAGACAGTGGTATTCAGAGAGGATTTGCTGTTGTCCTTTATTTTATTGTATTTTTTTATCTGTTTAATATTATGCTCTGTAGTGCTCATGTTTGGCATTTAAACTTGCCTTGTATGTATGTATTTATGTATATCTTTATTTATAAAGCGCTACTTATGTATGCAGCACTGTACAGTAACTTGTTGCTGGGGTCCTACATACCCTAGCAACCAGAAAGTAGTTTCTTTTCCAGATTGAAAGATCATTTCTATATTATTTGAAAAATCCAATTTTGTCTAATGTAAGAAAATATCATTCTAGGCAACTTATTGAGTTTTCAATGGTTTTAAAATGAATAGTAAATGTAGCTGTTTTTGAAAGTAGTATGTGTCTGCCTTTTGCTATTCTTTGCAGTTTACTTCTGCTACATTCTTTAAACCAGAACCTGCAGTTCAGAGAGGGACAGACAATTACAGCTTTAGAGTAGATTTGGCACGTCATGCCCCTAATGAATGACATAGCCGCACAATGCTAAGCATCCCTAAAAATTATTTCCAAAATCTTGCCAACTATAAATGGAGCATAATTACTATATTTATTGATTCAGTGCTGCAATCACAGCTTGCCTAAAGCTATTTCTTCCTGCAAGTTGATGAAAATGATTATGCTGAGCTCTAGCTGGAGTCTGGTATATTAACTACAGCATCAAAAGAAAACCAGACTCTCCTGCTGTAAATCAGATCCCTCCCAGTTTCCTCTCTTCTGTTTAATTGCCACAAATAAGCATAGTTCACAAACACATCAAAGGCTGGCAGGCAATAAACTGTCCTTGTCAACTTATAGCTATCACATTATAAAATAGCCACCATATCCATTAATAGCTACCTGTATGCCTGCAACATGCCCTCCCGATGTTGCTGGACTACAACTCCCAAAATTCAAGAGACAGCCAAAGACTGTAGGTGGGGTGGTAGGAGTTGCAGTACAAATCTTGCAGGTTGATTATGTCTTCTAATTGAAAAGTCACCTCTTTTTCACAAAGCAAAAGTTATAGAACAATAATAAAATTGCAGAGCCCTGTCAATAAAGAACGGAACATCAGTGCAATGGATTGTGGGTTATGTAGTTCCTGTATGCTGTCTGTAAGCTGTGGAGAGATTTTTAACATCAATGTTTTGGTCCCTCCTCCCCTGCCAGGATTTCAAATGATGCAGAAAGAGAAGAACTGTTTTTGCAGCTGGATATCAGCATATAAAAATGGTATTTACTCATAGGTATATTAGGGGCTTCTGTGCTGTGTGGGGCTTTTTAACAAACTTTGGTTCAAATTTATATTCAGAAAACGATAAGAGAGGAGGAAAATGCAGTCATGCCCATCAGAGGAAATATATAAGGTAATGGCAAACATGGTATCTCCTACGTTTTTGAGAAGCCCTGCAGGTAGAACACTAATAAAATGGAATTGTATAAAAATATTTTTAAAGGAATATTCATAATTTGAGTGTTTTACCTAAAGGGATTCTCAGCATCCACAATGTTAAGGAGTTTTCTGGGGTTTTGTTGCCCACACATATAATTGCCGTTACTCCTAGGAGGCTCACCATAGAGCAGAGGTTTTCAAACTTCTTAGATTCAGCTTCATTATGGTTCAACATTTGAATAGACGCCCTTAAATTACATTCAGATTATTTCAGTAGCCACATGAGCACTGTTTTATGTGGAGCAAACCTGGTTAGTTTGGCAACTCATGTAGCAACACATCTGATCTGATGTTTCAGGCAGTGGTTGTCCAAATAACTACTTCACATAAGAAAACCATGAAGTCTGTTTGGCCAAGCAATGACTTGGGATCTACGGCCAAATTGATTCACCTGTATCTATCGGCATCAGAGAGTATGTTGGGTCAGTGTTACTATTAACTGCCTTTAAATGCATCACTGAATTACGGCCACACAAATATTTATTTTTGCCTCTTAAAATCATAATTCTCAAGTAAGCACCCAGTGCAGATTTTTTTTTTTTTTTTTTACATAGAAAGCCTTTTTATTATCATTATAGCCACCACCTTATGAATGGAGGCATAATTCTGTCCTATATTGTTCTGTAGGTAAGTCGGTAAATGTAATACAGGTATGAGAGCTGTTATCCAGAAACCCGTTATCCAGAAAGCTCCAAAAATATTTCCTTTTCCTTCTGTAATAATAAAACAGTACCTTGTACTTGAACCCATCTAAGATAGAATGAATGTATGTATGAATCCTTATTTAGGGTCAGAATGAATCCCTATTGGGTTTAATTACATTTTTTAAGTAGATTCAGAGGCCTAATTATCAAAATTCGAATTTGTGTAATTTTTGTGCATTCTTCTACCACGCAAAAAACTCACAAAATAAAAAAAATCACAAATGTTGAAAGATCCAAATATAAAAAGCATGAACGAATAAAATTGTGGAACGAAATCCGAATAAGAATACAAAAACCTTAAAATCCCCATTTTCGTAAGGATTTATGAAAGCTTACAAACGAAAAAAAATATCATGAAAATCTCGAAAACCACAAATTAAATAAAGATTGTTGCAATTTGCCTAGGTCAACTCCCATTGACTTTTACATGACCCGGACAGCTATTAGATGGCAGAGTTTTTAAGTTAGTGGTTTTATGTGGTTTTTCCACTTGATAAATAACAAGAAATTCTTGTTTTGAAGCAATTAGTAAAATACCTAATTTCTAAGACTAAAAAGTACGATTTTGGGTAACGAAAAAAAATGAATGTTAGTAGATGGGCCCCTTGAAATATGGTAAACCAAATTATGAAAAGACCCCTTATCCCAAAAACCCCAGGTCCCAAGCCCATACAGATAACAGTACATACAAAGAGCTCAGCATGTGCCCATATTCTTTACTGCCTATAAAGGAAATGAGTAGACAATAAATATACATGGTATGTTTAGCCTTAAAGTTTAAAATTATATAACCTATGGTTTTAGTGGTTAAGAAAGAATAAAAAAATGAAAAAAAAATGTTTTTTTTTACCTTATAAAGAAATAAAAAAAAAGATACATAACTTAAGAAATAAATAAACACATGAACAGCAGTGTAATTCTTGCATGAAATAAAAGGAAAATTGAAAAAAAGAAAATCTTGCTTTAATCTTGCAAATCAAGAAGGATAGTGTAAACAGTACCAATTGTCAGCTGGCCTCATGGAGAATGTTCTTGGATCAAAGCTATGCAGCATTAACAAGATGGATTAAGCAGTATAAAGTATTACATACAAGGAGGCATTGTTGTGCCATGTCATACGCTATACACTTTGTTTGTTTTGGTAGTTTAGTGCCTGCGCTGTCCCTCAGTAAGCTGACCCATTCTCTGAGATCTATTAGAAAGAGGGAATTATTGGTTCGGTCACATACAGAAAGCTGCCTGTGTGTTGCTTATTAATAGTATTTAATAATCTCAAACTTTTCCTAAGAGCCGCCCTCAGTTTTTTTTTAGCAATCCGATTTAGCTGTTTAATACACCGGTCTCATCCCACATGCTAAAATCGACCCCAGAATTTGATTTGCCTTCATTTGAGCATCAACCAACTTGGCTACCAAGATGAAAAACCCAGTGCTGAATTGGCTGTATTTATTCATGGACAAAATATTATATTTTATGACCTTTAAACCAAATGCCAAAGAATCATCCAAGGAAGATACAAATGCCAACAGCTATGAAGTGTCTCTCTTCAAAAAAGGCGACCTTCTGGAAGTTCCAAGGACTCTCTTTGTCCATTTTGGCATATATTTGGGAAATAACAAGGTTGCCCATTTGATGCCTGATATTCTTCCAGCTTTTACTTCAGACAAGTCTCGCATTCAGCAAGTGGTGACAAACAAAAGGCTTATAGTGGGGGTCATTGCTAAAATGGCTAGTGTTAGAGTGGACTCGGTGCAGGATTTCGCCTACGGTGGAACCATCATAATTAACCACATGGATCACAGAGTTACAAATAAGCCTCTGCCTTCAGAAGAAATAGTCACGAGAGCTGAGAAACTAGTTGGTGTCACATCATACAGCCTGCTGTGGCACAACTGTGAGCATTTTGTAAATGACTGCAGATACGGCATGCCTGTGAGCTTTCAGACTGATCAGGTAAACAGGAGCCTGTATTATTTTTCTTAATATTTTGTGACCATGACCAATACTTTGCATAAAGTAAATAACTGAAACTAGTAGGGCTGCTTTCTCTTGCTGTGGTTCTGTGTTTGATCGATGGCACTATCTGCATGCACATTGTATGTCTTACCATAAATACCTAACTAATCCAGTTTCATCTCCTAAATTCTGTGTTATATTCTGAGGTCTTATTTAAAATAATATACCATTTCCTATTTGAAATATTTACAATTCATAGCAGAAGAGATCTGGTTTTCATATTTTAAGTTTTAAGTTCTGCCAAGTATTTTTCCTCTGGCTTTTTAATCTGTCTAACACCATTCTATTTCAAGATTCCTAAAAATCAGGGGTCCCCAACCTTTTTTACCCGTGACCAACAAATATATAATTATAAAGAAAGTTGGGAACCAATGCAAACATAGGGGGTGCCCAATAAGGACCGTGATTGATTATTTGGTACCACTGGGAGCAACATCCACAGGGTTGGTGAGCAGCATGTTGCTTGTGAGCCAGTGGTTGGGGATCACACCTTATAGTATAAATGGAGAGACACAAACTGCTGGTTTGGCATCCAAATATATGGGGCCAAACCAAACAAGTGTCTGAGATGCTTATTAGTGAATACAGCAGGCAGATTTTCCCATGGCTGGTCCTAGACGTTAGAAAGAAAAGACACAGATGTAAGACCTCAGCAAATAAATGCCACACGGGTCAGAGAGGTGAAACCATCTCACATACAGCCAAGGGCAAGCAAGAAGCTCAGATACGCAAATTACAAAAACAAATAGTGTATTATACATCTAAAAAAAGAAACATAGTCCATAATATGTAACATTCCGTAGTGTTCATCTGTGTGCTTCTTTACCTAGTACTAGACATAAGCCAGACTGTAGGTAGGGCTGTAGGTACCCCTGTCTCAGCTGTAACATCCCAGACATATATGTACTCTAAATATACTCTAAATTCTGTATTTTCTCTCTCTCACCTCAAAATGTCTGCTTGAAAATCAATAATACATTTTTCATGAACACTACTGCACTGTGCAGTTTTTGAGAGTGCTGCACAGGTTATATTGGCTTTCTGTATGACTTTTGCTTTAAGCAGTAAGACTAGCACCCACTGTGTTTCTACGGCATTAATTGACAGAACCTTGACTTTAATTTGTTTGAAGTACATTCGATTGGACCATGCTACGTGTCCCTCGGCTTTCATTTAAGGAGAATCGATACACATCTTGGTAGATAGGTATAGGAATTAAATTATAGCCAAGCTACTTAACTTTTAATTGTAATACTTATAGTCTAACAACAAAACAGCAATCCCTTTCTATTTCTATGTCTAAGAATATTTCCTCTTGTCTACATGGATACCCCAAGCGCTGGCAGGATGGAATAACTCCACTAAGAGTAGTATTAATTCCACTGCAGGATACAATGATCACTTCTATACTTACCCAAACCTTCTATTGAAACTATACATAAATTGAGTTAGCAACTTTTTTGGTGCAGAAATACCTTAGCCAAGATAGCTTTTACATTCAAGAAATCCGACGCAAGCCCAGATACATTTTTCAATACAGAATCAAGGATAATGGGAGATTATCTACAAACAGATGGATATTATATGCTGAACTTGCAGTTAATGTAAGAATTCTGTGAATCTGCCGTTTGTATGATCTGAGTGTCATTTCACGACATATAGCATTATGAAAAAAAATCCTTGACATGTTATATTTTAAATATATCCGTATAATAACAAAAATTAGTAAACCTATGACTTCTTACACCTAAAAGCAATAATAATAATATACAGATTAAAAGATCCAGAGAAAAATCAGAAATGTAGACATTCAGTAGAAAACATGGAGGTAGATGCACTTTCACTTTACCATTACTCACCCTCTGCAAATGAACCTTCAAACCCCTAGGAACATCTGTGTTCCTATATTACCCTGTAATGATCCTCGTTCAAAAAAGTTTTGCTAATGCTAATTAGAAGATAACCCAGCTGAGCTCACTATGGAACAAAAAACAGTTTTCTGCTAGTGAAATTCCTAATAATTGCTCTTATGTAACTGCAGCTTAGTTTGTACAGCAGCATAGTTTATTAGGAAACTATTAATTAGGTTTATTAGGAAACTATTAAACCTGGAAATTGTTTACCTGAAAGCCCAAAAAGAACCTGCATATTCTCCATATAGTCAAACACCGTGTAGCAAGCTACTTCTGGTATGATATCATGATCTCTTTTCAAAACCTATAGCACAAGGTGAGCGAAAGGTAAAACTCCTATGTGTCCTGTGCTATGGATTAATAGCATAGTGAATATGCATTTTACATGGCTGAGAATAATGCAGGGACAGATTGCCAGTGAAGAATAGACCTTCTCAGCCAGAGGGAGATTTATGGATACTGTTCCCAAATTGTCTGTGAGAGATAATGGAGGAATGCTCAGAATGTAGGCATTTTAGATCTGTCTGGGTCCTACTGTAAAACCTATTAAACCCTATTAGGGGACTAACCTGACTATCCCTAGATGGTAACTAAGCTGCATGGATCCATATTGGTGGCAAAACAATCATTATGGGTTTATTTAATGTTGATGTGATGTGTATGTTTTTTAGCAGGTATGAAGATCTAAATAATGAAAAGATTCCCAAATATTCTGGACAATAGATCCTATACCTGTAAAAATATGTTTTTGTTTGAAAAAACCACATTCCCTTATATAATATAGAATCTATTTGCTTGTTATAACCATGGTAATGGTGTTTTAAAGAACCATTTTGCCGGAACTCCCATTATTATTCATTTCAAATGCTTAAGGAAAGCTAATTATGGGTACAATGTCCTTTGTCTGTGAATTCAAGTTTAGATTTGCAGTTGTCCAACAAGTGAAATTAGGGGTGAAAAGTCTTAATAACAGGTGAGGCGCACATCAGAGGAGCTTGCTGAAGGACATTTGGGCTCATTCTAGATTATAAAGGAACTGAAAAAACATTTCTTGAAAGGGAACCCAATAAACAGAAACAGTGAAGTTATTTTCTGACTACTGATCAGTGATGTTTGTCCAGCCATGCATGAAGATCAACAGGGAGAACAAATGTCTGTGGCTGTTATATAATGCTATGTGCAAAGTGAGGATCTGACAGGTTAGACACAGAAATTTCACTGTCTGATTATTCTAAAATAACTGTAAAATGATTCTAAAATAATAAAGAAATGACTACTTGTGCAGCTAGGCACAACATACACTAATATCAGCAGAGACACTTGATTGTTAAAGGGATTGTTCATTTTTACGTTAGCTTTTAGAATAGAATACATTACTCTTAGCAACTTTTCAATTAGATTTCATTTTTTATTTTTTGTAGTTCATCAAACACCTCTCCTATTCATCTTCCATCCTCTCATTTAAACTACTGCCTGGTTGCTAGGGTAATTTTGACCCCAGCAACCAGGTAGTTACTGAAATGCCACACTGGAGAGCTGCTGAAGGGAAAGCTAAATAATGAAAAAAACTAAAAGAAATAACAATTGCAAATAGTCTTATAATATGAATGTCTACAACATACAGAAAGTTAATTTAAAGGTGAACCTTTAAGGAAACTTTTTGAGCAATAAAATTCCTGCCTGTGATTTGCCAATCAAAATATTTTTGCCAGGCTTTTAACTAAGATATTCTAGGGCAGGGGTCTTCAAACTTTTTAAACAGGGGGCCAGTTGATTGTCCCTCAGACTGTTGGGGGACTGGACTATAGTCCTCAAACCCCCCCAAACTACAGGCTGTTCCCTCCCTCTCCCTGCTCCCCTGCTCCGTCCTCCCTCTCCCAGTGGGGCCAGGTAAATTACCTTGCGGGGCTACTGGCCTAGTAACCAACAGCAACTATTTCTCAGAGAGCACTGGTTGGCCAAAATGTCTGAATGGTTCATCAAATCAGATGCTATAATGGAGAATGATTCTGTAAATGAGCTGTGGGTCTAGCCATAACTTATCCATACCTCCAGAAGGTCCCAATTGGTTTTGAAACAGACCTCAGTTGGTTCTATACTGTCCTGCTTTTAGCATTTAAATGTTAGGACATATACTTAAAGAACACCTTCAAAGCTTCTTGTCTAATGTCCTTAATTCCAGTCAAATGTGCAAAATTTTCCTTCAGTACCTCTGTCATTTATATTCCATGATTTAGCTGCTGCATCTCAAAAAGAATGTGGAAATTTAACCCTTCTTACAACTAAAGGTGGCCATACACATTCAGATTATGTTTAGATGAACGTTTGGATATCGTTTGGATGTTCTGAACATGAAATAGTTGGCAGACACCAATCATACGAAAGTGACTTCCACTGTAGGCCAAGGATATCTTCTGATGCACAATGCATGCACAGATTTTTCCTTATCCAAAATTTTCTAACCTGCCTTATCGACTAAATGACCAATCGCCATGGTACAAAATTTATCGGGACAATAATACTGAGCCCACACACGGTCCAAAACGTATGATTTTATCGGTATGTGTATGGCTAGCTTTACTCTGTGTTTACAGATAAGGCACAACAAACCTACTTACATTTCTGTATTCTTCTTATTTGACTGCTGCATCTGCCATGCCACTACTTTGCCTTTATCTGCTCAATATGCATTCTCTTCTTGTTTCTGCTGTCTCTGCTACTTTGGGGGGGGGGTCCATAAACTGTACTGCACTTAAAGATATCCTTGGGCTTTCTTTTGTTGTGTCCCAGGGGGCAGCAATGACTGGCAAAGAGGCAGTATCCCCAGCACATGAGAATATAACAATGGAACACAATAGGTCTGCAACACAACTTTACTCAGGGAGGCTCCTTGCACAAGCAGTGCCAGATAAAAATATAAAAATAGGACTGATTAGGATCACTAAATTTAATGACCGTCTGACCTTAATAGGCAAAATAAATAGAAGATAAAAGTTTGCAGTATCTTTTTATCTTTGCAGACTATGCATGATAAGTCAGGAAATTGGGTAATAAAAATTGACTTCATACACAACAGGGTAGTGTGAAAGATCAGTGGCTAATTTATCTTAAGATCAAGGATATGCCCTCACCACAAACATTAGCATATAAAAAGGCCGTACCCACGGTTATGACAGAAAGGCTGTCTGCGTAAAATTAGATGAGAGATCAGACTTTCTTGTTCTTCAAATCTCAATAGCTCGGTCATTTTTCAGGTAAGCTGAATGTGGGCACTCATCTATCATCTCTTCCAGACTCTCTGGGAAGTTGAAGCCATTAGTAGAGAATTTTCTTAGCTACCGACGTTATTAGCCACTGACTAAGGGCTTTTGTTGACATGACAGGGCCGCCCTTTTGTGAGCTTTGTTCCCGGGGTTTAAACATTTGCATAATGGATTAGCTTTGTCAAAATGCAGATTAATGGATTGCTCTGTTTTTTTGCCTTTCTGGTTGATTGAGTTAAACAAGTGGATGCTCCTGTTTACAAAAAAAAGAGATGAATATGTATATATTTACATTGCAAAATAGGGTTTTAAGAGAAAAGAGACTGCTGTTAGTGCTTGGATCGGTTCCTGCAGTTAGTGCAGTTAGAAAGGTAAGGGATTTCTTGCCTGGAATGCTTGGAAGCTGAGTTGGTATAGCCTTAACAGTAGGATTGTTTTGCTATTAACAAAATTATATTCTAGCTTAGGTCACATCAATTCAAAGAGACTATTTTTATTCTAGAAGCATAGTAAGCAGGACCCTATGGAAAAAGGCTTTGACGGAAATCTGAGACTAGGTGCAGAGTGAAGCACTGGCGGGGTGCCAGACACCCTCTCCTTACTACTTGCCATAGGTGGGGCATATTAAGGCATTAAGTATGGGTTATTCCTTTTGGTCTGCATCCTCCAGTGATTGCTAGTTTGCACATAGTGCATAGCAGGGCACAGAATTCAGTGTATTTTAGCTGAAGCAGCAGCCCCCAGACTGCCCCTGTACATTTTATTTACTTGAATGGGAAATCCCTGAATTCCAGTTCTGTCACTTTTCAGGTTCCTAGAGTAGCTCTCGGATAAAAGTGCCAATACTGCTAATGTCAGGTGTTTTTTTTCATAGGAATAGGAGGTGGCAGAGGGAATCTTGGGCACCAGACCACAGACTGAAATACGTCAGTGGGCAAAATGCCCAGTGTGCTATCCAGGTGGATAGTTGCACACTGTAATTTTATGAGTATTGTGTAATAATTCATAGATACTGAAAACTTTACCCTGCACTGTAAAATATGAAAGTGATAGTCTTTTTTTACATGATAGGGGATTATACTAACTAAGGAATCCTCCAAAAGCATGAGCATTTCCATAGGCATGTGAATAACCAGTGGATTTGTTTCTACTGCCGAGCTAGTGCTGCCATTTACACTTAAGCAACCTATTCAGAGATAAAAATCCCTCAAAAAAGTACACTTGGGGGTTACTTTATTAATCCATGAGCGATATCCATGTCTCACATTCTTTCCTGCATTTTTTTTTTTGCCAGTTGCAAAAAATAAATCAAAATAGAAAAAAATCACAGCAGAAAAACTCTCCAGGTTTTGAGTGGTGAGTCTTTTAGGTGAATGCCAAAAAAAAAAAAAAAAAGATGCAGGGAAATTTAGTGAGGCAAAATTATGCAAGTAAGGACTTTTTACTTTGTTTAACCTGATCCCCCTAATGTGGTACAAGTGAAAACTTACCATGTGTAAGCTGTGCTTAGACTGCATTTTAATGATATACACATTCAGTGGCATTATGTCAGTGTTTAAAATTATGTAATAAATATATATTGTTGCACATTTCCCTTTTTTTTCTCCCATGTGAAAATGGAGGAGTGGGGACTGTCCGTTATTTATATGATTTCGATGGTGGTTATTCAGTTTATGTTCACATGTGTATGAGCGTACGTATGCACATATGAGTGGATAGAGGTGCATTTACTGAATGTATACTGATTTAGGGTTCTTGCAAAATATTCAACCAGGAAATCCATTTAAAATGGAATGTGTTATTAAAGTGGCAAACATTTTCTTAAACCGCGTACTTTTTTGTTTATAATATAAATATCAGTCTGTCTCTTTCTTTTATTTGTAAAGTAGTATATATGTATATATATATATATATATATATATACATACAGGTATGGGACCTGTTATCCAGAATACTCAGGACTTGGGGTTTTCCGGATCAGGGATCTTTCCATAATTTAGATCGCCATAACTTAAGTCTGCTAAAAATCATTTTAATATTGAATAAACCCAATAGGCTTGTTTTGCCTAATTATTATATCTTACGTTCTTTATTATTATTACTACAGAGAAAAAGGAAATAATTTAAAAAAAAAATAGAATTATATGCTTATAATGGAGTCTATGGGAGATGGCCTTTCCGTAATTCGGAACTTTCTGGATAATGGGTTTCCGGATAAGGGATCCCATACCTTTTATATATATTTGTATAGATAGATAGAAATACACAATTCCACTAAATGTATAAAAATTAACAATTACAAATTATTCTAGGAAAATTGGAGAAGAGGTCCCACACATCACATGCAAAATCTCTTACTATTTGATACTTACTTACTTACTACAAAAAGTCTCATTTTAAAATTAAAATACAGATTATATTACACAGTAATATGTCACAGGCACCAAGTGACACATTCTGTGTAAAAATTAAATCACATTATAAAATATAATTATAATACATTAGCTACAGCTAAGGGTAATATTAAAAAAAAAGTTTTAATGACAAAGATACTGCAGTGTCAATGTGCCACCCACTTTGAGATTAGCCAATCACCACTGACTTTACACCGTGATGTCAAAAGGTTCTCCCCATGTGGCCAGCAAGAAGTAGAGATTAGCTCCAGACAAAGCTTTACTGTGGAAGCTTTTACTCAAACTCTAAGGTGAGCACAATGAAATCACTATTAGTGGGAATGATTGTTTTTATTTTTGAAAAAATCTTTATTTTGGCCAACTTGAAAGTGTTTAGTGTATCGTCAAAAAAAAGCAGATGCAGGCAGCCTTGCAATGTTCCTTTTATCAAGAGAGGTGACTTGCTGGAAGTTCCTAGAACACTGTTTGTTCATTTTGGAATCTATTTAGGGAATAACAAAGTGGCCCATTTGATGCCGGATATTCTTCCAGCTCTGTCAGATGATACATGTTTAATAAGGAGAGTAGTGACGAACAAAAGGCTTATAATGGGCGTTTTGGCCAAGATAGCCAGCATAAGAGTGGACTCTGTGCAGGATTTTGCCTATGGTGGAAATATCTTAGTAAACCACATGGACAAAAGCTTCAAGACAAAACCTCTCACTAATGAAGAAGTGGCTCGGAGAGCAGAGAAACTGGTTGGATCTACACCTTACAGCCTTCTGTGGAACAACTGTGAGCACTTTGTCACTTACTGCAGATATGGCATGCCTGTCAGCTTTCAGACTGAGAAGGTAAATTCCATGTATAGGTTTGTGGCACATTCCTGACTACTGATTTTACACTAATATTATGGCTTACTGTGTCTATTAATATAAAATGTCATATTGCTTACATATGTAAATAATAATTACAGCAATAATATTTATGTAAATAACAATAAGAAAATACAAAAACAGATAAGTTTAGCGGACACCCACAAAATGTACAGGCAACCCAGCCAAACCTTTATTGTGATACATTCTAATTCTAATCTTGTGACCTCTATTAATGCTATTTGGGAAACAATGATTTTGTTTCTAATCTGCTATTTGCATTACAGAATGTGTTAGGATTATAGGAGTTGCTTAAAGTTTCCAAAAGAAGTTTTCAGAAGTTTATGGGCTGAGCAGGGTTGTTCTTGAGTTTATTGCCTTGATGTGAAGCCTGGCAGGTAATACTCGTTTCCTTTGAAACAATGGAGGCTTATTGTAAATAACCTCTAACTCTCTTAATAGCTGTAGACTTCCATTTGTTACAGGATACATAAAATCCAGAACAGTATCTGCTAAGGGGGCAAGAAGGTGTTACTTCCTCGCAATAGTGCAATAAAATCTTTCTTTCTTTCTTTCTTTCTCATATTCTCTGAAATAATCAAATTGTTAGGATTCCTCTTTAACAGTCTAATTATAGTCCTTAAATGCTGTGCTTACGTTTTTTTAAAGCTCCGGAATAAGACATGACATAAATCATGTGAATTAAGGTTAATATTAAGGAGCATGCGATTTGTAGCAAACAAAGCAGTTAATGCTTTGGTTTCATTTAAAACTCTAATTAAGAGGAATGGGCTAAGTGATTTGGACTTTGCTACTAATAGCTCGATTCTCTGTAATATCCAAGGCTTCACAGGACACACTGCGGTATTTAAACTGTGGAGTATTCCGATTCCAAAATACATAGCATACAAACAACAAAGAATTTTAGAGGCATTCTGCAAGATCTATATAGTCATTAATACATCCTAATAACTAATGTAAATGTTACATGTTTACTTTCCTTTTGTATTGGACATTATTCAAGTGCATTTAAAATATGATAGTTAAGATGATTTAAAGATTATCTGAAACATTGGGACAGAAATTAAATGGGACATTAGAAGACTCATTTACAAAGACCCTGAAAGAAAGTGCTTGAACTCTAGGGGTGCAGAATCACTCCCCTTTTTGCTCATTCACTAAGACATAAACTGCGTCCATTTCTTGGTGCATTCTCTACCTCACATCAGATTAAAAAGCTGACATTAAGTGCAGTGCTGGTGGATATGGTAGCTTTAATGATATGAAAGTTATTGGATGGAATGGGCGTACCTTCCCAGCCCACCCCTCAGCACTGCTGAACACCAGAAACACTGTATTTATAAAGGGAGCACAGGTCTTTGAGGTGCATTCTGAAGCACAGAATTTTGTGCCTTTTTTAAAATAACCACTTAGATCTTATTTAAAAGGTGTTAAGTGCATGCCATAAAACTCCATATTTTGTACCTGGCACTGATTTTTTGGCCTCTTTGCATTCCTAGAATGGGGCACAATAAGTTGGGCCTTAACTTGCATGCAGCCTTGTCTGTGTTGAGTGGCACTGCATACTGCTCAAGATGGGGCATCAGTGGACTGCAAGGACCTGGAGAGCCTGGTAATTAATGCATATGGCAGGCATTGAATACAGGGATTCCCTTGCACTTGCATGAGTTGCTTTCTGTATGGACCCTAAGGAGCACAACGTTGTGCCACGTACCCCTAGCATTTCAAAATGAACCTGACTGTAAAATTTGCAGCCATGTTCTTGCGTCTTTAGAAATACCTAAATAACAGATTCATCATACTCCTGTACCACACATGCAATATTTCTGGAAACATTTTTTTATTTTAAGTTTAGCAACAACAGACATTACAGCCAGTATGTGTGTGTGTGACTATATATTTATAGATCTCTTAAAATGCATTTATTTAGTGAAGCATATGCTCATTAAAGCAATACTCTGTGCTACATCTCTCATCTTGCTTAATTCTAATCTTGCTCAGTCCCACACCTTATGTCTAAACCCCTTCTCCTTATAGATTGCAAGCAGGGCAGGGCTCTCTTCACCTCTTGCATCGGTTATTGATTGCTCTATATATAATTCCATATGTCCAACGTATAAACCCACTTATTGTACAGAGCTGATGAATATGTTGGTGCTTTATAAATACATGATAATAATAATTTAAGAAGTCCAATGTTTTGAAAGTCCTGAATGTTTCAATAATAGTTATACCTTCAATCCCAGAAAGAAAACCATCAGTAAGAGTAATGTGATTGCCTCCTTGCAGAACCTGACGACTGAATCTCGGAATGTATATACTTAATTGACTATATTGATTTTATTTTGCAGTTCTGTGAGACAGTAAAGAAGATAATTCGAGATCGGAGAAGCATTTTACTTTCTGCTGCTATTGGCATGGCATCATTCCTATGTATGGGCTTTGGACTGTACACCATCCTTCCCAGTTTTTTCATTACCTTTACATTGTGGATGGCAAGCTAACCATACTGGACTACAACAAGCCAGCAATGTACATGATTTAGAAAGCATATCATGGGCTGCCTGAATATTATTGACTGAAGGTCCCATTGGCACTGCATGATCTTGTCCCATCCCAAGCATCATAATCAATGTGTGGAAGAAAAAGGAACGGTGTACAACATAGTTCAGTCATTCAGTACCTGTACTATAATTAATGTTTACATTTGCTAAATATTATTACTGTTTAAGCTGTTTATTTTCTTCTATGTTATTACAAGTGAATAGTCTCAGTACAATGGGAGTTGTGGCTATACAACTATTAACATGTACACATAAGATCATCTTTATAAAGCTGTGTAAAAGTATTATAATATCATTACCAATGACATTATCACACCATGATTCTCCATGTAAAAGCATACATATAAGTGTAAAATATTTCACACAGCTTTATTAGTATGGCCCAAAGTCTTTTGTGAGCAACATATAGAACAGCAGAACCAGAGAACCTGGAAAAGAAGTAGCTAAATAAATCATGGGCTACAAAACAAAATCCCCTAAGCTGTTACAGAGCAAGCTGTGAGTGAAAGCTTTAGGCAGTACTGAATGATACCTCATGAACAGAGTGAATCCATTGGCAGCCTGTTTCTTTGAAATGAATTGCATTTGGATGTATGTATATCTTTATTTATAGTGCAGCACTGTATATATTTACAGTAGAGTTATAGTTCAAACAGGGCACAAACACTACAATAAACAAATATAAGTACAATTGGTACAGTCAAGTGTCACATGTTAAGAGACACAAGAGAAAGGCGGTCGCTGCCCTGGTGGTTTGTAGCACTTTAAAGAAAATATTGTTTTTAAGATATGATATTTACATTATGGTATTATTATTGCAGGGACAACCTTCAGTGCAGTAGATACATACATATACCAATCATGGATGAGAATATGAGCACAGACTGGATATAAGGCAAATGCTAAAAGAGTATTGTCCTCAATTTTAAAAATGCATTTATTAAAGCTTTTCCTGTTAAAATGTTATTGTGTTATCAATCCAATATTAATGCTTTGCTTGACATAGGGCTCATCTTGGCATCAATTGCCCCTCACAATGCATTGGATAGAGGGGGTTTATGCTTTAGGTGTTACTGGCAACATGAAATTTAAGTAGAGGATTTCAAAAGCTTTGTGATCACTGTTTTTGTTGTGAAGATGTATGTCCAGTTACTGCTCATAAAGCGCCCAGCCTGCAAGGTTGCCCCGGGCAAATGCCTCTATGTATTTGTGCTGTCATACAAAAAGGTCAGACCTCTGACCCAGGTAGCACTGGGTGAAAACTACACAGACCCTTTATTTTAACCGTGTAGAGCTGGATTCCAGTCAAAATTATACAGCAGAGGTACCTGATAAATGTTTTAAACTTGACATGGCCTTTACAGACATTGCAATATATGCTTAAGAGGTATCTTTATAAACAGCAATGGCTTATTAAAAAAGGTTTTTGTGTCATAAATGTTGCTTTTTTAATATAAATAATGGTGTTTCTCCAGATCTGTTAATCAGCTGGCTTTGGTTTTTTTTAGTGGCCAGAAACAGCAGTGCAGAGTCCTAGGACTTTAATCCATAAGCCATAATACAGGTGATGCTTGGTGGGGGGTACACCTACACGGATAGTCATATTGTAAGTGGAGATTGTGTATGTTAAGCACCAGCACACAAGGATACAATGATGCGGGGATATGCCCTGAGTTTATTGTGTCACACACAAATGCACAGGATGTCCCCACATCATTGTATCCTTGTGTACCAGTCCTAATTTTGCCTTTACTATAAATTGGTAGAGTGCCGATCCCCCTTGGACTGTGCACAGGTAGTTTAGGAGCCTGGGTGTGCAGCTGCATTCCTATACTTCAGTATACTTGAGTCCGTGTATGTTGCCTGGAACACAGTTTTGCCACATAAAGGGCAGCCTGCTTCAAAATCATTCCATAGATTTTCCATGATATTCAAGTTGGGGGACTGTGACGGCCATTCCAGAATATTGTACTTGTCATTGTCTTGTTGGAATATCCAACCCCTGCATAACCTCAACTTTGTGACTGATGCTTGAACATTATCCTGAAGAATTTGTTGATATTGGGTTGAATTCATCCGACCCTCAACTTAAAGAAGAGCTCCAGTCCCTGAACTAGCTCCACAACGTGGTGGACCCTCCACCAAATGTGACAGTAGGTAGCAGATGTTTTTCTTGGAATGTGGTGTTCTTCTTCCGCCATGCAAAATGCTTTTTGTTGTGACCAAATAACTAAATTTTTGTCTCATCATAATTTTTATATTATTTTTGGTTCAAGAATAAATTTTAAATGGTAAGGTGAATTATTTGCTATGTAAACAGTGTAATTTAGAAATAAAAAGTACCCCATAAAAATCATGACAGTATCCTTTAAAATTAAGTAGATGCTTAAAAAAATACTCCTAACTGTATCTGCCTCCAGACAGCCAGTACTGTGTTTCAGTCCATGATAGCGGCTAGTCTTACAAGAGAAAACTTGTGGGGCCAGTAATGCTTCACTGCCCAGGGACAGAACAAAGCTAAATGACTGATTGCGTTCAGGTTTCCCTAAATTGCATCCCTAACCTATCAGTAATACACCAGATACACTCATTGTACTTTAACCTTTTATTTATGCAATGTCAGGGTTGTAGCTGGGTAGTGCAATTGCCTTGGATGTCTCACATTATTTCCTGCCATGCCATCTTGTTATGCTATCAATGAGAAAAGAAAGAGGGCAAAGGAATTAAAAGGGTCCATAGCCACTGGGTCCTAAATAATGTGTGCAGGCAGGCCTGCTAGTGACTTTTTCTTTG